>NC_138780.1:2783627-3231300 GCF_965119305.1 Pelophylax lessonae
GGGGGAGGGGAGAACGTCCTACCCCATTACCTGAGGGAGGGGAGAACGTCCTACCCCATTACCTGAGGGAGGGGAGAACGTCCTACCCCATTACCTGGGGGAGGGGAGAACGTCCTACCCCATTACCTGAGGGAGGGGAGAACGTCCTACCCTATCACCTGGGGGAGGGGAGAACGTCCTACCCCATTACCTGGGGGAGGGGAGAACGTCCTACCCCATTACCTGAGGGAGGGGAGAACGTCCTACCCCATTACCTGGGGGAGGGGAGAACGTCCTACCCCATTACCTGGGGGAGGGGAGAACGTCCTACCCCATTACCTGGGGGAGGGGAGAACGTCCTACCCCATTACCTGGGGGAGGGGAGAACGTCCTACCCCATTACCTGGGGGAGGGGAGAACTCCTACCCCATTACCTGGGGGAGGGGAGAACCTCCTACCCCATTACCTGGGGGAGGGGAGAACGTCCTACCCCATTACCTGGGGGAGGGGAGAACGTCCTACCCCATTACCTGAGGGAGGGGAGAACGTCCTACCCCATTACCTGGGGGAGGGGAGAACATCCTACCCCATTACCTGGGGGAGGGGAGAACGTCCTACCCCATTACCTGGGGGAGGGGAGAACGTCCTACCCCATTACCTGGGGGAGGGGAGAACGTCCTACCCCATTACCTGGGGGAGGGGAGAACGTCCTACCCCATTACCTGGGGGAGGGGAGAACGTCCTACCCCATTACCTGGGGGAGGGGAGAACGTCCTACCCCATTACCTGGGGGAGGGGAGAACGTCCTACCCCATTACCTGGGGGAGGGGAGAACGTCCTACCCCATTACCTGGGGGAGGGGAGAACGTCCTACCCTATCACCTGGGGGAGGGGAGAACGTCCTACCCCATTACCTGAGGGAGGGGAGAACCTCCTACCCTATCACCTGGGGGAGGGGAGAACCTCCTACCCTATCACCTGGGGGAGGGGAGAACCTCCTACCCTATCACCTGGGGGAGGGGAGAACCTCCTACCCTATCACCTGGGGGAGGGGAGAACCTCCTACCCTATCACCTGGGGGAGGGGAGAACCTCCTACCCTATCACCTGGGGGAGGGGAGAACCTCCTACCCTATCACCTGGGGGAGGGGAGAACCTCCTACCCTATCACCTGGGGGAGGGGAGAACCTCCTACCCTATCACCTGGGGGAGGGGAGAACGTCCTACCCTATCACCTGGGGGAGGGGAGAACGTCCTACCCCATTACCTGGGGGAGGGGAGAACGTCCTACCCCATTACCTGGGGGAGGGGAGAACGTCCTACCCCATTACCTGGGGGAGGGGAGAACGTCCTACCCTATCACCTGTGGGAGGGAAGTACAGAGTACCCCATTACCTGGGGGAGGGGAGTACAGAGAACCCCATTACCTGGGGGTTGGATTGGGGAGGGGAGTACCCCATTACCTGGATATTAGATGGGGGAGGGGAGTACACCTGTACAGTGTTACCTGGGTAATGGTCACATCAGTAGTTTCCCCAGGCTGTGCAGATTGCAGCTCTGTCTCCCCCTAGTGACTATAAAAAGACAGCACATGCCAGGATCTACTTATTGATTCCTTCAGTATTGATCCGTATATCACCGGTATTATTATAACATTATTGATCCGTGTATTATTGTATCAGTATTGATCAGTGTATTATTGTATCAGTATTGATCAGTATTGATCCGTGTATTATTGTATCAGTATTGATCAGTATTGATCAGTGTATTATTGTATCAGTATTGATCCGTGTATTATTGTATCAGTATTGATCCGTGTATCATTGTATCAGTATTGATCCGTGTATCATTGTATCAGTATTGATCCGTGTATCATTGTATCAGTATTGATCCGTGTATTATTGTATCAGTATTGATCCGTGTATTATTGTATCAGTATTGATCCGTGTATTATTGTATCAGTATTGATCCGTGTATCATTGTATCAGTATTGATCCGTGTATCATTGTATCAGTATTGATCCGTGTATTATTGTATCAGTATTGATCCGTGTATTATTGTATCAGTATTGATCCGTGTATTATTGTATCAGTATTGATCCGTGTATTATTGTATCAGTATTGATCCGTGTATCAGCCTAATATTGTATAATCTGATTATTGAGGATTGTGGGATCACAGCGGACAGACTGAACCCCTTTTCTCTTCTCTTCCTCTAGAATTCGGCCAGGCAGAATCTGGTGATCTGGACAGCAGTGGGGTGATGGACACCTCAGAACCTGCCAAGGTAATATATTCCCCCTCCCCCAACCAATATGGGGTGTCTATGCCCCTCCCCCCCCTCTCTGCCTTTCGTCTCTCCTATCCCTTGCCTCTCTCTCCCCCCCACCCTAATCAGTGTCCCCCCCCCCCCCCCCCCCCCCAGGAGGAGGATGACTATGACGTCATGCAGGACCCGGAGTTCCTACAGAGTGTTCTGGAGAACCTCCCCGGCGTGGATCCGAACAATGAAGCCATCCGGAACGCCATGGGCTCTCTGGCCTCCCAGGCCTCCAAGGACAACAAGAAAGACAAGAAGGAGGAGGAGAAAAAATAGGGGCGGAGCCGAGTGCTCAGTATTCATTGGAGGGGAGGGGGAGGGGATTGGGGTGTTACATTGTTTGTTATTGGTTCTAGTTATTATTAAATTTCCGCATATTGCGCTTCTAACTGACCCCACATTGTGTCTGTGATTTGGGAAGGGGGGAGGGGGGACTAAAGGGTCACTCCACTTCTGACGGTCATTGCTGTTATTTTCAGTCGTAGGATGATTAACCCTCCAAGTCTGTACCCCCGCTGTGCCCATTATGAGGGGTTCCCTCCATCCCTGTGCCCATTATGAGGGGTTCCCTCCATCCCTGTGCCCTTATGAGGGGTTCCCACCATCCTTGTGCCCTTATGAGGGGTCCCCACCATCCCTGTGCCCATTATGCCATTATGAGGGGTCCCCACCATCCCTGTGCCCATTATGAGGGGTTCCCAACATCCCTGTGCCCATTATGAGGGGTTCCCACCATCCCTGTGCCCATTATGAGGGGTTCCCACCATCCCTGTGCCCATTATGAGGGGTTCCCTCCATCCCTGTGCCCATTATGAGGAGTTCCCTCCATCCCTGTGCCCATTATGAGGGGTTCCCTCCATCCCTGTGCCCATTATAAGGGGTTCCCTCCATCCCTGTGCCCATTATGAGGGGTTCCCTCCATCCCTGTGCTGAGTTCCTGGGTCTGTACACCCCCTGTGCCCATTGTGAGGGGGTCCCACCATCCCTGTGCTGAGTTCCTGGGTCCCATTTATACTCATACTGGTTTCCAGTAAGTTCGGAGACAGAGACGCTTGCACTAGTTTTATTGATAGCATACACACATAGCAGTGCGCAGTACAGTCGGAGTGGATCTACATCTGCCATGCAGAGCGCTATAGCTGCTAATAGAAGGCGGGGCTTCCATGTACCAGTCCCATTCTTATACAAATTGAGGAGGAGGAGCCTGCATGCCGTGTCTTGCCTCTTAATTGGCTGGCTCATGTCTTTCTCCCCGGTGCAGACCACTCTTAGTCTGTTATCAGTTCATGTTACAGTTAGAAGTAGAGGATTCTGGGTATTCCTAGATGAGCTGAAATATGAATATTTTCAAGGTAATTTAGCTGTGCCCCCCAGGGGGTGTGGTCTGTGCTCCTCAGGGGTTGGGTTTATTTTGATAGGTGGCGGTCTCGCAGGTACACTTTAGCAGCAGAAGTTCCGGTATATTCCGGTCGCTGTAGCTGGGTGGCGCTATGGTGGTTCTAGGCGTATAATACACAGGAGGGGTGGCGACTTCCAGGCCGGGTCATATCCTCCATCAGGCAGGAAGACTGGTGCGCCCTCTGCTGGGAGCTGCGGGTACAATACACATCATTTATAATATCATGGCCCTTTAATTTCAGTGATCACATGGGCTGCCTCCTCCAGTAAAGAGAGCCCATTCCTCCTAGCCAATCAGAATTAATTTAGCTGAAATCAGACCAGAGCAAGACGCCTTCTGATTGGCTGCTATGAGCTACTTAATAATTATCAGTCTGTAATGAAAGATGTGGAATGCGCCAGAACCTGCGGCAGCCAATCAGAGAGAGGCATGGGAGGTGCTTTGTGTACTTACCTGGCAGGGTGGTGACCAGGTAGGTGGGCTTGTTGTTGCACAGGAGGGTCACTAGGCTGCCCAAGGAGCCAACCCCGACCACCTGGACGTCTAGCGACAACCCCAGCGTGATGTTCTTCTGCGGGGGAAGAGATGAGAGGTGATTGGTCAGAGTACTGGGGGAGCCTGCGGGGTGGGTGAGTCCTATACTGGGGGAGCCTGCGGGGTGGGTGAGTCCTATACTGGGGGAGCCTGCGGGGTGGGTGAGTCCTATACTGGGGGAGCCTGCGGGGAGGGTGAGTCCTATACTGGGGGAGCCTGCGGTGTCGGTGGGTCCTATACTAGGGGAGCCTGCGGGGTGGGTGAGTCCTATACTGGGGGAGCCTGCGGGGTGGGTGAGTCCTATACTGGGGGAGCCTGCGGGGTGGGTGAGTCCTATACTGGGGGAGCCTGCAGGGTGGGTGAGACCTTTACTGGGGGAGCCTGCGGGGTGGGTGAGTCCTATACTGGGGGAGCCTGCGGGATGGGTGAGTCCTATACTGGGGGATCCTGCTGAATGGGTGGGTCCTATACTGGGGGATCCTGCGGGGTGGGTGGGTCCTATACTGGGGGATCCTGCTGAATGGGTGGGTCCTATACTGGGGGAGCCTGCGGTATTGGTGGGTCCTATACTGGGGGAGTCTGCTGAGTGGGGGGGTCCTTTACTGGGGGAGCCTGCGGGGTGGGTGGGTCCTATACTGGGGGAGCCTGCGGTATTGGTGGGTCCTATACTGGGGGAGTCTGCTGAGTGGGGGGGTCCTTTACTGGGGGAGCCTGCGGGGTGGGTGGGTCCTATACTGGGGGAGCCTGCGGTATTGGTGGGTCCTATACTGGGGGAGTCTGCTGAGTGGGGGGGTCCTTTACTGGGGGAGCCTGCGGGGTGGGTGGGTTCTATACTGGGGGAGCCTGCGGGGTGGGTGGGTTCTATACTGGGGGAGCCTGCGGGATGGGTGGGTCCTATACTGGGGGAGCCTGCGGGGGGGGGGGGGGGGGGTCCTATACCGGCGCCTTTGTTCCAGTGTATAGTAAAGGATTTATAACTCCAATGATAAATCTATAGGAGGTCCGGCAGTTGATACAATAGGGGGAAGATATTTTCCAGCGCTCGGCCGGCTTCCTGACCACTCCTAGCCTGTCTGAGCCTAGAATGGCGGCCAGCAGAGAATACCCAGCCCAGTGACCCCAATATCAGGTCTGTCCCCCCCTGTGTATGGGGGATATTATGGTCTGTCTCACATTACCAGCACAGCCTGGAAGTAAATCTCGAGGTCCTGGCACGGCGGGAGGCTCTCCGCAGAGTCCATCTTTCGGGCGACGCATCCCTCCGGCTGCCCATGATAAACCATCAGATGCTGGAAGGGGGGATCAGAGATGGGGGTCAGACTGTCCCTTCCTGTCATCTTATATACAGTTATTACATGGGAGGATATGGGGGATCTGGAGAAGGGACATAGGAGGATATGAGGGATCCAAAGAGGAGACATAGAAGGATATGGGGGATCCTGGAGAGGGGACATTGGAGGATACTGGGGAGAAGACCTAGGAGGATATGGGGGATCCAGAGAGGGAACATAGTAGGATATGGAGATCATGAGAGGGGACATAGGGGGATATGGTGGTTTCCGGAGAGGGGACATAGGAGGAAATGGTGGACCAGGAGAGGGGACATAGGGGTTCCGGGGAGGGAACACAGAAGGACATGGGTTTTCCGGAGTTGGAACATAGGAGGACACAGGGGATCAGGAGAGGAGGACAGGGGGGATCAGGAGAGGAGGACATAGGGGATTCAGAGAGGGGACATAGGAGGACAGGGGGGATCAGGAGAGGAGGGCAGAGGAGGACATAGGGGATTCAGAGAGGGGACATAGGAGGACAGGGGGGATCAGGAGAGGAGGACAGAGGAGGACATAGGGGATTCAGAGAGGGGACATAGGAGGACAGGGGGGATCAGGAGAGGAGGACAGAGGAGGACATAGGGGATTCAGAGAGGGGACATAGGAGGACAGGGGGGATCAGGAGAGGAGGACAGAGGAGGACATAGGGGATTCAGAGAGGGGACATAGGAGGACAGGGGGGATCAGGAGAGGAGGACAGAGGAGGACATAGGGGATTCAGAGAGGGGACATAGGAGGACAGGGGGGATCAGGAGAGGAGGACAGAGGAGGACATGGGGGATTCAGAGAGGGGACATATGGAAGTGGGAGATCAGATATCGGGGGTCACCCTTCCTGCCATCTTATAGGCGGTTACATTTCGGGTGATTTGACGCGTTTTGCCCCCATAGCTCTCTATCCGTACCGCCATAACCCATACTCACATTTTTGAGGTCACAGGTGATCCCGGGGGCGGAGCCTTGATCACTGAGCTCGCTGAACGCCAGCAGGAGAGACGCCTCGTTCTGTACATTCAACTGTGGCGGCAAAAAGGGCGAAACGTCCCTCTACAGGAACATCAATAATAATCCAAAAAGTCATCGAATAAATCCATGGGGGGAGGGGAAGTATTATAACACTTTACATACAATGTATCTATTTACAAAATAATAGAATGAAAAGCAAAACAAAAGTCCTGTCCATAGGAATCCCTGAACAGCGCCCCCTGGTGGCGAGGAATGAGGATGCCCAGTTCTGGGACTCACCTGGTTGCAGTGCGCCCTCCCCAGGTAGGTGGCCAGCAGAACGCCCAGGACGCTGATTGCGAGGGCGGTCACCGCTCCCACCGTCATTATCAGCAGCTTGCGTCCAGAGGGGGGAGAAGGAGGAGGGGCCGGGAAATCCAAACTGGTTGGAAAAGGCTGAAAGACACAGAATGAGTGCGGGAGATGAAAAGAGGAGTCTCAGATCCCAGAGTTCCCCATTCCCAGCCTATGGGGGGGGGGGGGGGGCAATACTCAGAGCCAAGTGGAGGCGGCAAAATCTGAGAAATTATTGCAGAAAATAATTAAATTTAATAATAAAATATGTGATGGAAGTGCAGATATACCCGGGGAATATGGAGGGGACATAGGAGGACTTGGGGGGTCCAGAGTGGGGACATAGGAGGGTCCAGACAAGTGATATAGGGGGACGTAGAGGGATCCGGAGAGGGGATTTAGGGGGATCTAGAGAGGGGATATAGGGGGATCCGGAAAGGGGACATAGGAGGACTTGGGGGGTCCAGAGAGGGGACATAGGGGGTCCACAGATGGGACATAGGGGGGGTCCAGAGAGGGGATTTAGGGGGATCCAGAGAGGGGATATAGGGGGATCAGGAGGAGGACATAGGGGGGTCAAGAGTGGGGACATAGGGGAATCCAGATAGGAGAAATGGGGGGGGGGGTCCGGAGAGGGGACATAGGGGGACTTGGGGGGGACATAGAGGAATCCAGAGAGGGGAAATGGGGGGGTCCAGAGAGGGGACATAGGAGGACATAGGGGGTCCGGAGAGGGGACATAGGGGATCAAGAGAAGGGATGAAGGGGGATCCAGAGAGGGGATAGAGGGGGATCAGGAGAGTGGATTTAGGAGGATCCAGATAGGGAACATAGGGGATCCGGAGAGGGGAAATAGGGGGATCCGGAGAAGGGACATGGGGGGGGGGGATCCAGAGAGGGGGATTATGAGGACTCAGATTCCCGCACTGCCCCCAATCACTGATCATGCCGGTACTCACATAGGGGGGGCTCTTTAGCTGCACTCGGGGGCCCCATGTTTCCGGAGTCTTCTCTTCAGATGACATATCGGTGCCCCCCTTATGCTGGAGGAGACAGATTTGGGGATATGATGGTGGAGGGACTGTGGGGGGATTATAAAGAGTCATCCCCCCTCCTCACACCAGATGTCCAATAGACAGCCAGACTCTGATCAAGGGGGCGGGGCCAGGTAACAGGTGACTAAAATTTGGAGAAGCTGGACCAAGAAGAAGGGGAGTGACAAAGGGGCGGGGCCTGCTCTCAGGTGAGTGACAGGTGCAGAGTCCACATATTTCATACATGGATGTCCCCAGGGGATTCTGTCCTTGGATCCAAGGTAGTGTCCCCGGAGGTTTCTAACCCCGGATCCCAGGTGGTGTCCCCGGAGGTTTCTAACCCCGGATCCCAGGCGGTGTCCCCGGAGGTTTCTAACCCCAAATCCCAGGCGGTGTCCCCAGAGGATTATAACCCCGGATCCCAGGCTGTGTCCCCGGAGGATTCTGTCCCCGTGTCCCAGGTGGTGTCTTCCATATCGCAGGTGGTGTCCCCAAAGGATTCTGTCTCCGGATCCCAGGCAATATCCCCCAGGGGGTTCTAACCCCGGATCCCATGCGGTGTCCCCAGAGGATTCTGTCCCCAGATCCCAGGCGGTGTCCCAGGAAGATTCTTCCCCCGGGTCCTAGGCGGTGTCCCCGGATCCCAGGCGGTGTCCCCGGAGGATTATATCCCCAAATCCCAGGCAGTGTCCCAGGAAGATTCTTCCCCCGGGTCCTAGGCGGTGTCCCCGGATCCCAGGCGGTGTCCCCGGAGGAATCTGTCCCCATGTCCCAGGTGGTGTCTTCCATATCGCAGGTGGTGTCCCCAAAGGATTCTGACCCCGGATCCCAGGTGGTGTCCCCAGAAGGTTCTGTCCCCGGAAGGTTCTGTCCCTGGATCCCAGGTTCTGTCCCCGGAAGGTTCTGTCCCCGGATCCCAGGCGGTGTCCCCGGAAGGTTCTGTCCCTGGATCCCAGGTTCTGTCCCCGGAAGGTTCTGTCCCCGGATCCCAGGCGGTGTCCCCGGAAGGTTCTGTCCCCGGATCCCAGGCGGTGTCCCCGGAAGGTTCTGTCCCCGGATCCCAGGCGGTGTCCCTGGAGGGTTCTGTCCCCGGATCCCAGGTGGTGTCCCAGGACCCCAGGTGGTGTCCCCGGAAGGTTCTGTCCCCGGCTCCCAGGCGGTGTCCCTGGAGGGTTCTGTCCCTGGATCCCAGGTTCTGTCCCCGGAAGGTTCTGTCCCTGGATCCCAGGTGGTGTCCCCGGAAGGTTCTGTCCTCGGATCCCAGGTGGTGTCCCCGGAGATGATTGCGGAGTGTTGGCTCTCAGGTGTCCCCCCTCTTGGTGTCCCCTCCCCCCCCTCTCTGTTCTCAGGGTGGACAATGGCGGAGCGTCCTGCCAGCCGGCGGTCACCTGACACCTGAGGACGTTGTGTCCTGCAGACAAGGGGCCTCTGTGTGGGGGGATGAATGGGCCCTTAGTGTTCGGGGCCACCCCATCCCTGTCCTCCAGGTCCTGATAATAGCCCCATTGTACGGCTCACCGCACCAAACATTCCCCGAGCAACTGTATCCCACTGAGACGGAGACAAAGGACGCACCGCGTTGGGGGGTGCCGTGTATTACTTTCCTCCCCTCCCCCCCCCCCACTGCCAAACCTACTGATAGCTGACAAGGGGACATCACTTAAAGGGGAACCCCACTGACCAATACAAAACTTTTATTCCCCTCCCCCCCCAATCGATGGACCCGTGTGCACATTTACATGGAAGCTTCTGTGTTTGATAACGCCCCCTCCGCAGCCTTTATCCCATCACTGGAGGTCCATCAGGAGAACTGTCACTTTATCCCATCATTGGGGGTCCATAAGAAGAACTGTCACTTTATCCCATCATTGGAGGTCCATCAGGAGAACTGTCACTTTATCCCATCACTGGAGGTCCATAAGAAGAACTGTCACTTTATCCCATCATTGGGGGTCCATAAGGAGAACTGTCACTTTATCCCATCATTGGGGGTCCATAAGGAGAACTGTCACTTTATCCCATCACTGGAGGTCCATCAGGAGAACTGTCACTTTATCCCATCATTGGAGGTCCATAAGGAGAACTGTCACTTTATCCCATCATTGGAGGTCCATCAGGAGAACTGTCACTTTATCCCATCACTGGAGGTCCATAAGAAGAACTGTCACTTTATCCCATCATTGGGGGTCCATAAGGAGAACTGTCACTTTATCCCATCATTGGGGGTCCATAAGGAGAACTGTCACTTTATCCCATCATTGGAGGTCCATAAGGAGAACTGTCACTTTATCCCATCATTGGAAGTCCGTAAGGAGAACTGTCACTTTATCCCATCATTGGGGGTCCATAAGGAGAACTGTCACTTTATCCCATCATTGGAGGTCCATAAGGAGAACTGTCACTTTATCCCATCATTGGAGGTCCATAAGGAGAACTGTCACTTTATCCCCTCATTGGAGGTCCATAAGAAGAACTGTCACTTTATCCCATCATTGGAGGTCCATCAGGAGAACTGTCACTTTATCCCATCATTAGAGGTCCATAAGAAGAACTGTCACTTTATCCCATCATTGGAGGTCCATCAGGAGAACTGTCACTTTATCCCATCATTAGAGGTCCATAAGAAGAACTGTCACTTTATCCCATCATTGGGGGTCCATAAGAAGAACTGTCACTTTATCCCATCATTGGAGGTCCATCAGGAGAACTGTCACTTTATCCCATCATTAGAGGTCCATAAGAAGAACTGTCACTTTATCCCATCATTGGAGGTCCATCAGGAGAACTGTCACTTTATCCCATCACTGGAGGTCCATAAGAATAACTGTCACTTTATCCCATCATTGGGGGTCCATAAGGAGAACTGTCACTTTATCCCATCACTGGAGGTCCATAAGAAGAACTGTCACTTTATCCCATCATTGGGGGTCCATAAGAAGAACTGTCACTTTATCCCATCATTGGGGGTCCATAAGAAGAACTGTCACTTTATCCCATCATTGGAGGTCCATCAGGAGAACTGTCACTTTATCCCATCACTGGAGGTCCATAAGAAGAACTGTCACTTTATCCCATCATTGGGGGTCCATAAGGAGAACTGTCACTTTATCCCATCATTGGGGGTCCATAAGGAGAACTGTCACTTTATCCCATCATTGGGGGTCCATAAGAAGAACTGTCACTTTATCCCATCATTGGAGGTCCATCAGGAGAACTGTCACTTTATCCCATCACTGGAGGTCCATAAGAAGAACTGTCACTTTATCCCATCATTGGGGGTCCATAAGGAGAACTGTCACTTTATCCCATCATTGGGGGTCCATAAGGAGAACTGTCACTTTATCCCATCACTGGAGGTCCATCAGGAGAACTGTCACTTTATCCCATCATTGGAGGTCCATAAGGAGAACTGTCACTTTATCCCATCATTGGGGGTCCATAAGAAGAACTGTCACTTTATCCCATCATTGGAGGTCCATCAGGAGAACTGTCACTTTATCCCATCACTGGAGGTCCATAAGAAGAACTGTCACTTTATCCCATCATTGGGGGTCCATAAGGAGAACTGTCACTTTATCCCATCATTGGGGGTCCATAAGGAGAACTGTCACTTTATCCCATCATTGGAGGTCCATAAGGAGAACTGTCACTTTATCCCATCATTGGAAGTCCGTAAGGAGAACTGTCACTTTATCCCATCATTGGGGGTCCATAAGGAGAACTGTCACTTTATCCCATCATTGGAGGTCCATAAGGAGAACTGTCACTTTATCCCATCATTGGAGGTCCATAAGGAGAACTGTCACTTTATCCCCTCATTGGAGGTCCATAAGAAGAACTGTCACTTTATCCCATCATTGGAGGTCCATCAGGAGAACTGTCACTTTATCCCATCATTAGAGGTCCATAAGAAGAACTGTCACTTTATCCCATCATTGGGGGTCCATAAGGAGAACTGTCACTTTATCCCATCATTGGGGGTCCATAAGAAGAACTGTCACTTTATCCCATCATTGGAGGTCCATAAGAAGAACTGTCACTTTATCCCATCATTGGAGGTCCATCAGGAGAACTGTCACTTTATCCCATCATTAGAGGTCCATAAGAAGAACTGTCACTTTATCCCATCATTGGAGGTCCATCAGGAGAACTGTCACTTTATCCCATCACTGGAGGTCCATAAGAATAACTGTCACTTTATCCCATCATTGGGGGTCCATAAGGAGAACTGTCACTTTATCCCATCATTGGAGGTCCATAAGAAGAACTGTCACTTTATCCCATCACTGGAGGTCCATAAGAAGAACTGTCACTTTATCCCATCATTGGGGGTCCATAAGAAGAACTGTCACTTTATCCCATCATTGGAGGTCCATAAGGAGAACTGTCACTTTATCCCATCATTGGGGGTCCATAAGGAGAACTGTCACTTTATCCCATCATTGGAGGTCCATAAGGAGAACTGTCACTTTATCCCATCATTGGGGGTCCATAAGGAGAACTGTCACTTTATCCCATCATTGGAGGTCCATAAGAAGAACTGTCACTTTATCCCATCATTGGGGGTCCATAAGAAGAACTGTCACTTTATCCCATCATTGGAGGTCCATAAGGAGAACTGTCACTTTATCCCATCATTGGGGGTCCATAAGAAGAACTGTCACTTTATCCCATCATTGGAGGTCCATAAGGAGAACTGTCACTTTATCCCATCATTGGAGGTCCATAAGGAGAACTGTCACTTTATCCCATCATTGGAGGTCCATCAGGAGAACTGTCACTTTATCCCATCATTGGGGGTCCATAAGGAGAACTGTCACTTTATCCCATCATTGGAGGTCCATAAGGAGAACTGTCACTTTATCCCATCATTGGAGGTCCATAAGGAGAACTGTCACTCTATCCCATCATTGGGGGTCCATAAGAAGAACTGTCACTTTATCCCATCATTGGAGGTCCATAAGGAGAACTGTCACTTTATCCCATCATTGGAGGTCCATAAGGAGAACTGTCACTTTATCCCATCATTGGACGTCCGTAAGGAGAACTGTCACTTTATCCCATCACTGGAGGTCCATAAGAAGAACTGTCACTTTATCCCATCATTGGAGGTCCATCAGGAGAACTGTCACTTTATCCCATCATTGGAGGTCCATCAGGAGAACTGTCACTTTATCCCATCACTGGAGGTCCATAAGAAGAACTGTCACTTTATCCCATCATTGGGGGTCCATAAGAAGAACTGTCACTTTATCCCATCACTGGAGGTCCATAAGAAGAACTGTCACTTTATCCCATCATTGGGGGTCCATAAGGAGAACTGTCACTTTATCCCATCATTGGAGGTCCATCAGGAGAACTGTCACTTTATCCCATCATTAGAGGTCCATAAGAAGAACTGTCACTTTATCCCATCACTGGAGGTCCATAAGAAGAACTGTCACTTTATCCCATCATTGGGGGTCCATAAGAAGAACTGTCACTTTATCCCATCATTGGAGGTCCATCAGGAGAACTGTCACTTTATCCCATCATTGGAGGTCCATCAGGAGAACTGTCACTTTATCCCATCACTGGAGGTCCATAAGAAGAACTGTCACTTTATCCCATCATTGGGGGTCCATAAGGAGAACTGTCACTTTATCCCATCATTGGGGGTCCATAAGGAGAACTGTCACTTTATCCCATCATTGGAGGTCCATAAGGAGAACTGTCACTTTATCCCATCATTGGAGGTCCATCAGGAGAACTGTCACTTTATCCCATCATTGGGGGTCCATAAGAAGAACTGTCACTTTATCCCATCATTGGGGGTCCATAAGGAGAACTGTCACTTTATCCCATCATTGGAGGTCCATAAGGAGAACTGTCACTTTATCCCATCATTGGAGGTCCATAAGGAGAACTGTCACTTTATCCCATCATTGGAAGTCCGTAAGGAGAACTGTCACTTTATCCCATCATTGGGGGTCCATAAGGAGAACTGTCACTTTATCCCATCATTGGAGGTCCATAAGGAGAACTGTCACTTTATCCCATCATTGGAAGTCCGTAAGGAGAACTGTCACTTTATCCCATCATTGGAGGTCCATAAGAAGAACTGTCACTTTATCCCATCATTAGAGGTCCATAAGAAGAACTGTCACTTTATCCCATCATTGGAGGTCCATCAGGAGAACTGTCACTTTATCCCATCATTAGAGGTCCATAAGAAGAACTGTCACTTTATCCCATCATTGGAGGTCCATAAGGAGAACTGTCACTTTATCCCATCATTGGGGGTCCATAAGGAGAACTGTCACTTTATCCCATCATTGGGGGTCCATAAGAAGAACTGTCACTTTATCCCATCATTGGGGGTCCATAAGAAGAACTGTCACTTTATCCCATCATTGGAGGTCCATCAGGAGAACTGTCACTTTATCCCATCACTGGAGGTCCATAAGAAGAACTGTCACTTTATCCCATCATTGGGGGTCCATAAGGAGAACTGTCACTTTATCCCATCATTGGGGGTCCATAAGAAGAACTGTCACTTTATCCCATCATTGGAGGTCCATCAGGAGAACTGTCACTTTATCCCATCACTGGAGGTCCATAAGAAGAACTGTCACTTTATCCCATCATTGGAGGTCCATAAGAAGAACTGTCACTTTATCCCATCATTGGAGGTCCATCAGGAGAACTGTCACTTTATCCCATCATTAGAGGTCCATAAGAAGAACTGTCACTTTATCCCATCATTGGAGGTCCATCAGGAGAACTGTCACTTTATCCCATCACTGGAGGTCCATAAGAAGAACTGTCACTTTATCCCATCATTGGGGGTCCATAAGGAGAACTGTCACTTTATCCCATCATTGGAGGTCCATAAGAAGAACTGTCACTTTATCCCATCACTGGAGGTCCATAAGAAGAACTGTCACTTTATCCCATCATTGGGGGTCCATAAGAAGAACTGTCACTTTATCCCATCATTGGAGGTCCATAAGGAGAACTGTCACTTTATCCCATCATTGGAGGTCCATAAGGAGAACTGTCACTTTATCCCATCATTGGGGGTCCATAAGGAGAACTGTCACTTTATCCCATCATTGGAGGTCCATAAGAAGAACTGTCACTTTATCCCATCATTGGGGGTCCATAAGGAGAACTGTCACTTTATCCCATCATTGGAGGTCCATAAGGAGAACTGTCACTTTATCCCATCATTGGGGGTCCATAAGGAGAACTGTCACTTTATCCCATCATTGGAGGTCCATAAGAAGAACTGTCACTTTATCCCATCATTGGGGGTCCATAAGAAGAACTGTCACTTTATCCCATCATTGGAGGTCCATAAGGAGAACTGTCACTTTATCCCATCATTGGGGGTCCATAAGAAGAACTGTCACTTTATCCCATCATTGGAGGTCCATAAGGAGAACTGTCACTTTATCCCATCATTGGGGGTCCATAAGAAGAACTGTCACTTTATCCCATCATTGGAGGTCCATAAGGAGAACTGTCACTTTATCCCATCATTGGAGGTCCATCAGGAGAACTGTCACTTTATCCCATCATTGGGGGTCCATAAGGAGAACTGTCACTTTATCCCATCATTGGAGGTCCATCAGGAGAACTGTCACTTTATCCCATCATTGGAGGTCCATAAGGAGAACTGTCACTTTATCCCATCATTGGAGGTCCATAAGGAGAACTGTCACTTTATCCCATCATTGGAGGTCCATCAGGAGAACTGTCACTTTATCCCATCATTGGAGGTCCATAAGGAGAACTGTCACTTTATCCCATCATTGGACGTCCGTAAGGAGAACTGTCACTTTATCCCATCACTGGAGGTCCATAAGAAGAACTGTCACTTTATCCCATCATTGGAGGTCCATCAGGAGAACTGTCACTTTATCCCATCATTGGAGGTCCATCAGGAGAACTGTCACTTTATCCCATCACTGGAGGTCCATAAGAAGAACTGTCACTTTATCCCATCATTGGGGGTCCATAAGGAGAACTGTCACTTTATCCCATCATTGGGGGTCCATAAGGAGAACTGTCACTTTATCCCATCATTGGAGGTCCATAAGGAGAACTGTCACTTTATCCCATCATTGGAAGTCCGTAAGGAGAACTGTCACTTTATCCCATCATTGGAGGTCCATAAGGAGAACCTTCACTTTATCCCATCATTGGAGGTCCATAAGGAGAACTGTCACTTTATCCCATCATTGGAGGTCCATAAGGAGAACCTTCACTTTATCCCCTCATTGGAGGTCCATAAGAAGAACTGTCACTTTATCCCATCATTGGAGGTCCATAAGAAGAACTGTCACTTTATCCCATCATTGGAGGTCCATCAGGAGAACTGTCACTTTATCCCATCATTAGAGGTCCATAAGAAGAACTGTCACTTTATCCCATCATTGGAGGTCCATAAGAAGAACTGTCACTTTATCCCATCATTGGAGGTCCATCAGGAGAACTGTCACTTTATCCCATCATTAGAGGTCCATAAGAAGAACTGTCACTTTATCCCATCATTAGAGGTCCATAAGAAGAACTGTCACTTTATCCCATCATTGGAGGTCCATCAGGAGAACTGTCACTTTATCCCATCATTAGAGGTCCATAAGAAGAACTGTCACTTTATCCCATCATTAGAGGTCCATAAGGAGAACTGTCACTTTATCCCATCATTGGAGGTCCATAAGGAGAACTGTCACTTTATCCCATCATTGGAGGTCCATCAGGAGAACTGTCACTTTATCCCATCATTGGGGGTCCATAAGGAGAACTGTCACTTTATCCCATCATTGGGGGTCCATAAGGAGAATTGTCACTTTATCCCATCATTGGAGGTCCATAAGAAGAACTGTCACTTTATCCCATCATTGGAGGTCCATAAGAAGAACTGTCACTTTATCCCATCATTGGGGGTCCATAAGAAGAACTGTCACTTTATCCCATCATTGGAGGTCCATAAGGAGAACTGTCACTTTATCCCATCACTGGAGGTCCATAAGAAGAACTGTCACTTTATCCCATCATTGGAGGTCCATAAGAAGAACTGTCACTTTATCCCATCATTGGGGGTCCATAAGGAGAACTGTCACTTTATCCCATCATTGGAAGTCCGTAAGGAGAACTGTCACTTTATCCCATCATTGGAAGTCCATAAGGAGAACTGTCACTTTATCCCATCATTGGGGGTCCATAAGGAGAACTGTCACTTTATCCCATCATTGGAGGTCCATAGGGAGAACTGTCACTTTATCCCATCATTGGAGGTCCATAAGAAGAACTGTCACTTTATCCCATCATTGGGGGTCCATAAGGAGAACTGTCACTTTATCCCATCATTGGAGGTCCATAAGAAGAACTGTCCAGGGGCTGCTGCATAAAAGGCTGGGTGTGGCCTCCAATAAAGGGGTTCACCCCCAACATTCAGTCCCCACCAATGTCTGTGGGGGGAAACTATACCTCCGATATCACTACTACACGCACTGTGTCACTACTACACCTACTATATCAATATTACACCATCTATATCACTACTATCCCTCCTATATCACTACTACACCTACTATATCACTACTACACCTACTATATCACTACTATCCCTGCTATATCACTACTATCCCTGCTATATCACTACTATACCTACTATATCACTACTATACCTACTATATCACTACTACACCTCCTATATCACTACTATCCCTGCTATATCACTACTATCCCTCCTATATCACTACTACACCTACTATATCACTACTATATCTCCGATATCACTACTATATCTCCTATATCACTACTATACCTACTATATCACTACTACACCTACTATATCACTACTACACCTACTATATCACTACTACACCTACTATATCACTACTATACCTGCTCACTACTACACCTCATATATCACTACTATACCTCCAATATCACTACTATACCTACTATATCACTACTACACCTCCTATAACACTACTACACCTCCTATATCACTACTACACCTCCTATATCACTACTACACCTCCTATATCACTACTAAACCGACTGTGTCACTACTACACCTACTATATCACTACTACACCTACTATATCACTACTATACCTACTATATCACTACTACACCTACTATATCACTACTACACCTACTATATCACTACTACACCTCCTATATCACTACTATACCTAGTATATCACTACTATACCTACTATATCACTACTATACCTACTATATCACTACTACACCCACTGTGTCACTACTACACCTACTATATCACTACTACACCTACTATATCACTACTATACCTACTATATCACTACTATACCAACTATATCACTACTATACCTCCTATATCACTACTACGCCCACTGTGTCACTACTACACCTACTATATCACTACTATACCTCCTATATCACTACTATACCTCCTATATCACTACTACACCTACTATATCACTACTACACCTACTATATCACTACTATACCCCCTATATCACTACTATCCCTACTATATTACTACTATCCCTCCTATATCACTACTACACCTACTATATCACTACTACACCTACTATATCACTACTATCCCTCCTATATCACTACTACACCCACTGTGTCACTACTATACCTCCTATATCACTACTACACCTACTATATCACTACTACACCTACTATATCACTACTATCCCTCCTATATCACTACTATCCCTCCTATATCACTACTACACCTCCTATATGACTACTATCCCTCCTATATCACTACTATCCCTGGTATATCACTACTATACCTACTATATCACTACTACACCTACTATATCACTACTACACCTACTATATCACTACTACACCTACTATATCACTACTATCCCTCCTAAATCACTACTATACCTCCGATATCACTACTATATCTCCTATATCACTACTATACCTACTATATCACTACTATCCCTCCTATATCACTACTACACCTACTATATCACTACTACACCTCCTATATCACTACTATCCCTCCTATATCACTACTACACCTACTATATCACCACTACACCTCCTATATCACTACTATCCCTCCTATATCACTACTATCCCTACTATATCACTACTATCCCTCCTATATCACTACTATATCTCCTTTATCACTACTATACCTCCTATATCACTACTGTACCTCCTATATCACTACTATATCTCCTATATCACTACTATCCCTCCTATATCACTACTATCCCTCCTATATCACTACTATATCTCCTATATCACTACTACACCTACTATATCACTACTATCCCTCCTATATCACTACTATCCCTCCTATATCACTACTATACCTCCAATATCACTACTACATCTCCTATATCACTACTATCCCTCCTATATCACTACTATACCTCCAATATCACTACTATACCTCCTATATCACTACTACGCCCACTGTGTCACTACTACACCTACTATATCACTACTATATCTCCTATATCACTACTACACCTACAATATAACTACTACACCTACTATATCACTATTATACCTCCTATATCACTACTACACCTACTATATCACTACTACACCTACTATATCACTACTATACCTCCTATATCACTACTACACCTACTATATCACTACTACACCTACTATATCACTACTATACCCCCTATATCACTACTATCCCTACTATATCACTACTATCCCTCCTATATCACTACTACACCTACTATATCACTACTACACCTACTATATCACTACTATCCCTCCTATATCACTACTACACCCACTGTGTCACTACTATACCTCCTATATCACTACTACACCTACTATATCACTACTATACCTACTATATCACTACTATCCCTCCTATATCACTACTACACCTCCTATATCACTACTACACCTACTATATCACTACTATCCCTCCTATATCACTACTACACCTACTATATCACTACTATCCCTCCTATATCACTACTACACCTACTATATCACTACTATCCCTCCTATATCACTACTATACCTACTATATCACTACTACACCCATTGTGTCACTACTATACCTCCTATATCACTACTACACCTACTATATCACTACTACACCTACTATATCACTACTATCCCTCCTATATCACTACTATCCCTGGTATATCACTACTATACCTACTATATCACTACTACACCTACTATATCACTACTACACCTACTATATCACTACTACACCTACTATATCACTACTATCCCTCCTATATCACTACTATACCTACTATATCACTACTACACCCATTGTGTCATTACTATACCTCCTATATCACTACTACACCTACTATATCACTACTACACCTACTATATCACTACTATCCCTCCTATATCACTACTATCCCTGGTATATCACTACTATACCTACTATATCACTACTATACCTACTATATCACTACTACACCTACTATATCACTACTACACCTACTATATCACTACTATACCTGCTCACTACTACACCTCATATATCACTACTATACCTAC
This sequence comes from Pelophylax lessonae, assembly GCF_965119305.1. Lineage (NCBI taxonomy): Eukaryota > Metazoa > Chordata > Amphibia > Anura > Ranidae > Pelophylax > Pelophylax lessonae. The sequence goes on from NC_138780.1 coordinate 2,804,034, forward strand.
TATATCACTACTAAACCTACTATATCACTACTACACCTACTATATCACTACTATACCTCCAATATCACTACTATAACTACTATATCACTACTACACCTCCTATAACACTACTACACCTCCTATATCACTACTACACCTCCTATATCACTACTACACCTCCTATATCACTACTAAACCGACTGTGTCACTACTACACCTACTATATCACTACTACACCTACTTTATCACTACTATACCTACTATATCACTACTATACCTACTATATCAGTACTACACCTACTATAACACTACTACACCTACTATATCACTACTACACCTCCTATATCACTACTATACCTAGTATATCACTACTATACCTACTATATCACTACTATACCTACTATATCACTACTACACCCACTGTGTCACTACTACACCTACTATATCACTACTACACCTACTATATCACTACTACACCTACTATATCACTACTATACCTCCAATATCACTACTATACCTTCTATATCACTACTACACCTACTATATCACTACTACACCTACTATATCACTACTATCCCTCCTATATCACTACTACACCTACTATATCACTACTACACCTCCTATATCACTACTATCCCTCCTATATCACTACTATCCCTACTATATCACTACTATCCCTCCTATATCACTACTATATCTCCTTTATCACTACTATCCCTCCTATATCACTACTATATCTCCTATATCACTACTATACCTTCTATATCACTACTATCCCTCCTATATCACTACTATCCCTCCTATATCACTACTATATCTCCTATATCACTACTACACCTACTATATCACTACTATCCCTCCTATATCACTACTATCCCTCCTATATCACTACTATACCTCCAATATCACTACTACACCTCCTATATCACTACTATACCTCCAATATCACTACTATACCTCCTATATCACTACTACGCCCACTGTGTCACTACTACACCTACTATATCACTACTATATCTCCTATATCACTACTACACCTACAATATAACTACTACACCTACTATATCACTACTATACCTCCTATATCACTACTACACCTACTATATCACTACTACACCTACTATATCACTACTATACCCCCTATATCACTGCTATCCCTACTATATCACTACTATCCCTCCTATATCACTACTACACCTACTATATCACTACTACACCTACTATATCACTACTATCCCTCCTATATCACTACTACACCCACTGTGTCACTACTATACCCCCTATATCACTGCTATCCCTACTATATCACTACTATCCCTCCTATATCACTACTACACCTACTATATCACTACTACACCTACTATATCACTACTATCCCTCCTATATCACTACTACACCTACTATATCACTACTATCCCTCCTATATCACTACTACACCTACTATATCACTACTATCACTCCTATATCACTGCTATACCTACTATATCACTACTACACCCATTGTGTCACTACTATACCTCCTATATCACTACTACACCTACTATATCACTACTACACCTACTATATCACTACTATCCCTCCTATATCACTACTATCCCTGGTATATCACTACTATACCTACTATATCACTACTACACCTACTATATCACTACTACACCTACTATATCACTACTATATCACTACTATCCCTCCTATATCACTACTACACCTACTATATCACTACTACACCTACTATATCACTACTATCCCTCCTATATCACTACTACACCTACTATATCACTACTATCCCTCCTATATCACTACTACACCTACTATATCACTACTATCACTCCTATATCACTACTATACCTACTATATCACTACTACACCCATTGTGTCACTACTATACCTCCTATATCACTACTACACCTACTATATCACTACTACACCTACTATATCACTACTATCCCTCCTATATCACTACTATCCCTGGTATATCACTACTATACCTACTATATCACTACTACACCTACTATATCACTACTACACCTACTATATCACTACTATATCACTACTATCCCTCCTATATCACTACTATACCTACTATATCACTACTACACCCATTGTGTCACTACTATACCTCCTATATCACTACTACACCAACTATATCACTACTACACCTACTATATCACTACTATCCCTCCTATATCACTACTATCCCTGGTATATCACTACTATACCTACTATATCACTACTATACCTACTATATCACTACTACACCTACTATATCACTACTACACCTACTATATCACTACTATACCTGCTCACTACTACACCTCATATATCACTACTATACCTACTATATCACTACTAAACCTACTATATCACTACTACACCTACTATATCACTACTATACCTCCAATATCACTACTATACCTACTATATCACTACTACACCTCCTATAACACTACTACACCTCCTATATCACTACTACACCTCCTATATCACTACTACACCTCCTATATCACTACAAAACCGACTGTGTCACTACTACACCTACTATATCACTACTACACCTACTATATCACTACTATACCTACTATATCACTACTACACCTACTATAACACTACTACACCTACTATATCACTACTACACCTCCTATATCACTACTATACCTAGTATATCACTACTATACCTACTATATCACTACTATACCTACTATATCACTACTACACCCACTGTGTCACTACTACACCTACTATATCACTATACCTACTATATCACTACTATACCAACTATATCACTACTATACCTCCTATATCACTACTATACCTCCTATATCACTACTACACCTACTATATCACTACTACACCTACTATATCACTACTATCCCTCCTATATCACTACTACACCCACTGTGTCACTACTATACCTCCTATATCACTACTACACCTACTATATCACTACTACACCTACTATATCACTACTATCCCTCCTATATCACTACTATCCCTCCTATATCACTACTACACCTCCTATATCACTACTATCCCTCCTATATCACTACTATCCCTGGTATATCACTACTATACCTACTATATCACTACTACACCTACTATATCACTACTATACCTACTATATCACTACTACACTTACTATATCACTACTATCCCTCCTAAATCACTACTATACCTCCGATATCACTACTATATCTCCTATATCACTACTATACCTTCTATATCACTACTACACCTACTATATCACTACTATCCCTCCTATATCACTACTACACCTACTATATCACTACTACACCTCCTATATCACTACTATCCCTCCTATATCACTACTATCCCTACTATATCACTACTATCCCTCCTATATCACTACTATATCTCCTTTATCACTACTATCCCTCCTATATCACTACTATATCTCCTATATCACTACTATACCTTCTATATCACTACTATCCCTCCTATATCACCACTATCCCTCCTATATCACTACTATATCTCCTATATCACTACTACACCTACTATATCACTACTATCCCTCCTATATCACTTCTATCCCTCCTATATCACTACTATACCTCCAATATCACTACTACACCTCCTATATCACTACTATCCCTCCTATATCACTACTATACCTCCAATATCACTACTATACCTCCTATATCACTACTACGCCCACTGTGTCACTACTACACCTACTATATCACTACTATATCTCCTATATCACTACTACACCTACAATATAACTACTACACCTACTATATCACTACTACACCTACTATATCACTACTATACCCCCTATATCACTACCATCCCTACTATATCACTACTATCCCTCCTATATCACTACTACACCTACTATATCACTACTACACCTACTATATCACTACTATCCCTCCTATATCACTACTACACCCACTGTGTCACTACTATACCTCCTATATCACTACTATACCCCCTATATCACTACCATCCCTACTATATCACTACTATCCCTGGTATATCACTACTATCCCTGGTATATCACTACTACACCTACTACAGTAAACCCCCCTCCATTGCGGGGGTTACGTTCCGGACCCAGCCGCGAAAAGTGAAATACCGCGAAATAGAAAAACCCTATTAAAATGCATTGTAGGCATGTTTATTTTACTGTCACTGTACGTGTAGAAGCATTTTAAGGTCTTTAAACACACTTTTAAAACAATAGAAACTCATTTAAACACATAAAAGATACTAAGAGACATAGCAAGAGCTATGAAAAACACAAAAATATTTCATTTTTAATGATTTATATAGTAAAATAACATTACAAAAAAAAACGCAAAATAACCGGGACCGCAAAAACTGAACCGCGATGGAGCGGGGGATTACTGTATATCACTACTATACCTACTATATCACTACTACACCTACTATATCACTACTATACCTCCTATATCACTACTACACCTACTATATCACTACTATACCTTCTATATCACTACTACACCTACTATATCACTACTATACCTCCTATATCACTACTACACCTACTATATCACTACTATCCCTCCTAAATCACTAATACACCTCCTAAATCACTACTATACCTCCTATATCACTACTATATCTCCTATATCACTACTATCCCTCTTATATCACTACTATCCCTCTTATATCACTACTATCCCTCCTATATCACTACTATTCCTCCTATATCACTACTACACCCACTATATCACTACTATACCTCCAATATCACTACTATACCTACTATATCACTACTATCCCTCCTATATCACTACTATACCTCCTATATCACTACTATACCTATTATATCACTACTATACCTACTATATCACTACTATCCCTCCTATATCACTACTATACCTACTATATCACTACTATCCCTCCTATATCACTACTATACCTCCTATATCACTACTATACCTACTATATCACTACTATACCTCCTATATCACTTCTATACCTCCTATATCACTACTACACCTACTATATCACTACTATCCCTCCTATATCACTACTATCCCTCCTATATCACTACTACACCTACTATATCACTACTATCCCTCTTATATCACTACTACACCTCCTATATCACTACTATCCCTCCTATATCACTATTATCCCTCCTATATCACTACTATCCCTCCTATATCACTACTGTACCTCCTATATCACTACTATACCTACTATATCACTACTATACCTCCAATATCACTACTATCCCTCCTATATCACTACTATACCCAGTGGTGGGATTCAAAAATTTTAGTAACCAGTTCCGACTTTCCCAGCAGAATGACCAGCGTGCCCCCCTTTCAATGCACAGTGACCACAGCATTGCCCCCAATGATTGCAGAGTGCCAGCCACAGCATTGCCCCCAATGATTGCAGAGTGCCAGCCACAGCATTGCCCCCAATGATTGCAGAGTGCCAGCCACAGCATTGCCCCCAATGATTGCAGAGTGCCAGCCACAGCATTGCCCCCAATGATTGCAGAGTGCCAGCCACAGCATTGCCCCCAATGATTGCAGAGTGCCAGCCACAGCATTGCCCCCAATGATTGCAAAGTGCCAGCCACAACATTGCCCCCAATTGCAGAGTGCCAGCGATCCCCCCCCCCCGCGAGACCCATGTACTTACCTCACGGACGGTCTCGCAGTCGGCTCCCCGCGTCTCTGAGTCCTCCCGCGGAGCCTCCTTCTCGTCCAACGGCACGGTGTTTGCCTTTCGGCCAATCAGGAAGCGGGAGAACCCGCTCCCTGATTGGCCAGGAGGAGGATCATGTGACAATAGCGAATTCTCATTCGCTATTGTCACAGAATGGGCGGGCCGTGGCGCCACGTCTGCCCGAGCGCGGGACATTCAATTGTCCTGCGCGTCCTCAGACGCGCACAGGGATTCAGCCGGTTCTGCGAACTTGCAGAAAGTTAGCAACCGGTTCTATGGAACCGGTGCGAACCGGCTGAATCCCACCACTGACTATACCTCCTATATCACTACTATCCCTCCTATATCACTACTATACCTCCTATATCACTACTATCCCTCCTATATCACTACTATACCTCCTATATCACTACTATCCCTCCTATATCACTACTATACCTCCTATATCACTACTATCCCTCCTATATCACTACTGTACCTCCTATATCACTACTATACCTCCTATATCACTACTATCCCTCCTATATCACTACTACACCTACTATATCACTACTATACCTCCAATATCACTACTATCCCTCCTATATCACTACTATACCTCCTATATCACTACTATCCCTCCTATATCACTACTATACCTCCTATATCACTACTATCCCTCCTATATCACTACTATCAGTACTATATCACTACTATACCTCCTATATCACTACTACACCTCCTATATCACTACTATACCTATTATATCACTACTATCCCTCCTATATCACTACTATACCTCCTATATCACTACTATACCTCCTATATCACTACTATACCTCCTATATCACTACTATCCCTCCTATATCACTACTATCCCTCCTATATCACTACTATACCTCCTATATCACTACTATACCTCCTATATCACTACCATACCTCCTATATCACTACTATCCCTCCTATATCACTACTATCCCTCCTATATCACTACTACACCTCCTATATCACTACTATACCTCCAATATCACTACTATCCCTCCTATATCACTACTACACCTCCTATATCACTACTATACCTCCTATATCACTACTATCCCTTCTATATCACTACTATACCTCCTATATCACTACTATCCCTCCTATATCACTACTATACCTCCTATATCACTACCATACCTCCTATATCACTACTACACCTCCTATATCACTACTATCCCTCCTATATCCCTACTATACCTCCTATATCACTACTATACCTCCTATATCACTACTATACCTCCTATATCACTACTATATCTCCTATATCACTACTATACCTCCTATATCACTACTATACCTCCAATATCACTACTATACCTCCTATATCACTACTACACCTCCTATATCACTACTATCCCTCCTATATCACTACTATCCCTACTATTTCACTACTATACCTCCTATATCACTACTACACCTCCTATATCACTACTATCCCTCCTATATCACTACTGTACCTCCTATATCACTACTATCCCTCCTATATCACTACTATCCCTCCTATATCACTACTATCCCTCCTATATCACTACTATACCTCCTATATCACTACTATCCCTCCTATATCACTACTATACCTCCGATATCACTACTACACCTCCTATATCACTACTATCCCTCCTATATCACTACTATCCCTCCTATATCACTACTATACCTCCTATATCACTACTATCCCTCCTATATCACTACTGTACCTCCTATATCACTACTATCCCTCCTATATCACTACTATACCTCCTATATCACTACTGTACCTCCTATATCACTACTATCCCTCCTATATCAATACTGTACCTCCTATATCACTACTATACCTACTATATCACTACTATACCTCCTATATCACTACTATCCCTCCTATATCACTACTACACCTACTATATCACTACTGTACCTCCTATATCACTACTACACCTACCATATCACTACTATCCCTCCTATATCACTACTATACCTCCTATATCACTACTATACCTCCAATATCACTACTATCCCTCCTATATCACTACTACACCTCCTATATCACTACTATACCTCCTATATCACTACTATCCCTCCTATATCACTACTATACCTCCTATATCACTACTATCCCTCCTATATCACTACTATACCTCCTATATCACTACCATACCTCCTATATCACTACTACACCTCCTATATCACTACTATCCCTCCTATATCCCTACTATACCTCCTATATCACTACTATACCTCCTATATCACTACTATACCTCCTATATCACTACTATATCTCCTATATCACTACTATACCTCCTATATCACTACTATACCTCCAATATCACTACTATACCTCCTATATCACTACTACACCTCCTATATCACTACTATCCCTCCTATATCACTACTATCCCTACTATATCACTACTATACCTCCTATATCACTACTACACCTCCTATATCACTACTATCCCTCCTATATCACTACTGTACCTCCTATATCACTACTATCCCTCCTATATCACTACTATCCCTCCTATATCACTACTATCCCTCCTATATCACTACTATACCTCCTATATCACTACTATCCCTCCTATATCACTACTATACCTCCTATATCACTACTACACCTCCTATATCACTACTATCCCTCCTATATCACTACTATCCCTCCTATATCACTACTATACCTCCTATATCACTACTATCCCTCCTATATCACTACTGTACCTCCTATATCACTACTATCCCTCCTATATCACTACTATACCTCCTATATCACTACTGTACCTCCTATATCACTACTATCCCTCCTATATCACTACTGTACCTCCTATATCACTACTATACCTACTATATCACTACTATACCTCCTATATCACTACTATCCCTCCTATATCACTACTACACCTACTATATCACTACTGTACCTCCTATATCACTACTATCCCTCCTATATCACTACTATACCTCCTATATCACTACTATACCTACTATATCACTACTATACCTCCTATATCACTACTATCCCTCCTATATCACTACTACACCTACTATATCACTACCATACCTCCTATATCACTACTACACCTCCTATATCACTACTATCCCTCCTATATCCCTACTATACCTCCTATATCACTACTATACCTCCTATATCACTACTATACCTCCTATATCACTACTATATCTCCTATATCACTACTATACCTCCTATATCACTACTATACCTCCAATATCACTACTATACCTCCTATATCACTACTACACCTCCTATATCACTACTATCCCTCCTATATCACTACTATCCCTACTATATCACTACTATACCTCCTATATCACTACTACACCTCCTATATCACTACTATCCCTCCTATATCACTACTGTACCTCCTATATCACTACTATCCCTCCTATATCACTACTATCCCTCCTATATCACTACTATCCCTCCTATATCACTACTATCCCTCCTATATCACTACTATACCTCCTATATCACTACTATCCCTCCTATATCACTACTATACCTCCTATATCACTACTATCCCTCCTATATCACTACTATACCTCCTATATCACTACTATCCCTCCTATATCACTACTGTACCTCCTATATCACTACTATACCTCCTATATCACTACTATCCCTCCTATATCACTACTACACCTACTATATCACTACTATACCTCCAATATCACTACTATCCCTCCTATATCACTACTATACCTCCTATATCACTACTATCCCTCCTATATCACTACTATACCTCCTATATCACTACTATCCCTCCTATATCACTACTATCAGTACTATATCACTACTATACCTCCTATATCACTACTACACCTCCTATATCACTACTATACCTATTATATCACTACTATCCCTCCTATATCACTACTATACCTCCTATATCACTACTATACCTCCTATATCACTACTATACCTCCTATATCACTACTATCCCTCCTATATCACTACTATCCCTCCTATATCACTACTATACCTCCTATATCACTACTATACCTCCTATATCACTACCATACCTCCTATATCACTACTATCCCTCCTATATCACTACTATCCCTCCTATATCACTACTACACCTCCTATATCACTACTATACCTCCAATATCACTACTATCCCTCCTATATCACTACTACACCTCCTATATCACTACTATACCTCCTATATCACTACTATCCCTTCTATATCACTACTATACCTCCTATATCACTACTATCCCTCCTATATCACTACTATACCTCCTATATCACTACCATACCTCCTATATCACTACTACACCTCCTATATCACTACTATCCCTCCTATATCCCTACTATACCTCCTATATCACTACTATACCTCCTATATCACTACTATACCTCCTATATCACTACTATATCTCCTATATCACTACTATACCTCCTATATCACTACTATACCTCCAATATCACTACTATACCTCCTATATCACTACTACACCTCCTATATCACTACTATCCCTCCTATATCACTACTATCCCTACTATTTCACTACTATACCTCCTATATCACTACTACACCTCCTATATCACTACTATCCCTCCTATATCACTACTGTACCTCCTATATCACTACTATCCCTCCTATATCACTACTATCCCTCCTATATCACTACTATCCCTCCTATATCACTACTATACCTCCTATATCACTACTATCCCTCCTATATCACTACTATACCTCCGATATCACTACTACACCTCCTATATCACTACTATCCCTCCTATATCACTACTATCCCTCCTATATCACTACTATACCTCCTATATCACTACTATCCCTCCTATATCACTACTGTACCTCCTATATCACTACTATCCCTCCTATATCACTACTATACCTCCTATATCACTACTGTACCTCCTATATCACTACTATCCCTCCTATATCAATACTGTACCTCCTATATCACTACTATACCTACTATATCACTACTATACCTCCTATATCACTACTATCCCTCCTATATCACTACTACACCTACTATATCACTACTGTACCTCCTATATCACTACTACACCTACCATATCACTACTATCCCTCCTATATCACTACTATACCTCCTATATCACTACTATACCTCCAATATCACTACTATCCCTCCTATATCACTACTACACCTCCTATATCACTACTATACCTCCTATATCACTACTATCCCTCCTATATCACTACTATACCTCCTATATCACTACTATCCCTCCTATATCACTACTATACCTCCTATATCACTACCATACCTCCTATATCACTACTACACCTCCTATATCACTACTATCCCTCCTATATCCCTACTATACCTCCTATATCACTACTATACCTCCTATATCACTACTATACCTCCTATATCACTACTATATCTCCTATATCACTACTATACCTCCTATATCACTACTATACCTCCAATATCACTACTATACCTCCTATATCACTACTACACCTCCTATATCACTACTATCCCTCCTATATCACTACTATCCCTACTATATCACTACTATACCTCCTATATCACTACTACACCTCCTATATCACTACTATCCCTCCTATATCACTACTGTACCTCCTATATCACTACTATCCCTCCTATATCACTACTATCCCTCCTATATCACTACTATCCCTCCTATATCACTACTATACCTCCTATATCACTACTATCCCTCCTATATCACTACTATACCTCCTATATCACTACTACACCTCCTATATCACTACTATCCCTCCTATATCACTACTATCCCTCCTATATCACTACTATACCTCCTATATCACTACTATCCCTCCTATATCACTACTGTACCTCCTATATCACTACTATCCCTCCTATATCACTACTATACCTCCTATATCACTACTGTACCTCCTATATCACTACTATCCCTCCTATATCACTACTGTACCTCCTATATCACTACTATACCTACTATATCACTACTATACCTCCTATATCACTACTATCCCTCCTATATCACTACTACACCTACTATATCACTACTGTACCTCCTATATCACTACTATCCCTCCTATATCACTACTATACCTCCTATATCACTACTATACCTACTATATCACTACTATACCTCCTATATCACTACTATCCCTCCTATATCACTACTACACCTACTATATCACTACCATACCTCCTATATCACTACTACACCTCCTATATCACTACTATCCCTCCTATATCCCTACTATACCTCCTATATCACTACTATACCTCCTATATCACTACTATACCTCCTATATCACTACTATATCTCCTATATCACTACTATACCTCCTATATCACTACTATACCTCCAATATCACTACTATACCTCCTATATCACTACTACACCTCCTATATCACTACTATCCCTCCTATATCACTACTATCCCTACTATATCACTACTATACCTCCTATATCACTACTACACCTCCTATATCACTACTATCCCTCCTATATCACTACTGTACCTCCTATATCACTACTATCCCTCCTATATCACTACTATCCCTCCTATATCACTACTATCCCTCCTATATCACTACTATCCCTCCTATATCACTACTATACCTCCTATATCACTACTACACCTCCTATATCACTACTATCCCTCCTATATCACTACTATCCCTCCTATATCACTACTATACCTCCTATATCACTACTATCCCTCCTATATCACTACTGTACCTCCTATATCACTACTATCCCTCCAATATCACTACTATCCCTCCTATATCACTACTACACCTCCTATATCACTACTATCCCTCCTATATCACTACTATCCCTCCTATATCACTACTGTACCTCCTATATCACTACTATACCTACTATATCACTACTATACCTCCTATATCACTACTATCCCTCCTATATCACTACTACACCTACTATATCACTACTGTACCTCCTATATCACTACTATCCCTCCTATATCACTACTGTACCTCCTATATCACTACTATACCTACTATATCACTACTATACCTCCTATATCACTACTATCCCTCCTATATCACTACTACACCTACTATATCACTACTGTACCTCCTATATCACTACTACACCTACTATATCACTACTATCCCTCCTATATCACTACTACACCTCCTATATCACTACTACACCTACTATATCACTACTATCCCTCCTATATCACTACTACACCTACTATATCACTACTATCCCTCCTATATCACTACTACACCTACTATATCACTACTATCCCTCCTATATCACTACTATACCTACTATATCACTACTACACCCATTGTGTCACTACTATACCTCCTATATCACTACTACACCTACTATATCACTACTACACCTACTATATCACTACTATCCCTCCTATATCACTACTATCCCTGGTATATCACTACTATACCTACTATATCACTACTACACCTACTATATCACTACTACACCTACTATATCACTACTACACCTACTATATCACTACTATCCCTCCTATATCACTACTATACCTACTATATCACTACTACACCCATTGTGTCACTACTATACCTCCTATATCACTACTACACCTACTATATCACTACTACACCTACTATATCACTACTATCCCTCCTATATCACTACTATCCCTGGTATATCACTACTATACCTACTATATCACTACTATACCTACTATATCACTACTACACCTACTATATCACTACTACACCTACTATATCACTACTATACCTGCTCACTACTACACCTCATATATCACTACTATACCTACTATATCACTACTAAACCTACTATATCACTACTACACCTACTATATCACTACTATACCTCCAATATCACTACTATAACTACTATATCACTACTACACCTCCTATAACACTACTACACCTCCTATATCACTACTACACCTCCTATATCACTACTACACCTCCTATATCACTACTAAACCGACTGTGTCACTACTACACCTACTATATCACTACTACACCTACTTTATCACTACTATACCTACTATATCACTACTATACCTACTATATCACTACTACACCTACTATAACACTACTACACCTACTATATCACTACTACACCTCCTATATCACTACTATACCTAGTATATCACTACTATACCTACTATATCACTACTATACCTACTATATCACTACTACACCCACTGTGTCACTACTACACCTACTATATCACTACTACACCTACTATATCACTACTACACCTACTATATCACTACTATACCTCCAATATCACTACTATACCTTCTATATCACTACTACACCTACTATATCACTACTACACCTACTATATCACTACTATCCCTCCTATATCACTACTACACCTACTATATCACTACTACACCTCCTATATCACTACTATCCCTCCTATATCACTACTATCCCTACTATATCACTACTATCCCTCCTATATCACTACTATATCTCCTTTATCACTACTATCCCTCCTATATCACTACTATATCTCCTATATCACTACTATACCTTCTATATCACTACTATCCCTCCTATATCACTACTATCCCTCCTATATCACTACTATATCTCCTATATCACTACTACACCTACTATATCACTACTATCCCTCCTATATCACTACTATCCCTCCTATATCACTACTATACCTCCAATATCACTACTACACCTCCTATATCACTACTATACCTCCAATATCACTACTATACCTCCTATATCACTACTACGCCCACTGTGTCACTACTACACCTACTATATCACTACTATATCTCCTATATCACTACTACACCTACAATATAACTACTACACCTACTATATCACTACTATACCTCCTATATCACTACTACACCTACTATATCACTACTACACCTACTATATCACTACTATACCCCCTATATCACTGCTATCCCTACTATATCACTACTATCCCTCCTATATCACTACTACACCTACTATATCACTACTACACCTACTATATCACTACTATCCCTCCTATATCACTACTACACCCACTGTGTCACTACTATACCCCCTATATCACTACTACACCTACTATATCACTACTATCCCTCCTATATCACTACTACACCTACTATATCACTACTATCCCTCCTATATCACTACTATACCTACTATATCACTACTACACCCATTGTGTCACTACTATACCTCCTATATCACTACTACACCTACTATATCACTACTATCACTCCTATATCACTACTATACCTACTATATCACTACTACACCCATTGTGTCACTACTATACCTCCTATATCACTACTACACCTACTATATCACTACTACACCTACTATATCACTACTATCCCTCCTATATCACTACTATCCCTTGTATATCACTACTATACCTACTATATCACTACTACACCTACTATATCACTACTACACCTACTATATCACTACTACACCTACTATATCACTACTATCCCTCCTATATCACTACTATACCTACTATATCACTACTACACCCATTGTGTCACTACTATACATCCTATATCACTACTACACCAACTATATCACTACTACACCTACTATATCACTACTATCCCTCCTATATCACTACTATCCCTGGTATATCACTACTATACCTACTATATCACTACTATACCTACTATATCACTACTACACCTACTATATCACTACTACACCTACTATATCACTACTATACCTGCTCACTACTACACCTCATATATCACTACTATACCTACTATATCACTACTAAACCTACTATATCACTACTACACCTACTATATCACTACTATACCTCCAATATCACTACTATACCTACTATATCACTACTACACCTCTTATAACACTACTACACCTCCTATATCACTACTACACCTCCTATATCACTACTACACCTCCTATATCACTACTAAACCGACTGTGTCACTACTACACCTACTATACCTACTATATCACTACTACACCTACTATAACACTACTACACCTACTATATCACTACTACACCTCCTATATCACTACTATACCTAGTATATCACTACTATACCTACTATATCACTACTATACCTACTATATCACTACTACACCCACTGTGTCACTACTACACCTACTATATCACTATACCTACTATATCACTACTATACCAACTATATCACTACTATACCTCCTATATCACTACTATACCTCCTATATCACTACTACACCTACTATATCACTACTACACCTACTATATCACTACTATCCCTCCTATATCACTACTACACCCACTGTGTCACTACTATACCTCCTATATCACTACTACACCTACTATATCACTACTACACCTACTATATCACTACTATCCCTCCTATATCACTACTATCCCTCCTATATCACTACTACACCTCCTATATCACTACTATCCCTCCTATATCACTACTATCCCTGGTATATCACTACTATACCTACTATATCACTACTACACCTACTATATCACTACTATACCTACTATATCACTACTACACTTACTATATCACTACTATCCCTCCTAAATCACTACTATACCTCCGATATCACTACTATATCTCCTATATCACTACTATACCTTCTATATCACTACTACACCTCCTATATCACTACTATCCCTCCTATATCACTACTATCCCTACTATATCACTACTATCCCTCCTATATCACTACTATATCTTCTTTATCACTACTATCCCTCCTATATCACTACTATATCTCCTATATCACTACTATACCTTCTATATCACTACTATCCCTCCTATATCACCACTATCCCTCCTATATCACTACTATATCTCCTATATCACTACTACACCTACTATATCACTACTATCCCTCCTATATCACTACTATCCCTCCTATATCACTACTATACCTCCAATATCACTACTACACCTCCTATATCACTACTATCCCTCCTATATCACTACTATACCTCCAATATCACTACTATACCTCCTATATCACTACTACGCCCACTGTGTCACTACTACACCTACTATATCACTACTATATCTCCTATATCACTACTACACCTACAATATAACTACTACACCTACTATATCACTACTACACCTACTATATCACTACTCTACCCCCTATATCACTACCATCCCTACTATATCACTACTATCCCTCCTATATCACTACTACACCTACTATATCACTACTACACCTACTATATCACTACTATCCCTCCTATATCACTACTACACCCACTGTGTCACTACTATACCTCCTATATCACTACTATACCCCCTATATCACTACCATCCCTACTATATCACTACTATCCCTGGTATATCACTACTATCCCTGGTATATCACTACTACACCTACTACAGTAAACCCCCCTCCATTGCGGGGGTTACGTTCCGGACCCAGCCGCGAAAAGTGAAATACCGCGAAATAGAAAAACCCTATTAAAATGCATTGTAGGCATGTTTATTTTACTGTCACTGTACGTGTAGAAGCATTTTAAGGTCTTTAAACACACTTTTAAAACAATAGAAACTCATTTAAACACATAAAAGATACTAAGAGACATAGCAAGAGCTATGAAAAACACAAAAATATTTCATTTTTAATGATTTATATAGTAAAATAACATTACAAAAAAAAACGCAAAATAACCGGGACCGCAAAAACTGAACCGCGATGGAGCGGGGGATTACTGTATATCACTACTATACCTACTATATCACTACTACACCTACTATATCACTACTATACCTCCTATATCACTACTACACCTACTATATCACTACTATACCTTCTATATCACTACTACACCTACTATATCACTACTATACCTCCTATATCACTACTACACCTACTATATCACTACTATCCCTCCTAAATCACTACTACACCTCCTAAATCACTACTATACCTCCTATATCACTACTATATCTCCTATATCACTACTATCCCTCTTATATCACTACTATCCCTCTTATATCACTACTATCCCTCCTATATCACTACTATCCCTCCTATATCACTACTACACCCACTATATCACTACTATACCTCCAATATCACTACTATACCTACTATATCACTACTATCCCTCCTATATCACTACTATACCTCCTATATCACTACTATACCTATTATATCACTACTATACCTACTATATCACTACTATCCCTCCTATATCACTACTATACCTACTATATCACTACTATCCCTCCTATATCACTACTATACCTCCTATATCACTACTATACCTACTATATCACTACTATACCTCCTATATCACTTCTATACCTCCTATATCACTACTACACCTACTATATCACTACTATCCCTCCTATATCACTACTATCCCTCCTATATCACTACTACACCTACTATATCACTACTATCCCTCTTATATCACTACTACACCTCCTATATCACTACTATCCCTCCTATATCACTATTATCCCTCCTATATCACTACTATCCCTCCTATATCACTACTGTACCTCCTATATCACTACTATACCTACTATATCACTACTATACCTCCAATATCACTACTATCCCTCCTATATCACTACTATACCCAGTGGTGGGATTCAAAAATTTTAGTAACCAGTTCCGACTTTCCCAGCAGAATGACCAGCGTGCCCCCCTTTCAATGCACAGTGACCACAGCATTGCCCCCAATGATTGCAGAGTGCCAGCCACAGCATTGCCCCCAATGATTGCAGAGTGCCAGCCACAGCATTGCCCCCAATGATTGCAGAGTGCCAGCCATAACATTGCCCCCAATTGCAGAGTGCCAGCCATAACATTGCCCCTAATGATTGCAGAGTGCCAGCCACAGCATTGCCCCCAATGATTGCAGAGTGCCAGCCACAGCATTGCCCCCAATGATTGCAAAGTGCCAGCCACAACATTGCCCCCAATTGCAGAGTGCCAGCGATCCCCCCCCCCGCGAGACCCATGTACTTACCTCACGGACGGTCTCGCAGTCGGCTCCCCGCGTCTCTGAGTCCTCCCGCGGAGCCTCCTTCTCGTCCAACGGCACGGTGTTTGCCTTTCGGCCAATCAGGAAGCGGGAGGACCCGCTCCCTGATTGGCCAGGAGGAGGATCATGTGACAATAGCGAATTCTCATTCGCTATTGTCACAGAATGGGCGGGCCGTGGCGCCACGTCTGCCCGAGCGCGGGACATTCAATTGTCCTGCGCGTCCTCAGACGCGCACAGGGATTCAGCCGGTTCTGCGAACTTGCAGAAAGTTAGCAACCGGTTCTATGGAACCGGTGCGAACCGGCTGAATCCCACCACTGACTATACCTCCTATATCACTACTATCCCTCCTATATCACTACTATACCTCCTATATCACTACTATCCCTCCTATATCACTACTATACCTCCTATATCACTACTATCCCTCCTATATCACTACTGTACCTCCTATATCACTACTATACCTCCTATATCACTACTATCCCTCCTATATCACTACTACACCTACTATATCACTACTATACCTCCAATATCACTACTATCCCTCCTATATCACTACTATACCTCCTATATCACTACTATCCCTCCTATATCACTACTATACCTCCTATATCACTACTATCCCTCCTATATCACTACTATCAGTACTATATCACTACTATACCTCCTATATCACTACTACACCTCCTATATCACTACTATACCTATTATATCACTACTATCCCTCCTATATCACTACTATACCTCCTATATCACTACTATACCTCCTATATCACTACTATACCTCCTATATCACTACTATCCCTCCTATATCACTACTATCCCTCCTATATCACTACTATACCTCCTATATCACTACTATACCTCCTATATCACTACCATACCTCCTATATCACTACTATCCCTCCTATATCACTACTATCCCTGCTATATCACTACTACACCTCCTATATCACTACTATACCTCCAATATCACTACTATCCCTCCTATATCACTACTACACCTCCTATATCACTACTATACCTCCTATATCACTACTATCCCTCCTATATCACTACTATACCTCCTATATCACTACTATCCCTCCTATATCACTACTATACCTCCTATATCACTACCATACCTCCTATATCACTACTACACCTCCTATATCACTACTATCCCTCCTATATCCCTACTATACCTCCTATATCACTACTACACCTCCTATATCACTACTATACCTCCTATATCACTACTATCCCTCCTATATCACTACTATACCTCCTATATCACTACTATCCCTCCTATATCACTACTATACCTCCTATATCACTACTATCCCTCCTATATCACTACTGTACCTCCTATATCACTACTATACCTCCTATATCACTACTATCCCTCCTATATCACTACTACACCTACTATATCACTACTATACCTCCAATATCACTACTATCCCTCCTATATCACTACTACACCTCCTATATCACTACTATCCCTCCTATATCACTACTATACCTCCTATATCACTACTATCCCTCCTATATCACTACTATCCCTACTATATCACTACTATACCTCCTATATCACTACTACACCTCCTATATCACTACTATACCTATTATATCACTACTATCCCTCCTATATCACTACTATACCTCCTATATCACTACTATACCTCCTATATCACTACCATACCTCCTATATCACTACTATCCCTCCTATATCACTACTATCCCTCCTATATCACTACTATACCTCCTATATCACTACTATACCTCCTATATCACTACCATACCTCCTATATCACTACTATCCCTCCTATATCACTACTATCCCTCCTATATCACTACTACACCTCCTATATCACTACTATACCTCCAATATCACTACTATCCCTCCTATATCACTACTACACCTCCTATATCACTACTATACCTCCTATATCACTACTATCCCTCCTATATCACTACTATACCTCCTATATCACTACTATCCCTCCTATATCACTACTATACCTCCTATATCACTACCATACCTCCTATATCACTACTACACCTCCTATATCACTACTATCCCTCCTATATCCCTACTATACCTCCTATATCACTACTATACCTCCTATATCACTACTATACCTCCTATATCACTACTATATCTCCTATATCACTACTATACCTCCTATATCACTACTATACCTCCAATATCACTACTATACCTCCTATATCACTACTACACCTCCTATATCACTACTATCCCTCCTATATCACTACTATCCCTACTATATCACTACTATACCTCCTATATCACTACTACACCTCCTATATCACTACTATCCCTCCTATATCACTACTGTACCTCCTATATCACTACTATCCCTCCTATATCACTACTATCCCTCCTATATCACTACTATCCCTCCTATATCACTACTATACCTCCTATATCACTACTATCCCTCCTATATCACTACTATACCTCCTATATCACTACTATCCCTCCTATATCACTACTGTACCTCCTATATCACTACTATACCTCCTATATCACTACTATCCCTCCTATATCACTACTACACCTACTATATCACTACTATACCTCCAATATCACTACTATCCCTCCTATATCACTACTACACCTCCTATATCACTACTATCCCTCCTATATCACTACTATACCTCCTATATCACTACTATCCCTCCTATATCACTACTATCCCTACTATATCACTACTATACCTCCTATATCACTACTACACCTCCTATATCACTACTATACCTATTATATCACTACTATCCCTCCTATATCACTACTATACCTCCTATATCACTACTATACCTCCTATATCACTACCATACCTCCTATATCACTACTATCCCTCCTATATCACTACTATCCCTCCTATATCACTACTATACCTCCTATATCACTACTATACCTCCTATATCACTACCATACCTCCTATATCACTACTATCCCTCCTATATCACTACTATCCCTCCTATATCACTACTACACCTCCTATATCACTACTATACCTCCAATATCACTACTATCCCTCCTATATCACTACTACACCTCCTATATCACTACTATACCTCCTATATCACTACTATCCCTCCTATATCACTACTATACCTCCTATATCACTACTATCCCTCCTATATCACTACTATACCTCCTATATCACTACCATACCTCCTATATCACTACTACACCTCCTATATCACTACTATCCCTCCTATATCCCTACTATACCTCCTATATCACTACTATACCTCCTATATCACTACTATACCTCCTATATCACTACTATATCTCCTATATCACTACTATACCTCCTATATCACTACTATACCTCCAATATCACTACTATACCTCCTATATCACTACTACACCTCCTATATCACTACTATCCCTCCTATATCACTACTATCCCTACTATATCACTACTATACCTCCTATATCACTACTACACCTCCTATATCACTACTATCCCTCCTATATCACTACTGTACCTCCTATATCACTACTATCCCTCCTATATCACTACTATCCCTCCTATATCACTACTATACCTCCTATATCACTACTATCCCTCCTATATCACTACTATACCTCCTATATCACTACTACACCTCCTATATCACTACTATCCCTCCTATATCACTACTATCCCTCCTATATCACTACTATACCTCCTATATCACTACTATCCCTCCTATATCACTACTGTACCTCCTATATCACTACTATCCCTCCTATATCACTACTATACCTCCTATATCACTACTGTACCTCCTATATCACTACTATCCCTCCTATATCAATACTGTACCTCCTATATCACTACTATACCTACTATATCACTACTATACCTCCTATATCACTACTATCCCTCCTATATCACTACTACACCTACTATATCACTACTGTACCTCCTATATCACTACTACACCTACTATATCACTACTATCCCTCCTATATCACTACTATACCTCCTATATCACTACTATACCTCCAATATCACTACTATCCCTCCTATATCACTACTACACCTCCTATATCACTACTATACCTCCTATATCACTACTATCCCTCCTATATCACTACTATACCTCCTATATCACTACTATCCCTCCTATATCACTACTATACCTCCTATATCACTACCATACCTCCTATATCACTACTACACCTCCTATATCACTACTATCCCTCCTATATCCCTACTATACCTCCTATATCACTACTATACCTCCTATATCACTACTATACCTCCTATATCACTACTATATCTCCTATATCACTACTATACCTCCTATATCACTACTATACCTCCAATATCACTACTATACCTCCTATATCACTACTACACCTCCTATATCACTACTATCCCTCCTATATCACTACTATCCCTACTATATCACTACTATACCTCCTATATCACTACTACACCTCCTATATCACTACTATCCCTCCTATATCACTACTGTACCTCCTATATCACTACTATCCCTCCTATATCACTACTATCCCTCCTATATCACTACTATACCTCCTATATCACTACTATCCCTCCTATATCACTACTATACCTCCTATATCACTACTACACCTCCTATATCACTACTATCCCTCCTATATCACTACTATCCCTCCTATATCACTACTATACCTCCTATATCACTACTATCCCTCCTATATCACTACTGTACCTCCTATATCACTACTATACCTCCTATATCACTACTATACCTCCTATATCACTACTGTACCTCCTATATCACTACTATCCCTCCTATATCACTACTGTACCTCCTATATCACTACTATACCTACTATATCACTACTATACCTCCTATATCACTACTATCCCTCCTATATCACTACTACACCTACTATATCACTACTGTACCTCCTATATCACTACTATCCCTCCTATATCACTACTATACCTCCTATATCACTACTATACCTACTATATCACTACTATACCTCCTATATCACTACTATCCCTCCTATATCACTACTACACCTACTATATCACTACCATACCTCCTATATCACTACTACACCTCCTATATCACTACTATCCCTCCTATATCCCTACTATACCTCCTATATCACTACTATACCTCCTATATCACTACTATACCTCCTATATCACTACTATATCTCCTATATCACTACTATACCTCCTATATCACTACTATACCTCCAATATCACTACTATACCTCCTATATCACTACTACACCTCCTATATCACTACTATCCCTCCTATATCACTACTATCCCTACTATATCACTACTATACCTCCTATATCACTACTACACCTCCTATATCACTACTATCCCTCCTATATCACTACTGTACCTCCTATATCACTACTATCCCTCCTATATCACTACTATCCCTCCTATATCACTACTATCCCTCCTATATCACTACTATACCTCCTATATCACTACTATCCCTCCTATATCACTACTATACCTCCTATATCACTACTACACCTCCTATATCACTACTATCCCTCCTATATCACTACTATCCCTCCTATATCACTACTATACCTCCTATATCACTACTATCCCTCCTATATCACTACTGTACCTCCTATATCACTACTATCCCTCCTATATCACTACTATCCCTCCTATATCACTACTACACCTCCTATATCACTACTATCCCTCCTATATCACTACTATCCCTCCTATATCACTACTGTACCTCCTATATCACTACTATACCTACTATATCACTACTATACCTCCTATATCACTACTATACCTCCTATATCACTACTACACCTACTATATCACTACTATACCTCCTATATCACTACTATCCCTCCTATATCACTACTATCCCTACTATATCACTACTATACCTCCTATATCACTACTATCCCTCCTATATCACTACTATCCCTCCTATATCACTACTGTACCTCCTATATCACTACTATACCTACTATATCACTACTATACCTCCTATATCACTACTATCCCTCCTATATCACTACTACACCTACTATATCACTACTATCCCTCCTATATCACTACTATACCTCCTATATCACTACTATCCCTCCTATATCACTACTACACCTACTATATCACTACTATCCCTCCTATATCACTACTGTACCTCCTATATCACTACTATCCCTCCTATATCACTACTGTACCTCCTATATCACTACTATACCTACTATATCACTACTATACCTCCTATATCACTACTATCCCTCCTATATCACTACTATCCCTCCTATATCACTACTATCCCTCCTATATCACTACTATACCTCCTATATCACTACTATCCCTCCTATATCACTACTACACCTACTATATCACTACTGTACCTCCTATATCACTACTACACCTACTATATCACTAGTATCCCTCCTATATCACTACTATACCTCCTATATCACTATTATACACTAGCGTTGATCTATTATCAGTAAAGCAGATATATTGAGGGCCGATCTGCACTTCCCCCGATATATCGGAATCGGCCTCGGAGGTTACCGATATTCCAGGAAAGTTCTGTACCGGAGTGATGGCTGCAGGTAGAGGCGTCACCCCGGTACCGGCGTCCATAGCGGACGGTTGGCTGTCTTGTAATGACAATCGATGAGGCTGAGAAGTCGCTCGGCTGTCATTACAAGGAGTGGGAGGGGACGTCCCCTCCCCCCCCTCCCGCCATCTTCCATGGCTCACCCGGTCTCCTGTCCCACCAGGCGACCATCCTGCACGGCCCCCGAAGACCGGATCAAATCTGCATTCAGCTCTGATTGGTTCTCCATGTAAAATCCCGGAAGTGATGTCATGAGCGGCGTCCACAGCTGACGTCACTTCCAGGGACTCGGCGCCAGATTAAAAAAAATGACCGCATTCAAAACAGACAAACTTGGGGTTTTGAATGCTTTTCAGTGCGGAGGAGGGGTTTAGGATCCCCAGATCCCCCCACAAGATTACCTGAGACAAATATATCCAAAATATCCAAAAATATCGTCAATAGAAAAACGATATTAGTCGATCACTAGTATACACGCTATATCACTACTATATAAATATTATATTGATCAGGATAATATATTGATCAGGGTATTGTATTCATCGGGATAATATATTGATCAGGGTATGGTATTGATCAGGTTATTATATTGATCAGGGTAGTGATCAGGATATTATATTGATCAGGGTAATATATTGATCAGGATATTATATTGATCAGGGTATGGTATTGATCAGTATATTCTATTGATCAGGTCAGTATTGGTGTATTTGGACATTGTACATCTCACATTAGAATATACACGTTGTCACCGGTGTGGAAGTGAGGGGGCGTGTCTGCCAAGGCAATCATGTGACATCAGGGAGGGGTCACATGACGCTCCGCCCATGGCATCCTGAAAGCAGCATGTAGCTAGTGAAGTCCCGCACACTGATCCCGGGGGGGGGGGGGGTTTGATAGGTCAGACATGACGGTCCCCGGACTCGGCTCAGCCTGACATGGCGAACCCCCTCCCCCCGGGTCCGGGGCGCGGAGATTCTGATGGCAGCCGGAAGTGTCCGTGTTGAAATTGTTAATAAAGTTTCTTCAGAGGGCGGATACATTTAGGTGTCACGTGTTTCAGAAAAGGGCGGGGTCAAGCGATGGCTGACAGCCATTCTGGCTAGTGGGCGTGTCAATGTAGCCGTGCGACCAATCAGCGGCCGCAGGATAGGCGTGGCCGATGCTTTGCTGACTGCGGACTATTACCGCGGAGGAGGCGGAGTTATGATGTGACTGACAGGGAGATGGCCAATGGTCTTAAGGAAGAAGGAGGAAGGGGGGCGGGCCTAGGCCGTCCAGCTAATAGGAATCCCTGGGCGGGACGAGACACCGGAGGGCGGGGCGAGCGGCTCCGGGGAAGCAGGAAGAGAGATTCCAGGCCGGAGCTCCGATACCCGGGACACCCGAACCCACACAGGTAACCCACCGAGGGGCGGGGCCTAACAGGCCTTCTTGTTCACGGGGAGGAGCCGTGCGGTTGTTCAGGGGGCGGGGTCAATCAATGGGGGAAAGGGAACCAATGTGGGGAGGAATGAGAGGAGAGGATCCTCGGGGGAGGGGCCTATCATTGCTCAGAGGCGGAGCCAGAGTGTGACCTGATATCCTGGGGACCGGAGAGCAGCCTGAGGGGTCAGGAGGAAGTCATGTGTGGAAAATGGCTCTGCAGAGGAGGGGTCAATGGGAGGGGAGGGAATAAAAGGGGCGTGGTGTGTCAATGGGTGATACAAAATGGGAGGGGGTCCTCAGAGGCGGAGTCATTGGTTGTTCTTCAGGGGAGGGGTCAGGGAGTGGAAACATTTTTTAGGGTGGTGATTTAAAAGTGAGTTATATTAGAAGAGGGGGGCAGGGAGGGAATGAGAGCCGGGGGAGGAGTCAGGGAGGGAATGGACCTGGGGGGAGGGGTCAGGGGGTGAATAGGAGTTGGGGGAGGGGTCAGAAGATGAAAGATCCAGGGCAGGGGTCACGGAGTGAATGAGAGCTACGGGAGGGGTCAGGGAATGGATGGGAGCCAGGGGAGGGGTCAAGGAGAGGATGAGAGTTGGGGGAGGGGTCAAGAGGTGGAAAAAGTCAGTGGAGGAGTCAGGGAGTGGATGAGAGTTGGGGGAGGGGTCAGGGGGTGGATGAGAGTAGGGGGAGGGGTCAGGGAGTGGATGAGAGTTGGGGAAGGGTCAGGGGGTGAATGAGATTTGGGGGAGGGGTCAGGGAGAGAATAAGAGCTGGGGGAGGGGTCAGGGAGAGAATAAGAGCTGGGGGAGGGGTTGATGGTACTCATGGGTGGGGAGAGATTGCATTATGATTAGACCAGAGGCTCCTCCTGGTATGTGAATGGTGGAGGATCTTTGGGGGCGGGGTCAATGCTGGGTCTCCTCTGGTTTTGTATGGGTCTCATTCATGAAGAGTCCTCTAGAGGGCCATTTATGAAGCTGCAAAATCACCGAAAATAAGAACCCTGAAATATGGTTGAATCTCCTCAGCGGGGCCCCTGACACAGGTGACACCCCGGGGCCATTTCTACACTCATTACACAGACATTGTCCACTGGTGTCACCATCAGGAAACCCACCCTGAGGAGGGCCAACCGACATCCTCGTCTGTGTCCCCCTCTGGGGAGATTCCCCGCTGTGTGTCCCCCCCCCCCCACTACTGACACCAACCTGACATACCGATTGTAAGGGAACCGCGACCCACACTGTGTGTGGGCTTCCTCCAGTCTGAACATAGATATCAGATATTATAGCCGCGCCCCCCCCCCCCCCCCCACCATACAAAACTATCTGAGAATAACTTTTATAGATCTGGAACATTTATTGAACAAACTCACACACAATATATACCCCACATGAGGACCTCCCCCCTCCTGATCAGATTACCCCACCAGGTTAGGTGCCTGATTACATTATCATATGTAGATGAAATTGTGTACAGAAACATAAATAACCTGAGCTAATTATCTAGACATCTGGACATAAACAATAGGTGAATGGGAATCCACATCTAGACAATGTTATAATCAACATGCTAATTAACTCAGCACTGCAACAAGGCTAAAACAAAATACATTACACATTATCCTAAGTATAAACACAGAACACCCCATTATACAGACAATAGGAAGAGACCACCAGTGACAGACTGTCTGTAATGGGAAGAGACCACCAGTGACAGACTCTCCATCTCCTACATTGAAGAACATGGAATCCACATCTAGACAATGTTATAATTAACATGCTAATTAACTCAGCACTGTAACAAGACTAAAACAAAGTACATTACACATTATCCTCAGTATAAACACAGAACACCTCATTATACAGACAATAGGAAGAGACCACCAGTGACAGACTGTCCGTCTCCTACATTGAAGGCCATGGAACAGAGGACAATGTGATTGGCTCTTTCAATGTTCAGAATCAAACAGGCCAGGAATAGTCCTCATATACTTCTTGAGATATATGGTTGATAAATATTTCTGTCCCATTTGAAGACCCCCAACTTTGGGAGTGATTTGGAGTGGCGGTTGGAGGAAATTTTGGATTACAGAGAAGAGATCCTAGGGCTGGGCTCCCCTTGTCTGGGAATGTCCAGAAGTACCAGTTGACAGTCCGGAAGTCCTGGCTGAAGAGTCGACCGTGTGCTCCCCTGCACCCGCAGCTATGGAAGCGGAGCTCCTATGGTGGATGCAGCAAGTGTTGACTGGCCTTGATGAACCTGGGACGATCTTGGATGGAGGAATGCGTCTGTCCAGCAGCTGGATAAAGGTGCGGGAGATGGAGCAGCCGGCTCATCCTTCCAGCTGCAGTTTAAGGGCTCGGGAGAAGAGGAAGCCGTCCTCATTCCCCAGCCATGGATCTCAGTATGGATTTAACAGAAGATGTTATAGATGATATGATAAGTCACCTGCCAACGTGTTGGCACTGGGCCCAAGGGCCACCAGCCGTGCCCTGGACTTACAGCAATTCCAGAGACTGGGAATTTAAAAGACTCTTCTGCTGAGGAAGAACAACCTGGTGAGCCTCCAGCAGAAGAGTTGGCATCAGGGCCAAACATCACTGAGTGTTGCCCAACAGCAACAGCAGCTTCAGCCTTGCTGAGAGAAGAGGCAGCCGGCCTTTCTCCTACACCACTAGAGAAAGGTTGTCCCAACAGCCAGATGAGGGTAAGGAAGATGGAGCAGCCGACTCCTCTTCCCAGCAGCAGATCAGGATCCAGGGGAAGAAGGGAGAGGAGGTTGTCGTCCTCCCTCCTCAACAGTCAGTCAGAGCAGAGGAAACTGTCTTCCCTCCCCAGCCAGGATCTGTACACCTGGGAGACGGTACCGGAGAAAGGTTGTCCCAACAGCCAGATGAGGGTAAGGAAGATGGAGCAGCCGACTCCTCTTCCCAGCAGCAGATCAGGATCCAGGGGAAGAAGGGAGAGGAGGTTGTCGTCCTCCCTCCTCAACAGTCAGTCAGAGCAGAGGAAACTGTCTTCCCTCCCCAGCCAGGATCTGTACACCTGGGAGATGGTACTGGAGAAAGGTTGTCCCAACAGCCAGATGAGGGTTAGGAAGATGGAGCAGCTGACTCCTCTTCCCAGCAGCAGATCAGGATGCAGGGGGAGAAGGGAGAGGAGGTTCTCATCCTCCCTCCCCAACAGTCAGTCAGAGCAGAGGAAACTGTCTTCCCTCCCCAGCCAGGATCTGTACACCTGGGAGACGGTACCGGAGAAAGGTTGTCCCAACAGCCAGATGAGGGTAAGGAAGATGGAGCAGCTGACTCCTCTTCCCAGCAGCAGATCAGGATCCAGGGGAAGAAGGGAGAGGAGGTTGTCGTCCTCCCTCCTCAACAGTCAGTCAGAGCGGAGGAAACTGTCTTCCCTTCCCAGCCAGGATCTGTGCACCTGGGAGACGGTACCGGAGAAAGGTTGTCCCAACAGCCAGATGAGGGTAAGGAAGATGGAGCAGCTGACTCCTCTTCCCAGCAGCAGATCAGGATCCAGGGGAAGAAGGGAGAGGAGGTTGTCGTCCTCCCTCCTCAACAGTCAGTCAGAGCAGAGGAAACTGTCTTCCCTCCCCAGCCAGGATCTGTACACCTGGGAGATGGTACTGGAGAAAGGTTGTCCCAACAGCCAGATGAGGGTTAGGAAGATGGAGCAGCTGACTCCTCTTCCCAGCAGCAGATCAGGATACAGGGGGAGAAGGGAGAGGAGGTTCTCATCCTCCCTCCCCAACAGTCAGTCAGAGCAGAGGAAACTGTCTTCCCTCCCCAGCCAGGATCTGTACACCTGGGAGATGGTACCGGAGAAAGGTTGTCCCAACAGCCAGATGAGGGTAAGGAAGATGGAGCAGCCGACTCCTCTTCCCAGCAGCAGATCAGGATCCAGGGGAAGAAGGGAGAGGAGGTTCTTTCCTCCCTCCCCAACAGTCAGTCAGAGCAGAGGAAACTGTCTTCCCTTCCCAGCCAGGATCTGTACACCTGGGAGACGGTACCGGAGAAAGGTTGTCCCAACAGCCAGATGAGGGTAAGGAAGATGGAGCAGCCGACTCCTCTTCCCAGCAGCAGATCAGGATCCAGGGGAAGAAGGGAGAGGAGGTTGTCGTCCTCCCTCCTCAACAGTCAGTCAGAGCAGAGGAAACTGTCTTCCCTCCCCAGCCAGGATCTGTACACCTGGGAGATGGTACTGGAGAAAGGTTGTCCCAACAGCCAGATGAGGGTTAGGAAGATGGAGCAGCTGACTCCTCTTCCCAGCAGCAGATCAGGATACAGGGGGAGAAGGGAGAGGAGGTTCTCATCCTCCCTCCCCAACAGTCAGTCAGAGCAGAGGAAACTGTCTTCCCTCCCCAGCCAGGATCTGTACACCTGGGAGACGGTACCGGAGAAAGGTTGTCCCAACAGCCAGATGAGGGTAAGGAAGATGGAGCAGCTGACTCCTCTTCCCAGCAGCAGATCAGGATCCAGGGGAAGAAGGGAGAGGAGGTTGTCGTCCTCCCTCCTCAACAGTCAGTCAGAGCGGAGGAAACTGTCTTCCCTTCCCAGCCAGGATTTGTACACCTGGGAGACGGTACCGGAGAAAGGTTGTCCCAACAGCCAGATGACGGTAAGGAAGATGTAGCAGCTGACTCCTCTTCCCAGCAGCAGATCAGGATCCAGGGGAAGAAGGGAGAGGAGGTTGTCATCCTCCCTCCTCAACAGTCAGTCAGAGCAGAGGAAACTGTCTTCCCTCCCCAGCCAGGATCTGTACACCTGGGAGATGGTACTGGAGAAAGGTTGTCCCAACAGCCAGATGAGGGTTAGGAAGATGGAGCAGCTGACTCCTCTTCCCAGCAGCAGATCAGGATACAGGGGAAGAAGGGAGAGGAGGTTCTCATCCTCCCTCCCCAACAGTCAGTCAGAGCAGAGGAAACTGTCTTCCCTCCCCAGCCAGGATCTGTACACCTGGGAGATGGTACCGGAGAAAGGTTGTCCCAACAGCCAGATGAGGGTAAGGAAGATGGAGCAGCTGACTCCTCTTCCCAGCAGCAGATCAGGATCCAGGGGAAGAAGGGAGAGGAGGTTGTCGTCCTCCCTCCTCAACAGTCAGTCAGAGCGGAGGAAACTGTCTTCCCTTCCCAGCCAGGATTTGTACACCTGGGAGACGGTACCGGAGAAAGGTTGTCCCAACAGCCAGATGAGGGTAAGGAAGATGGAGCAGCTGACTCCTCTTCCCAGCAGCAGATCAGGATCCAGGGGAAGAAGGGAGAGGAGGTTGTCATCCTCCCTCCTCAACAGTCAGTCAGAGCAGAGGAAACTGTCTTCCCTCCCCAGCCAGGATCTGTACACCTGGGAGATGGTACTGGAGAAAGGTTGTCCCAACAGCCAGATGAGGGTTAGGAAGATGGAGCAGCTGACTCCTCTTCCCAGCAGCAGATCAGGATACAGGGGGAGAAGGGAGAGGAGGTTCTTTCCTCCCTCCCCAACAGTCAGTCAGAGCAGAGGAAACTGTCTTCCCTCCCCAGCCAGGATCTGTACACCTGGGAGACGGTACTGGAGAAAGGTTGTCCCAACAGCCAGATGAGGGTTAGGAAGATGGAGCAGCTGACTCCTCTTCCCAGCAGCAGATCAGGATCCAGGGGAAGAAGGGAGAGGAGGTTGTCGTCCTCCCTCCTCAACAGTCAGTCAGAGCAGAGGAAACTGTCTTCCCTCCCCAGCCAGGATCTGTACACCTGGGAGACGGTACTGGAGAAAGGTTGTCCCAACAGCCAGATGAGGGTAAGGAAGATGGAGCAGCCGACTCCTCTTCCCAGCAGCAGACGGTATCCCAGAATGATGACACCATCCCAGCAGAAGAGCTGGCAACAGAGCAGAGTGCTGCTAGCCTCTGCCCTCAACTAACAAAGGATGGATTTCCTGTGGTAGTGGATGGGACTTTGATTTCTACTAACGAAGCCTCCGAAAAAGGTCCGGCATTGGGACAGGAGGATGTCCACCTTGCGGTACAATCACTGGGGGATTTTCATTGAGAAAAAGTGGATGAGACTATGATCTCCACCTGGATACCCCAGGGATGCTGGGAAGTCGGCCCAGATCCCCCCCAACAGCATGATGGAGTGACCCCAGCCACCCCGTCTTCTCTCCAGCGGCTAAAAGGACCCCAGGGAGAAGGGCCAGTCCACGCTTCTCCCAATCAGCGGGGGGTATGTTCTACGAGAGAGGCAGAGGTTGGCTGGGTGAGTAACGCTGTGTTCTGGACAATTTGTTTGGGGTACAGACATTGGGGGGACGGGAACTACGGACTAACTTCGAAGTCAACCCGTTTGGGGTCTCAGGGGAGCGATGTGACTGGGGTCACTTTGGTTGGGGGGCCCGTTGAACCCAGCTTACCTTAGAGAGGTTGAGAAATCCCTCTCTCAGGTCCCTAGGCCCCTCTTTATGTGTAAGTCCCCCTATGTCTATGAGGGATACGGGGTGACCAAGGTAATGATGGACAGATACTTCATGGACACTGAGAAAATGGTTTGGATTACTTCAAATGGGACAATAATATTTATCAACAACATCTCTCAAGAAAAATGTGAGGACTATTCCTGGCCTGTTTTGATTCTGAACATCGAAAGAGCCAATCACATTGTCCTCTGTTCCATGTACTTCAATGTAGGAGACGGACAGTCTGTCACTGGTGGTCTCTTCCTATTGTCTGTATAATGAGGTGTTCTGTGTTTATACTTAGGATAATGTGTAATGTATGTTGTTTTAGCCTTGTTGCAGTGCTGAGTTAATTAGCATGTTAATTATAACATTGTCTAGATGTGGATTCCCATTCACCTATTGTTTCTGGCTAGATAATTAGCTCAGGTTAATTCTATTTCTGTACACAATTTAATCTGAATGTGATAATGTAATCAGGCACCTGACCTGGTGGGGTAATCTGATCAGGAGGGGGGGGGTCCTCATGTGGGGTATATATTCAGTGTGAGTTTGTTCAATAAATGTTCCAGATCTATAAAAGTTATAGCTGTAATATCTGATATCTCTGTTCAGACTGGTGGAAGCCGTATTCTGACGGAAGACCACAAACAGTGTGGGTCGCGGTTCCCTTACAATCGGTATGTCAGGATGGTGTCAGTAGTGAGGATCGGTGTCAGTAGTGAGGATCGGTGTCAGTAGGGAGGATCGGTATGTCAGGATGGTGTCAGTAGTGAGGATCGGTGTCAGTAGTGAGGATTGGTATGTCAGGTTGGTGTCAGTAGTGAGGATCGGTATGTCAGGATGGTGTCAGTAGGGAGGATCAGTGTCAGTAGGGAGGATCGGTATGTCAGGTCGGTGTCAGTAGTGAGGATCGGTATGTCAGGATGGTGTCAGTAGGGAGGATCAGTGTCAGTAGGGAGGATCGGTATGTCAGGTCGGTGTCAGTAGTGAGGATCGGTATGTCAGGATGGTGTCAGTAGGGAGGATCGGTGTCAGTAGGGAGGATCGGTATGTCAGGATGGTGTCAGTAGTGAGGATCGGTGTCAGTAGTGAGGATCGGTATGTCAGGTCGGTGTCAGTAGTGAGGATCGGTATGTCAGGTCGGTGTCAGTAGGGAGGATCGGTATGTCAGGATGGTGTCAGTAGGGAGGATCGGTATGTCAGGATGGTGTCAGTAGTGAGGATCGGTGTCAGTAGGGAGGATCGGTATGTCAGGTCGGTGTCAGTAGGGAGGATCGGTATGTCAGGATGGTGTCAGTAGGGAGGATCGGTATGTCAGGATGGTGTCAGTAGGGAGGATCGGTGTCAGTAGTGAGGATCGGTGTCAGTAGTGAGGATCGGTGTCAGTAGGGAGGATCGGTATGTCAGGTCGGTGTCAGTAGGGAGGATCGGTATGTCAGGTCGGTGTCAGTAGGGAGGATCGGTGTCAGTAGTGATCAGTTTGTTCGGTGTCAGTAGTGAGGATCGGTTGGTTGGGTGTCAGTAGGGATCGGTTGGTTGGGTGTCAGTAGGGATTGGTTGGTTGGGTGTCAGTAGGGATTGGTTGGTTGGGTGTCAGTAGGGATCGGTTGGTTGGGTGTCAGTAGGGATCGGTTGGTTTGGTGTCCGTAGTGAGGGTCGGTTGGTTGGGTGTCAGTGGGGATCGGTTGGTTTGGTGTCAGTAGGGATCGGTTGGTTGGGTGTCAGTAGTGAGGTTCGGTTGGTTGGGTGTTAGTAGGGATCGGTTGGTTTGGTGTCAGTAGTGAGGATTGGTTGGTTCGGTGTCAGTAGGGATTGGTTGGTTCGGTGTCAGTAGGGATCGGTTGGTTGGGTGTCAGTAGTGAGGATTGGTTGGTTCGGTGTCAGTAGGGATGGGTTGGTTCGGTGTCAGTAGGGATCGGTTGGTTGGGTGTCAGTAGTGAGGATCGGTTGGTTCGGTGTCAGTAGGGATCGGTTGGTTGGGTGTCAGTAGTGAGGATCGGTTGGTTCGGTGTCAGTAGGGATTGTTTGGTTCGTTGTTAGTAGGGATCGGTTGGTTGGGTGTCAGTAGGGATCGGTTGGTTCGGGGTCAGTAGGGATCGGTTGGTTCGGTCTCAGTAGGGATCGGTATGACCGTCCTATTCCTCCTGTAGAGCTCTGTGTAGATTGAGGGATTGGTCAGGCTCCAGCACACGCGGGGTTAACTCCTCCTTCGGCTCGGCTCTCCCAGAATGCTTTGCGGCAGCCCAATGTTTTGCTGTCGGGGCCGCCCTGACCCTGTGATGTCACAGTCACCTGACCAACGCTCTGCTCCTCACTGCTCAGCCTGCAACGGCCACACCGAGGACTCACACCCGGCCCTGCACAGCACAGCCTGCAGCCAGCACACCCTCTACCCAGCACACCCTCCACCCAGCACAGTCTGCACCCAGCACACCCTCCACCCAGCACAGTCTGCACCCAGCACAGCCTGCACACCCTGCACCCAGCACACCCTGCACCCAGCACACCCTCCACCCAGCACAGTCTGCACCCAGCACACCCTGCGCCCAGCACAGCCTGCACACCCTGCACCCTGCACCCAGCACAGCCTGCACACCCTGCACCCAGCACACCCTGCACACCCTCCACCCAGCACACCCTCTACCCAGCACACCCTCCACCCAGCACAGTCTGCACCCAGCACAGCCTGCACACCCTCTACCCAGCACAGTCTGCACCCAGCACACCCTGCGCCCAGCACAGCCTGCACACCCTGCACCCAGCACAGCCTGCACACCCTGCACCCAGCACACCCTGCACACCCTCTACCCAGCACACCCTCTACCCAGCACACCCTCCACCCAGCACAGTCTGCACCCAGCACAGCCTGCACACCCTCTACCCAGCACACCCTGCACCCAGCACACCCTGCACCCAGCACACCCTCCACCCAGCACAGTCTGCACCCAGCACACCCTGCGCCCAGCACAGCCTGCACACCCTGCACCCTGCACCCAGCACAGCCTGCACACCCTGCACCCAGCACCCTGCACACCCTGCACACCCTCCACCCAGCACACCCTCCACCCAGCACAGTCTGCACCCAGCACACCCTGCGCCCAGCACAGCCTGCACACCCTGCACCCTGCACCCAGCACAGCCTGCACACCCTCTACCCAGCACACCCTGCGCCCAGCACAGCCTGCACACCCTGCACCCAGCACAGCCTGCACACCCTCTACCCAGCACACCCAGCACCGCCTGCACACCCTGCACCCAGCACAGCCTGCACACCCTGCACCCAGCACACCCTCCACCTAATATTCAGCACCCCCCCCCCCTCCCTAACGGTCAGCACCCCGCTCACCCCACACCAAGCACAGAGTGGACCCAGCAGGCAGCACCACCATAGAGTGCACCCAGCAACCCCCACCTAACATTCAGCGCACAGCAACCCCCCCCCCCCACACACCCCCACCTAACAGCTTATGGGCAGCACCCAGTATTCAGTGCTCTGAGCACCCAGTAGGCAGCGTCTTGCAGTGCCGGACCTGAGGAGGAGCCGCCAGCAGTGCGGGGATTTTATGGTACATTCTGTTTGTAGTTCCGGGGACCCCTCTGCACAGAGCACCAACAGCTCTCACCATGGAGCCCTGAGCTGAGGGGGGGGGGGGGGTCTCTTCATCCAGACTCTGGCCTGACTGGTTCCCACACCCCTCCCCCGACCACTTCCTGTCCCTCTCCCTGAGAGGGGGGGGCTGGGCAGGTGTCCTGGGAACCAGAGAGGTCTGCACTTCATAGGTCACCATACTGGTAAGTGACCGATCTGGGGGGCCCTCTATATGAGGGCCCTTCTATATGGGGACCCCTCTGTTCATATGAGGGCCCCTCTGTCTGTCTGTGTTAGGCCCCCCTCAGTCTGTTCATGTGGGGTTCCCACTGTCAGTATAGGGGCCCCTCTATCTGTCCGGGAGCTGCTCTGCCTGTATGGGGGCCCCTCTACCTGTATGAGATCCCCACTGCTTGTATGGCACCCCCTCTGCCTGTATGAGAGCCCCTCTGTCTGTATGGGGGCCCCTCTGCCTGTATGAGAGCCCCTCTGCCTGTATGAGTACCCGTCTGTCTGTATGAGAGCCCCTCTGCCTGTATGGGGGCCCCTCTGCTTGTATGGGGGCCCCTCTGCCTGTATGGGGGCCCCTCTGCCTGTATGAGGGGCCCTCTGCCTGTATGAGGACCCATCTGTCTGTATGGGAGCCCCTCTGCCTGTATGGGGGGCCCTCTGTCTGTATGAGGACCCCTCTGTCTGTATGAGGACCCCTCTGCCTGTATGAGAGCCCCTCTGCCTGTATGGGGGCCCCTCTGTCTGTATGAGGACCCCTCTGCGTGTATGAGAGCCCCTCTGTCTGTATGAGAGCCCCTCTGCCTGTATGGGGGCCCCTCTGCCTGTATGAGGACCCGTCTGTCTGTATGAGAGCCCCTCTGTCTGTATGAGGACCCGTCTGTCTGTATGAGAGCCCCTCTGCCTGTATGGGGGCCCCTCTGCCTGTATGAGGACCCGTCTGTCTGTATGAGGACCCGTCTGTCTGTATGAGGACCCGTCTGTCTGTATGAGAGCCCCTCTGTCTGTATGGGGGCCCCTCTGTCTGTATGAGGACCCATCTGTCTGTATGAGGGCCCGTCTGTCTGTATGCCGGCCCCTCTGTCTGTATGAGGGCCCCTCTGTCTGTATGAGGGCCCCTCTGCCTGTATGAGGACCCCTCTGCCTGTATGAGAGCCCCTCTGCCTGTATGAGGGCCCCTCTGCCTGTATGAGGACCCATCTGTCTGTATGAGGGCCCTTCTGTCTGTATGAGGACCCATCTGTCTGTATGAGGGCCCCTCTGTCTGTATGAGGGCCCCTCTGTCTGTATGAGGGCCCCTCTGTCTGTATGAGGGCCCCTCTGTCTGTATGAGGGCCCCTCTGTCTGTATGAGAGCCCCTCTCTCTGTATGGGGGCCCCTTCCTGTATGAGGGC
The DNA here is from genome assembly GCF_965119305.1 of Pelophylax lessonae. NCBI lineage: Eukaryota > Metazoa > Chordata > Amphibia > Anura > Ranidae > Pelophylax > Pelophylax lessonae. The sequence continues at coordinate 2,842,092 of NC_138780.1, forward strand.
CCTTCTGTCCTAAGTCTGTATGGGAGCCCCTCTGTCTGTATGAGGGCCCTTCTGTCCTATGTCTGTATGAGAGCCCCTCTGTCTGTATGAGGACCCCTCTGTCTGTATGAGAGCCCCTCTGTCTGTATGAGGACCCCTCTGTCTGTATGGGGGCCCCTCTGTCTGTATGAGGACCCCTCTGTCTGTATGGGGGCCCCTCTGCCTGTATGAGGACCCCTCTGTATGGGAGCCCTTCTGTCCTATGTCTGTATGAGAGCCCCTCTGTCTGTATGGGGGCCCCTCTGCCTGTATGAGGACCCCTCTGTATGGGAGCCCTTCTGTCCTATGTCTGTATGAGAGCCCCTCTGTCTGTATGGGGGCCCCTCTGCCTGTATGAGGACCCATCTGTCTGTATGGGGGGCCCTCTGTCTGTATGGGGGCCCCTCTGCCTGTATGACACATGAAAATGTCCTAATAATCAGACCCGTCAGGGACCCAGCAGATTTGCGTCTCCTTATTGTATTGGGGGTTCCATTCACAATGAAGTCACGGAAGGCACATTTCCCATTGGGGCTCATTTCTATCTTCCGTTGATGCGCACGTTCCATGCTTTGCGGTGGCATTTCTTTTGAGTTGAACCCCAGTTCCTTTACAGATTTTGTGACGTACGGTTCTCAGGACATTGGCAGGTGGCCCTAACACAACGCAGACTGTAAAATGTGTTGACGCAAAACTGGTTTTGTCGCTCTTGATGATTGGCTGGTGTGCGGTGGACATGAAATGGCGGCAGTCTCCTGTAATGTTTCTGCCATTCCATGTTGGGTTGATGAATGGGTTGGGGGGATGGTCACACAGAGTTGGGTTATGGGAAGGGCCCCCATAGCTTGGGATAAGGGCTCTCCTGCCTGTGTATTCTCTGGTGTCCCTCTTGTAGGAGATGGTGGAGAGAAGTCCTCTACTCGGTTTTCAGTCATTTGTAGCGGTGAAGGGAGTTAAATGCCAGAGTTAGGGGGATGGGTTGGCCTGGTCATACAAGAAGGTCATACTTAGGGTATGGGAAGGGCCCCCCTAGGTTGGGGCGAAAGCCCTCCAGACTTTAGTATCTTCTGGTGTCCCTCACCCTCTACTTCGTGTTCAGTACCTTGTAGGAGGGTCCTTCTGGTGCCTATCTTGTAGGAGATGGTGGAGAGAAGTCCTATACTCTATGTTCCGTAACCTGTAGCAGTGAGGGCTGGTAATTTGGCACGATTGAGGGGGTATGGGTATACAAGCAGGTCAAAGTTGGGTTATGGGAAGGGCCTCCATAGGTTAGGCTGAGGGCCCTCCAGCCTGTGTATCCTCTGGTGCCCATCTTGTAGTAGATGTTGGTGAGAAGTCCTCTACTGGGCGTATAGTAACTTGTAGCGGTGAAGGCATGTAATTGGCAGGGTAGGTGAATGGGTTGGGCTGGACACACAAGCAGATCAGTTGATCACAAGCAGTTGGGTTATGGGAAGGGCCTTTTTTAGGTTTGGGTGAGGGCCCTCCAGGCTGTGTATCCTCTAGTATCAGACACCCTCCACTCAGTGTTCAGTACACTTGTAGGAGGGTCCTTCTGATCCCTAGAGATGTATCTTGATATTCGAAGTCTGCTCTGTGTAACATTCACCCCCCGTGTGTTCTCTTGTAGGCCCCTCTGTGTGGTCCACCATGGGCGACATGAAGACCCCGGACTTCGACGACCTGCTGGCCGCGTTCGATATCCCAGACATGGACGCCAGCGAAGCCATTCACTCTGGACCTGAGGACAGCGAAAGTCCGGCTAAGCCGGCACCAGGGGAAGCCGTCAGCTCCGACCACGGACTTCCTCACACAGACATCACCACGGTCAGTGTCATCGTCAAGAACACTGTGTGCCCCGAGCAGGTGGACCTCCTCGACATGCATGCAAAAGACGTTCAGGGTCTTGGGCCTCGACTCCTCCAGAATGGATTCAACAGTCCGGAGGTCTCCCGGTCATCTGGGCCAGCTGCTTCTAATGGTGGAGAGAGCTGGGGACCCAGGGCAAAGGCCAAACCCATTGATTTGTTCACTGACTTTACACCGGTGGAGAGTCCCATCGATAGCAACGTGTCGGACTTGATTGACAGACCACGTGACAGTAAGCCAAAAGAGAGGCCATTATTTGAGACCCAAGATCCGGTTCTTTGTCCCCCTCCTAGCGATTCCCCAACGGAGGGTGGACATAGTCTGGCGAGAGTCATTCCGCAGGCCTTTAGCATCAGCAAGATAGCATCGGGCACCGGGCCTATAGGCCTGAGTCTAACTACGCAGGCTATTAAGGAGGAGCCTGTTGAAGAGCGTACACAGAGTCCAACAGTTCCAAGAGAGAGTCCATTAGAACACTTGCAGCACGTCAACGTTCACTACCCTACAGAGGAACCCCCAGTTTCTTCTTGGACAAACACAGAGCAAGAACCAGAGGGTGCTAACAAGCTCATCACAAAAATGAGTTCGCCGGAAGGCCCAGAAGATGCAGCCCTCAAGACTTCAGCCAGTGCCGCACCAGAGGTGGAGTTCTCCAAGGTCTCAAAGGAACCCAAAACAAGTCCCGAGGCTAACGCGCCGGGCGTGAAGCCAGAGCCATGCTGGAGTCCGAAAAGTTTGGGCAGCGACATGGAGGAGGAAGATGACATCAGCTCACCATCTTCTAACTCATCAAGACCACTCAAAGTCCGTATCAAGACCATTAAGACCCAATCAGGGAGCATTACGAGAACGGTCACCACGGTGTCCTCGGATTCAGACACAGTGGCTTCTGCTCCGGCATCGGAGGAATCCTCGCAACTTCCAGCTTCTGAATCAAGCCAGGAAGCTCCCGCGGAGGCCAAACAAGGCGATAAAGTGCCGTCTCCTCAGAAGAGTGATCTACCTATCTCTTCAAGTCCACCTAAAACGGAGGCATCACCGGTGGTCAAGCTTCCTCTAGGCAACGGGGTTAAATTCCAGGGCCCCATCCTTCCTGTGTCCACTATTCAGAACGCTAGCAGTGTCATGCTGATGGCGGCCAGTGTTGCCCAACAGAAGGCTGTGGTCATGCCTCCCAAGGCCAGCAAGGTTGTGGCCAAGAACATTTTCCACCTGGTACAGCAGCCTATCCCAACCAGCATCCCCCTCACCAACATAAACTTGACCAACCAGGTGTCCAGCACTGCCACCATAACCACTACGACCAGCCCGCAACGCAACGCTACAGTAGTCATGGTGCAATCCCAGAAACCCACACCACCTGTGACTGGCACCGTCATCTCCCGGACTCAGTCCAGCTTGGTAGAGTCCTTTAACAAGATTCTCAACAGCAAAAACCTACTTCCGACGTACAAGCCCAACCTCGCGCCGCCGGCCGACTCCAGCCTCAGCCTTCCGGCCTTCGGTTTCCGATGTCTAGAATGTGGGGACTCCTTTGCCTTGGAGAAGAGCTTAGCCCGGCACTACGACAGGCGGAGCATGAGGATTGAGGTGACCTGCAACCACTGCACCAAACGCCTAGTCTTCTTCAACAAGTGCAGCTTGCTCCTGCACGCCCGCAAGCATAAGGACAATGGCCTGGTCATGCAGTGCTCCCACCTGGTCATGCGGCCGATCGCCTTAGAGCAGATGATTGGACAGCCGGACGTCACGCCTCTCGTCTCTGTAGCTGTTCTAACTCCTGGAAAGGCTTCTACCCCCGGCCCCACCCAGGATGCTGCCACTGCCACCGCAACCGCCACTGCCACCGCCACTGCCACAGCTAGCCCGCCCGGAGATCCCGCCCTTCTTCCCGAACAGTCCACCTACTCCACGTTCCGGTGCCTGGAGTGCAAGGAGCAGTGCAAGAACAAGGCTGGGTTGGCGCAGCACTTCCAGCAGATCGCAGCCACCACCACTATTGGCAGCACGGTAAGTAGCCATGGCAGCACGGTGCACCGAACCACCAATCATGTCAGCCTTTACCTACTTGCCGACCAGGCCATAGACAAATGACTTTCTGAGACATGACCGATCCGAGGATCGGCTTGTTGCCGGTACCATGTGATCGCCATGATGTATGACAGTAGGTCACATGACAGTTGTAAACAATAGAAGGCTTCCTTTCATGCCATCCATTGTGTTGCTAGCTGTGATTGGTCAGTGTGATCACATGGTACAGACGGGGGCCAATCACAGCCCATCTGTACCACCTGATTAGCACTGGCCAATCACAGCTAATCAAAACATAATAAATTTAAAAAATCCTGATCTCTTCCCCAGAGTAGTGCAATGTTACTATGGTAACATTATATTGCTCTGGTCAGTGGGTTTAAAATAAAAAAAAAAAATGATAAAATTGTAAAGAAAAAATTATTACGTTTTTTTGTTTTTTGTTTTTGTACCGTTACCAGTCAGTGTCCCTAATTACCCCCCAACTGTTATATGATAATGCTGTACTGCACTGGTGACAGTATGTTAAAAAAAAATAGATAAAAATTGATATATATATATATATATATAAAAAAAATATATATATATATTATATATAACATACTGTCACTAGTGCAGTACAGCATTATCATATAACAGATGGGGGGGGGGGAGGGGGGTAATCAGGGACACTGACTGGTAACTGTACAAAAAAAAAGTTTTTTTTATTTTTATTACAATTTTATTTTTTACTTTATAATTTTCTTCCTTTTCCCACAAAATTCTGCACATAAATCTACAACTTCAAAAATCTTGCCAGGCCTCTTACCAAATACCTTTTGACTGTCTACTTTCCAGAAAGGGGTCATTTGGGGGGGTTCTACAATCAACTTTCGGACTGGGCGAGGGGCTGGATACTCTAGATCCAGTGATCTACCCAGTCTGGGCAGCGAGTGTGCGCAGACCTCAGCTCTGTGCTTGGTTGGCTGTGACATAGCCCCACAGGGCAGGGGCTGGCCTGCGAGTTAACGCCTTGCAAGGTCGCGTATGACCGGGTCTCCTCCTTCCCGACAGCACCCCCATTTTGATGGAGAGGAGGTTCTGTCTGGAGCAGCGCCCACCTGGTTCCTGGTATGGTAATTAACTGTCCCCCCCCTCTCCCCTTGGAGGGTTTTGGGGTGGATGTGGGCCCATCCATGGGGTGGTCGGACCCCCGGGTTCCCTCACTTCCCGTTAGGCACCCCCCTCATTGGTCTCGTGGGCCATCTCACCCCCCCTCAATAATGCTGGGGCTGTGGGGTGGCCTGGTTCACCGCTAGGGTGGGGGCAGGGTGCTGTGCTGGCGATAGGGTTGGGGTTCGCCACCGGCGACTGGACGATCGGCTGTGGGGGGGGCTGTACCTGGTGGGGGCTCCTGCAAGGGCCCCCTGTTGGAAGACAAGACATAGACAGACTGCTTGTCTGAACTCTGTACTTATCTCCATGTGCATATAAATAAAACGAATCACCCTTGTTTTCCAAATTGCCGAAATTCATTATTGAGTTTCTTAATTAAGGTTCACACCGCCCCCCTCCTGCCTGTGCCATTTTCTGTGGTCTAGGGATCCCTGGGAGCCTTGTGGTGCCGGAATTTTCTTGTAGCCTGTGTGCCTAATGCACGGCGGCCATGTTTGTGTAGTCGGGCAGCCATTTTTCGGTGGTTTGCCATTGAAAATAGCGGCGGCCATGACAGTGGAGCCCTCTGGGTGGTGACTTAGGCGGGGGGGGAGCCCCTCCTCACCTCCTGGTGCTGACTCCTGGATCCTTTAATTTCCTGATCCCGCTCGTGCAGTGCAAATTCTCCTGGTTTCTGCGGGGGGTGAGTCTGGTGGGGTCCTCTCCTCCCTACCGAGGATCGATTGGTGCTCTGTGGCTGGCAACCGGGTGGTGCTGCCAGAGCAGTGGGGGTTGTCCCTTAGCAGTGTTTTACACTCTTTTGTGGGGGTTCCCCTGGTGAGTCATGGAGCACATCTCCCTACCTGATTCCCTCTCTGAGGCTGCGGGGCCCCCTGGGTCCCATCCATCCATCGATGGCTGGTTCGTCACTGAAGCCGATATTCACCATTGCCCTGGTGGTGCAGACTCTGACCGATTGGGCTAGGCTTTTGCGCCGTGACCTGGATGGGGAGTCGCTCCCCCCTGCCTTTGCTGAGCTGGCGGACCAGCTGGTCCATGGGCTGCAGTTTATCTGTGATGTCTCTTTGGATGCAGCTCCCCTAGTGGCTCAGCTCTCTGTTTCGGCAGTGGTCCTTCTTTTGGCTCAAATGCTGGTCTGCGGACCAGACTTCTAAAACTGATTTACCCTTTCAAGGAGATCGCCTGTTTGGAGCTACCCTGGATGACCTCATTGAAGGTCTCACAGGGGTGAAGAGTACCTTTCTTCTACAGGCTACTAAGGGCAAGGACCCTTGTTGTAGATGTGGGCCCTCCTCGGCTCATAAGAAGTTTTTTCGTCCCTCAGGGTCGACTGACAAGGGATGGGGAGCCCTTCGGGGCCTCCTCTGGAGGATCCAAGCAAACTTGGTCTGGCAAGTCAAGAGTGGGCTTCTCCAGACCCGCGGACAAGGCCCCTTCAACATGAAGGTGCACCCTCGCCTGTATATGGGGTGGGGGGATATCTTCGCTGGTTCCCGGACCTGATGAACTCTCCTGGTACAAGTCAGGTGGGTCCACGAGGTCATTCGGTCCGGCTACAAGATCGAATTTTCGTTCTTACCCTCCGGTAAGGTTCTTACTTCCCACATGTTTTTTTTTTTTTCCCCCGGTTTGCTTACAGGCTCTATTTGGGGCGGTGCAAGACCTTTTACTTAGTTTAAAGGGTGATGGTCCCGCTTCCGACTTCGGAATGTTTTCAGCGGTTTTTACTTTACCTGTTTACAATTCCCAGGAAGGAAGGCAATGTGCGTCCAATTCTGAACCTCAAGGCACTGAACTGCTTTGTACGGGTGCAGAAGGTCAGAATGGAGTCCATTTGCACGGTGGTGGCTTCCCTGCATCAGGGGGATTTTTGTTGCTTCCATCGACATCAAGGATGTCAATCACGCTTACCTTCACATTCCAATAGATGTCGGTCTCCAGCCCTTCCTCCGCTTTGCCGTGGGAGAGGAGTATTATCAGTTTGTGGCATTACCTCCTGGTCTCGCTTCTGCTCCTAGGGTCTTCACGAAAGTGTTGGCCCCGGTGCTAGCGTTGTTACGCCAATGGGGATCGCAGTACCGGGCTGCTTGGACAACTTTCTTCTGCGAGTGGTCTGGTAAAAGACCTGGAGATCTCCATATGAGCTTGAGGGTGTTTGGCTGGATTCTGAATTTTCAGTAGTCTGCTTTGGTTCCGTCCACAAAGCTGGAATATCTGGGTCTGACTCTGGACTCAGCCTTAGCCAGAGTTCTCCTTCCTCTGGACAAACTCCAGAAACTGCAGGCTTTAATTCATCTCCTTCTGTCCAGCAGATGGTAATCCCTCTGGACTTGCATGCGGGTGCTGAGCCTGATGGTGTCTACCTTCGAGGCGGTTCCATTTGCACAGTTCCATACTAGGTCCCTGCAAAGGGAGATTTTGGCCAAATGGGACAAGAATCTGCAGTTTCTGGACAATCCGATCCAGCTGAGCCGGGGAATGAAAGAGTCCCTGATATGGTGGCTTCGTTTTTCAGTGCTTTAGCTGGCCAAATCCTTCCTCCCCTTGTATTGGACAGTGGTCACCATGGATGCTAGCCTGTCTGGCTGGGGAGGCGTCCTCAGCAAACATTCTGCTCAGGGGGCCTGGACTCTGGAAGAGTCCAGACTACCAATCCATATCTTGGTATTCCGAGCGAACAGACTGTGCCTGGACTATTGGACAGATCGCCTTCAGTGCACATTCAATAATCAAACAATGCCACGGCCATGGCTTATGTCAATCACCAGGGGGGCACAAGAAGTGTCCTGGCAGCTCTGGAGGTAGCCGGAATTCTAAGGTGGGCAGAACGGTTCATTCCAGCCCTCTCTGCCATACGCATTCCCATGGTGGAAAAAAGGCAGGCAGATTACCTTAGTCGGCAGGCATTGGACCAAGGGGATTGGTTCCGTCATCCGCAGGTGTTTCATCAGTTGTGTCTCTGGTGGGGCATCCCCAAGGTGGATCTGTTGGCGTCCCAGCTCAACAGAAAGGTGCAGAGGTTTGTGCCTCGGTCACAGGATCCTCTGGCGGACGCCACAGATGCACTGGTGGCCCAATGGGGTCAGTATCGTCTGCTTTACGCCTTCCCTCCTCTCAAGCTTCTGCCAAGACTTCTACCAGGATTGAGGCAGAAGGGATTCCGGTCATCTTAGTGGCTCTGGACTGGTCTCGCCAGGCTTGGTACGCTGCTCCAGTGCGGCTGGTCGCCGACGTTCCTGGGAAAATTCCTCTCAGGGAGGATCTGCTGTCCCAAGGACCGATCTTCCATCCTGCTTTACAGTTGCTGGCCTTGATGGCTTGGCTGTTGAACGCCAGGTGCTGATGGATAGAGGTTTGTCTGAGTCAGTGATTCCAATGCTAGTAAAAGCTAGGAAATCTACTTCTAGGAAGCTTTACCATTGTACGTGTAAGATGTACATTGTGTGGTGCGAGTCTCTTGGGGTTCATCCTCGCTCCTTATTCGGTGGCTCGGATCTTGACCTTCCTTCAACAGGGGGTTGAGGAGAAACTGGCCTTAAGTACTATCAAGGGTCAGGTGTCGGCCTTAGCGGTCTTTTTTCAATGGCCCTTAGCCACTTACTCCTTGGTGCTTATTTTTTTTTTCAGGGAGTTGGGCACTTGACCCCTCAGTGCGGTCTCTGTTGCCGCCTTGGGACCTCAATTGGTGCTCTCAGTCCTCCAGAAGCCTCCTCTGAGAATCTTCGGGAGATTCCCCTGCTTAGGTGGCCTTTTTGGTGTCTTTCACCTCTGCGCGCAGGGTGTCGGAATTGGCGGCGTTATTCTGTCCACCTTACTTGGTGGTTTACAGAGTTAAGGTGGTTCTTCGCCTCGTCTGTCGTCCCTCCCTTCAAGGTTGTCTCTGATTTTCATTCGAATGAAGACGTTGTGTTGCCTTCCCTGTGTCCCAGGCCAAAACATCTGAAGGAAATTGCTTTGCATGCCTTGGATGTGGTCCAGGTGATTAGGGTGTACCTGGCAAGTATGGAGTCTTTTAGGAAGTCAGACTCTCTTTGTGCTCATCGATGGACCTTGGAAAGAGTTGTCCGCTTCCTCTGCAACCATTTCCAGATGGATCAGACAGACGGTGATCCAGGCCTATTCCATCAGGGGTCAGGTTCCTCCTTCCCCTGTCAAGGCGCACTCTACTCGGGCGCTCGGTGCCTCCTGGGCCTTCCGTCATCAGGCGTCAGTAAGGTGGCCACCTGGTCATCGGTGCACACTTTCGCAAAGTTCTATAAAGTGGATGTGTTGGCATCTGTGGATGCTTCCTTTGGCCGCCAGGTTTTGCAAGCTGCTGTTTAGATGACCTGGTCCTCTTTGAGGGTGTATTGTTTTTTTGAGGTGGGCTCCAGTTGTTTTGGTTGCCTGGTTGGCTAATGTTTAGCCTTGGGAGTTTCTTTTCGCTGTTCCCACCCCTCCATGTTTAACACTGCTTTGGGACGTCCCAATGGTTATGAAGATCAGGAGCTGTGTCCCTCAATGAATGAAAGAGAAAATGGGATTTTTGACTTCCCGTAAAATCATCTCTCTGATGTTCATTGGTTGACACTTCACCCACCCCTCTGTGGAGTTATAATTCTCCTGACACTGCTTGTAACAAAACTGAGTACCTATAGCAGAGAGGGGGAGTATACCTCCTGGGACTGCCCATAGGCGTAGCCAGATTATTTTTCTGCCTAGTGTCCTACTCCTGTAGGGGGCAGTATAACCCAATGGTTAGGAAGATCAGGAGCTGTGTCCGTCAATGAACATGAGAGAAATGGATTTTACGAGAAGTTAAAAATTTTCAGTCTGCCCGGTATTGAAGGGGTTAAAGGTAGAGGAGAGATTTGGGGTCTTATAGACCCCAGTTTTCTCTGTGAAGAGGACCTCTCATGCTGTGTTGCTATATTGTATTACAATAAAAAAATAATAATAATAACAAATAAAATAAAACTATAAAAATACAGATTTTTAGGAGATAAATGTCAGAATTGGCCCAGTAGGCAAGGGGTTATGTGGTGTCTTCTGATTGGCTGCTGTGGGGTTACGTCACATAATGATTGGTTGCTGTGGAATGTTTTAGAATGAATATAGTCAGTAGTTGTAGTCGGGCATTACTGATTGCCGTGTTCCTCCCGGCAGGTGTGCTCCCATTGCCCCATGATGATGCCTAACCGGTGCAGTTTCGAGGCTCACCAGCGCATGCACAAGCAGACGCCTCCAAACGTCTGCCCCGAGTGCGGCGGCAACTTCCGCATCGAGAACTTCCAGACCCACCTGAAGGAGACCTGCCTGCACTTCTCCCGGAGGATCGGTTACAGGTACCGGCGACGTCCTGAATGACGAACCGCCATGGGGGGGGGTTCACCCCCGCATCACTAACCTTCTCCCTCTGCCTTCCCACCAGGTGTCAGAGCTGCGCGCTGGTATTCGGAGGCGTCAATTCCATCAAGTCCCACATCCAGACGGCGCACTGCGAGGTCTTCCATAAGTGCCCCATCTGCCCTATGGCGTTCAAATCTGCCCCCAGTGCTCACGCCCACATTTACACCCAACACCCCGGATTCAGCAATCAGCAGGCCAAGTAAGTCACGTTTTGGGGGCGAGGGGGTAACATTGACCATAAAGGGAATCGGTCACAAGTTTTCCAGTTTTACAGGAAAAGTTTTCACACCCCGTTCCACCCCCCTTTGTGGTAATTTCTCTAAAAATACACAGCCATTCAGCCAGGGAGCTGACTGTACTACCTGATTTGTAAGGAAGAGAGTCTATAGAGTCATAAAAGGATCTGGGGGGTATATAGAAGGGGAGACTGAATCTGGGGGGATGCAGAAGAGTAGAATGGATCTGGGGGTATAAAGAAGGGGAGAAGGGATCTTGGGGGTATATAGAAGGGGAGAATGGAATCTGGGGGTATATAGAGGGTAGAATGGATCTGGGGATTGAAAGGGGGTAGAGTGGATATGGGGGTATATAATGCGTTTAAGTAGGATCTGGGGAAATATGGGAGAGTAGATTCAATCGGGGGGGGGGGGGGGTATTTTGGATCTGGGGGTATATAGGGCAGTAGAATGGATCTGGAGGTAAATAGGAGGATAGGATGGATATTGGGCGGGAGGGGGGTAGCTTGCATCTGGGGGTACATATTAAGGTAGAATGGATCTGGGGGTAAATAGGAGGGTGCATACTTGGGTATATGTTAGGGTAGAATGGATCTGGAGGTATATAAGTGGGTAGTATAGATTTGGGGTTATAGAGGAGGGTAGAATGGATCCGGAGGTATATAGGGGGTAGAATGGATCCGGAGGTATATAGGGGGTAGAATGGATCTGGAGGTGTATAGAGCGGTAGAATGGATCTGGAGGTATATAAGTGGGTAGTATAGATTTGGGGTTATAGAGGAGGGTAGAATGGGTCCAGGAGTACATAGGAGGGTAAATGGGATCTGTAGGATTGATTGAATGTGTAGGTATATAGGAGGGTTAATGGGATTCAGGGGGTTTATAAGAGGGTAGAATGGATCTAGAGGTATATAGGGGGGAGAATGGATCTGGGAGGCATATAAGGGAGAAGATTGGATCCGGGGGTATAGGTAGAATGGATCTGGAGGTATATAAGAGAGTAGTATAGATTTGGGGTATATAGGAGGGTAGACTGGATCTGGGGGTATATAGGAGGGTATATTGAATCTGGGGGTATATAGGAGGGTAGATTAGATCTGGGGAATATATATGCGGGCAGAATAGACCTGGGGATATAGAGGAGGGTAGATTGGATCTGGGGGTATATAGGGGGGTAGAATGGATCTGGGTATATATAGGAGGGTAGATTGAATCTGGGGATATATAGGAGGGTAGATTGAATCTGGGAATATATAGGAGGGTAGAATGGATCTGGGGGTATATAGGGAGGTAGATTGAATCTGGGGGTATATAGGGGGGTAGAATGGATCTGGGGGTATATAGGGAGGTAGATTGGATCTGGGAGTATATAGGGAGGTAGAAAGGATCTTGGGGTATATAGGGGGGTAGCTTGGATCTGGAGGGGTATATATTAAGGTAGAGTAGATTTGGGGGTATATAGGAGGTCAGATTGGATCTAGGGGGTATATAGGAGGGTAGAATAGATTTGGGGGTACATGGGGGGGGGTAGATTGGATCTAGGGGGTATATAGGGGGTAGAATGGATCTGGGGATATATAGGAGGGTAGATTGGATCTGGAGGTATATAGCAGGGTAGATTGGATCTGGGGGTATATAGGAGGGTAGAATGGATCTGGGGGTATATAGGGGGGTAGAATGAATCTGGGGGTACATGGGGGGGGGGGATAGCTTGGATCTGGAGGGGTATATATTAAGGTAGAGTAGATTTGGGGGTATATAGGAGAGTAGATTGGATCTAGGGGGTATATAGGAGGGTAGCATAGATCTGGGGGTACATGGGGGGGTAGATTGGATCTAGGGGGTATATAGGAGGGCAGAATGGAACCCGTTAAAGTGTAAAATCTGGAAGAGCAATGTTGTTGGTGTTCTCCTCCAGGATGATCTATAAGTGTGCGATGTGTGACACGGTATTTACCCACAAGCCCCTGCTCTGCTCCCACCTGGACCATGCGCACTTTGACCAGCAGTTGGGTAACCAGAGAGTGAGCGTTTTCAAATGCCCGGAGTGCCCCCTGCTGTTCGCCCAAAAGCGGACCATGCTGGAGCACCTAAAGGTAGGTGTGCATGAATAACCCCCCCCCCCCCCCCCCACAAATCCTTCTCCATCTACCCTCCCCCCGCCCCGCTAACTTGGGTCCTCTTCCTGCAGACGACTCACAACAGTGTGGTGAAGGAAGACCCCCCACAGACTCCGGAACCCGTCACCCCAAAGCCGGAACCCATGGAGATCCCAGTAAGTCGGCCGCCGGATCCTGTACCGGAGGCAGCACCGGAACCCGAACCGGAGGTGGAGGAGTCGTCGTCGTCCTCGGATTCTCCCAGCTCCCCCGAAGTGAAGAAGAAAGCCAAGGCCAAAGACCCCCGCAAACCGGACGGACCCCGCCAGAGGAGCAACTGCTGGACCTGCGGCATCTGCCACTCCTGGTTCCCCGAGAGGGATGAATACGTGGTGCATATGAAGAGGGAGCACGGCAAGGTCAGCGATGGGGCCCGGGGTACTTCTATGGGGATCTGGGGGTATATAGGGGGCAGAGAAAAATAGGAGAGCATTTAGGGGAGTGGGAAGCAAGGGGGAGAATATATCAGGGGGTATATAGGAGGGGAGAAGGAATATGGGGTAAATAGGAGGGTAGAAAGGATCTGTATATGGGGGGGGGGTGTATAGGGTAGAATGAATCTGGGGGTAGATAGGAAGGTAGAATGAATCTGGGGGTAGATAGGGGGTAGAATTGATCTGGGGGTATAAAGGAGGGGAGAAGGAATATGGGGTATAGGAGGGTAGAAATGATCTGTATATGGGGGGGGGGGGGTGGATCTGGGGGTATATAGGAGGAGAGATGAAATATGGGGTATAAAGGAGGGTAGAATGGATTGAGAATGGATCGGGGGGTTATATAAGACAGTATAATGAATTTAGGATATTATATGGGGTACAATTGATCTGGAGGTATACAGGGGGTGTGCAATAGATCTTGGGGTATATGGGAGGTGCAATTGATCTGGGGGTATATATGAGGAGTAGATTGAATTTAGGATTATATATGGGGGGTAGAATTGGACTGAGAAGTAAATAAGGGAGGAGAAGCCGTGAGTATGGAGGGGTATATGGAGTATATAGGGGGTATATGTGGGAGCATATGGAGTATAAGGGGGGAATTTATGGGGGTATGTAGGTGTATGGAGTATATGGGGGTATATGTGATGGTATATGAGGTTTATGGTGGTATATGTGGGGGTATATGGGGGTAAATTATACGGATTTGATAGAAGGGATACAATGAGATCTATTTGTCGTTTTCTTTCAGTCTGTGAAGAAATTTCCCTGCCGTCTGTGTGATCGCTCTTTTTGCTCCGCCCCAAGTCTGCGCCGACACGTCCGGGTCAATCATGAAGGGATAAAGCGGGTTTACCCGTGCCGGTCAGTATGATCCCCTCTGCCTGTGTTATGTGTGATATATACAGAGAACCTTCCAGGGGGAGCAGGGAATTCTGGGTAATAAGACGTAGAGCGACCGTCCTCTCCACCTCTGCAGACGGTTATTTTTTATACATTTCCCGGGGGTGTGACAGAAATATAGACAGTGGCCCCAAGGTGGCGATACAGACACAATATGAAATCCCCTGACCATCTGCCCCTTGTTCCCCTCCCCTGACCATCTGCCCCTTGTTCCCCTCTTCCCTGACCATCTGCCCCTTGTTCCCCTCTTCCCTGACCATCTGCCCCTTGTTCCCCTCTTCCCTGACCATCTGCCCCTTGTTCCCCTCTTCCCTGACCATCTGCCCCTTGTTCCCCTCTTCCCTGACCATCTGCCCCTTGTTCCCCTCCCCTGACCATCTGCCCCTTGTTCCCCTCTTCCCTGACCATCTGCCCCTTGTTCCCCTCTTCCCTGACCATCTGCCCCTTGTTCCCCTCTTCCCTGACCATCTGCCCCTTGTTCCCCTCTTCCCTGACCATCTGCCCCTTGTTCCCCTCTTCCCTGACCATCTGCCCCTTGTTCCCCTCTTCCCTGACCATCTGCCCCTTGTTCCCCTCTTCCCTGACCATCTGCCCCTTGTTCCCCTCTTCCCTGACCATCTGCCCCTTGTTCCCCTCCCCTGACCATCTGCCCCTTGTTCCCCTCTTCCCTGACCATCTGCCCCTTGTTCCCCTCCCCTGACCATCTGCCCCTTGTTCCCCTCCCCTGACCATCTGCCCCTTTGTCCCCCCCCTTCCCTAACATCTGCCCCTTGTCCTCCTCCCCAATGATCTGCCCCTTGTCCCCCCCTTCCCTGACCATCTGCCCCTTGTTCCCCTCCCCGGACCATCTGCCCCTTGTTCCCCTCCCCGGACCATCTGCCCCTTTGTTCCCCTCCCCTGACCATCTGCCCCTTTGTTCCCCTCCCCTGACCATCTGCCCCTTTGTTCCCCTCCCCTGACCATCTGCCCCTTTGTCCCCCCCCCCCTTCCCTGACCATCTGCCCCTTGTCCTCCTTTCCAATGATCTGCCCCTTGTCCACCCCCTTCCCTGACCACCTGCCCCTTGTTGTTCTCCCCCCTCCCCCCACCTGCCCCTTGTCCCCCCCTTCCCTGACCATCTGCCCCTTGTCCCCCCTCAGGTATTGCACGGAGGGTAAACGGACTTTCAGCAGCCGCCTTATTCTGGAGAAACACATCCAAGTGCGTCATGGCATCAAAATCACCGACCAGACCCGGAGCCAGGAGGTGATGGTGACCCGGAACGTCAGATCCCAGGTAACTGATAGTGGAAACCCCGCCCTCTATACCGACCAATCCGCTTCCAGCTCTCCAACTTCACATCAATGACACTGGATTCTGATTGGTCTTTACAATCATCACTGATAGCAGACATCCTACAGGAGACGGTCAGAGACTGCAGACATAGTACAGGAGATGGTCGGAGACTGCAGACATAGTACAGGAGATGGTCAGAGACTGCAGACATAGTACAGGAGACAGTCAGAGACTGCAGACATAGTACAGGAGACAGTCAGAGACTGCAGACATGGTACAGGAGACAGTCAGAGACTGCAGACATAGTACAGGAGATGGTCAGAGACTGCAGACATGGTACAGGAGATGGTCAGAGATTGCAGACATAGTACAGGAGATGGTCGGAGACTGCAGACATGGTACAGGAGATGGTCAGAGATTGCAGACATAGTACAGGAGATGGTCGGAGACTGCAGACATGGTGCGGGAGACGGTCAGAGACTGCAGACATAGTACAGGAGACGGTCTGAGACTGCAGACATAGTACAGGAGACGGTCAGAGACTGCAGACATAGTACAGGAGATGGTCAGAGACTGCAGACATAGTACAGGAGACAGTCAGAGACTGCAGACATAGTACAGGAGACAGTCAGAGACTGCAGACATGGTACAGGAGACAGTCAGAGACTGCAGACATAGTACAGGAGATGGTCAGAGACTGCAGACATGGTACAGGAGATGGTCAGAGATTGCAGACATAGTACAGGAGATGGTCGGAGACTGCAGACATGGTACAGGAGATGGTCAGAGATTGCAGACATAGTACAGGAGATGGTCGGAGACTGCAGACATGGTGCGGGAGACGGTCAGAGACTGCAGACATAGTACAGGAGACGGTCTGAGACTGCAGACATAGTACAGGAGACGGTCAGAGACTGCAGACATAGTACAGGAGACGGTCAGAGACTGCACACATAGTACAGGAGATGGTCAGAGACTGCAGACATGGTACAGGAGACAGTCAGAGACTGCAGACATAGTACAGGAGATGGTCAGAGATTGCAGACATAGTACAGGAGATGGTCAGAGACTGCAGACATGGTACAGGAGATGGTCAGAGATTGCAGACATAGTACAGGAGATGGTCGGAGACTGCAGACATGGTGCGGGAGACGGTCAGAGACTGCAGACATAGTACAGGAGACGGTCAGAGATTGCAGACATAGTACAGGAGATGGTCAGAGACTGCAGACATGGTACAGGAGATGGTCAGAGATTGCAGACATAGTACAGGAGATGGTCGGAGACTGCAGACATGGTGCGGGAGACGGTCAGAGACTGCACACATAGTACAGGAGACGGTCAGAGACTGCAGACATGGTGCGGGAGACGGTCAGAGACTGCAGACATAGTACAGGAGATGGTCAGAGATTGCAGACATAGTACAGGAGATGGTCAGAGACTGCAGACATGGTACAGGAGATGGTCAGAGAATGCAGACATATTACAGGAGACGGTCAGAGACTGCAGACATATTACAGGAGATGGTCAGAGACTGCAGACACACTACAGGAGATGGTCAGAGACTGCAGACATAGTACAGGAGATGGTCAGAGACTGCAGACATAGTACAGGAGATGGTCAGAGACTGCAGACGTGGTACAGAAGATGGTCAGAGATTGCAGACATAGTACAGGAGACGGTCAGAGACTGCAGACATGGTACAGGAGACGGTCTGAGACTGCAGACATGGTGCGGGAGACGGTCAGAGACTGCACACATAGTACAGGAGACGGTCAGAGACTGCAGACATGGTGCGGGAGACGGTCAGAGACTGCAGACATAGTACAGGAGATGGTCAGAGACTGCAGACATAGTACAGGAGACGGTCAGAGACTGCACACATAGTACAGGAGACGGTCAGAGACTGCAGACATAGTACAGGAGACGGTAAAAGACTGCAGACATAGTACAGGAGACGGTCAGAGACTGCAGACATGGTACAGGAGACGGTCTGAGACTGCAGACATACTACAGGAGATGGTCAGAGACTGCAGACATGGTACAGGAGATGGTCAGAGACTGCAGACATGGTACAGGAGATGGTCAGAGACTGCAGACATGGTACAGGAGATGGTCAGAGACTGCAGACATAGTACAGAAGACGGTCAGAGACTGCAGACATTGTACAGGAGATGGTCAGAGACTGCAGACATAGTACAGGAGATGGTCAGAGACTGCAGACGTGGTACAGAAGATGGTCAGAGATTGCAGACATAGTACAGGAGACGGTCAGAGACTGCAGACATGGTACAGGAGACGGTCAGAGACTGCAGACGTGGTGCGGGAGACAGTCAGAGACTGCAGACATAGTACAGGAGATGGTCAGAGACTGCAGACATGGTGCGGGAGACAGTCAGAGACTGCAGACATGGTGCGGGAGACGGTCAGAGACTGCAGACGTGGTGCGGGAGACAGTCAGAGACTGCAGACATAGTACAGGAGACGGTCAGAGACTGCAGACATGGTGCGGGAGACAGTCAGAGACTGCAGACATAGTACAGGAGATGGTCAGAGACTGCAGACATAGTACAGGAGATGGTCAGAGACTGCAGACATAGTACAGGAGACGGTAAGAGACTGCAGACATAGTACAGGAGACGGTCAGAGACTGCAGACATGGTACAGGAGACGGTCTGAGACTGCAGACATACTACAGGAGATGGTCAGAGACTGCAGACATGGTACAGGAGATGGTCAGAGACTGCAGACATGGTACAGGAGATGGTCAGAGACTGCAGACATAGTACAGGAGATGGTCAGAGACTGCAGACGTGGTGCGGGAGACAGTCAGAGACTGCAGACATAGTACAGGAGATGGTCAGAGACTGCAGACATGGTACAGGAGATGGTCAGAGACTGCAGACATGGTACAGGAGATGGTCAGAGACTGCAGACATAGTACAGAAGACGGTCAGAGACTGCAGACATTGTACAGGAGACGGTCAGAGACTGCAGACGTGGTGCGGGAGACAGTCAGAGACTGCAGACATAGTACAGGAGATGGTCAGAGACTGCAGACATGGTACAGGAGATGGTCAGAGACTGCAGACATGGTACAGGAGATGGTCAGAGACTGCAGACGTGGTACAGAAGATGGTCAGAGATTGCAGACATAGTACAGGAGACGGTCAGAGACTGCAGACATAGTACAGGAGACGGTCAGAGACTGCAGACGTGGTGCGGGAGACAGTCAGAGACTGCAGACATAGTACAGGAGACAGTCAGAGACTGCAGACATAGTACAGGAGACGGTCAGAGACTGCAGACATGGTGCGGGAGACGGTCAGAGACTGCAGACGTGGTGCGGGAGATGGTCAGAGACGGTAGAGTGTCATGTGATCTCCTCTCTCCCCATAGGTGGCGCTGAGGAAGAGGAAACTCTCGTCGGATGAATCCGGCAGCGATGAACCGGAGAAGGTGAAGCCGGCGCTCCCGAAGCCGAAGCGCAGCTTCCAGTGCCGGGCGTGCGGCTACAAGACGGGCAGCCTGAGCGACTTCCGGCAGCACATCCCCCAGCACTGCACGGACGAGAGCTCCCACCAGTGCCGGGAGTGCGGCGTGTGCTTCACCTCGCAGAGCTCGCTGAGCCGCCACCGCGTCATGACCCATAAGATGAAGGGGGCGGTGCCCCTGGAGGAGGGGGAGGAGCCCCCCCAGAAGACGACGGGGGAGTCCGCCGACGGCAAGCTTGTCTGCCAAGTCTGCAACAAGACCTTCGACAGCCAGCTGAACCTCAACACTCACTTCCGTACGCACGGCATGGCCTTCATCAAACAGCGCCAGAGCGGCGCCGGCGACAACTGACCGCCTCCCGGCGACCAAAAACTCTACTAAGTGCCTTAATATCTCCTCTCCGCCAATCGTGGAAAGCGTTGCCTCTCCGACCACCAGGGGCTGCGGCCCCCCTCTGACCCCCCCTCCTCCCAGCAAGGCCGGGCCGCGGTGGCACTGCTGCAGAGATACCGCTGCCCCCCCATCCCCCGGCTGCAGTGGTCCTATAAATATGTAAATTATCTTTATTATAAATGTCTATTTTTCTGCACAGAATTTCTAGGGAATAGTCGGCGTCACTTCTCCGATCGGCCGCTCTTTTTTCTTTTCCAGTTTTTTTTTTGTATTTACAGCGGGGGAGGGGTAATGACGTGTTATTGTTTAATTTATATGCTGTAGGTGGGGGGAGGGGAGGGGTATGTTCTCTATGAGAGCCTGCGGAAGGCCTTTGGTGCCGGTGGGCCGGGCTGGGGACACTGGATACTAAGGGGAGGTCACACAGCGCCACCTCTGGTCCTGGAGGGTCACTACACCCACTTCCCGGTTCTAAGACTTTTATCGGTTGTGGGAAAGTTCGGGGCCCCGGAGAATGGAACTGAGATTTCTTTTTAATTGTTTTTACTAATAATGTAATGATAGGTGATTGGCAGACGAGTCCTCGGGGACCACCAATCAGTGCGTGTTCCGGCCCGGACCGGTGATTGGGGAACTCTGGCTGATGCTGGAAAGGTTTGATGGTGGCTGGAGGACGGTGGGGGGCTCCAGGGGGGCGGAGTGAGCTCCAGGGGGCGGAGTAAGCTCCGGGAGGGCGGGGTTGTGTGAGCTCCTAAGGGGACGGCTCGTTGTCAGTGTATTCTCTGTAATAAAATGGCAAAGTTCCCGCAGTGTGTCTGTCTTCTGATATACCTGCCCTGCCTCCCTCTCCTGATATACCTGCCCTGCCTCCCTCTCCTGATATACCTGCCCTGCCTCCCTTTCCTGATATACCTGCCCTGCCTCCCTTTCCTGATATACCTGCCCTGCCTCCCTTTCCTGATATACCTGCCCTGCCTCCCTTTCCTGATATACCTGCCCTGCCTCCCTCTCCTGATATACCTGCCCTGCCTCCCTCTCCTGATATACCTGCCCTGCCTCCCTTTCCTGATATACCTGCCCTGCCTCCCTTTCCTGATATACCTGCCCTGCCTCCCTTTCCTGATATACCTGCCCTGCCTCCCTCTCCTGATATACCTGCCCTGATATACCTGCCCTGCCTCCCTCTCCTGATATACCTGTCCTGCCTCCCTCTCCTGATATACCTGCCCTGATATACCTGCCCTGCCTCTCTCTCCTGATATACCTGTCCTGCCTCCCTCTCCTGATATACCTGCCCTGATATACCTGCCCTGCCTCCCTCTCCTGATATACCTGTCCTGCCTCCCTCTCCTGATATACCTGCCCTGCCTCCCTCTCCTGATATACCTGTCCTGCCTCCCTCTCCTGATATACCTGCCCTGATATACCTGCCCTGCCTCCCTCTCCTGATATACCTGTCCTGCCTCCCTTTCCTGATATACCTGCCCTGATATACCTGCCCTGCCTCCCTCTCCTGATATACCTGTCCTGCCTCCCTTTCCTGATATACCTGTCCTGATATACCTGCCCTGCCTCCCTGTCCTGATATACCTGTCCTGATATACCTGCCCTGATATACCTGCCCTGATATACCTGCCCTGCCTCCCTGTCCTGGTATACCTGCCCTGCCTCCCTCTCCTGATATACCTGTCCTGATATACCTGTCCTGATATACCTGTCCTGCCTCCCTGTCCTGATATACCTGTCCTGATATACCTGTCCTGATATACCTGCCCTGCCTCCCTGTCCTGGTATACCTGCCCTGCCTCCCTCTCCTGATATACCTGCCCTGCCTCCCTTTCCTGATATACCTGTCCTGATATACCTGTCCTGCCTCCCTGTCCTGATATACCTGCCCTGATATACCTGCCCTGATATACCTGCCCTGCCTCCCTGTCCTGATATACCTGTCCTGCCTCCCTTTCCTGATATACCTGTCCTGCCTCCCTTTCCTGATATACCTGTCCTGATATACCTGTCCTGCCTCCCTGTCCTGATATACCTGCCCTGATATACCTGTCCTGATATACCTGCCCTGATATACCTGCCCTGCCTCCCTGTCCTGGTATACCTGCCCTGCCTCCCTCTCCTGATATACCTGTCCTGATATACCTGCCCTGATATACCTGCCCTGCCTCCCTGTCCTGATATACCTGTCCTGCCTCCCTTTCCTGATATACCTGCCCTGCCTCCCTGTCCTGATTCACCTGTCCCGCCTCCCTCTCCTGATATACCTGCCCTGCCTCCGCCTCCTGATATACCTGTCTTGCTTCCCAATTCTGATATACCCGTCTACCTGTCCTGATATACACCTGTCCTGCCTCTCTCTCTCCTGATACACCTGTCCTGCTTCCCAATTCTGATATACCTGTCTACCTGTCCTGCCTGTATCTCCTGCTGAAGTTGTGCTGTAAAAGGATAAGTGCTCTTTTCTTTTTGCTCCTCCCCCTGATCCAGTATAACCCTCCTACCCCTCCACAGATGTGACAGTATGGCCCCCGGGGTTTGGTTAAATTCAGCTCCTCAATACTCCCCCTTCTGGCAGTTCCTGCACCTCACACCCCATCTATACTTCTCTGTGGTCGGAGAGGCAGGGATATCTTCCTATAGAAGTCTATGGGATTGTAATGCACAGCCACCACCAGGAGGGGGAGCCGTTCACCACTGGATGTAAAGAAACCCCAGAGGCTGTGAAATGAGCTAAGTGCGCATCAGCGGAGGAGCGGGGAACGGAGCAAATAGGATAAATGCATTGTGGCTTGAGGTGCACCTGTCCTATAAGTATACACCCCCCCCTCCCCCCCCGGGCAGAATGTGTAAGATCATCACCAAACACATTCCTTTCATTTTCATTATGAGACCTCGCAGATCAATCATGAGACAGGGGGGGGGGGGGGGGATGATAAAATATTCTTGATTATGTGTGCGTCCCCCCATCCCCAGTCCTCCAATATCATGTATTGCCCCCCTTTACTAGCAATGGTGGCCTATCAGCCTTTGATCAGAGTTGTGAATGAGGCCTTTTATTTGTTCATGAGATGCCCATCCTTCCGGTAAGTTCTGTGGTCGTCTATCATGAGCGCCATGTTTTATGTCTCCCCAGTGTGCCTCAGTGAGGTCGGGAGATAAGATGGCCACTCCGGAACCTTCAATTATTTCCACTGCTTCCACTGAAGGGTCCACCTGGCTTTATGGTTGGGAAGTCCAAGCATGCGTCATGTGCATTCCAGTCTGATGAGTGCAGATTTCCTACCAATCCCTATCCCTCACCCATGGTAGAGACCCACCACCATGCTTCTCCGCCCAAGACGGTGTGCTTCTCATAGGTCTTCCCTATAAACAGTATTTTATGCTGCTTTTATCATTCCAACTGATTTTGTTTCTGATGTTTTGAGGCTTCTCTGGGCGCAGTTTTGGGGTTGATACACACATGGCCCATTTTCCGGTTTCTGTCGGGGGTGTAAATACTTATGAGCACATCTGAATGCCTGTCTTGCACCCATCTCCAGAGGGCTCACATCTCTGCATTGGCCTCTGTGTGTTCAATCATAGAGAAGCCTGGGCTAAGGGTGATCCTTGAATGTCAGAGCTCCCCCTGTGGTTGCCTGTATTTCGACATTTGTGAATATATTCGAGTTTCAGGAAGAGGAGATGGTCGCGGTGTCTGTCTTAAGCCTCGTACACACGCATCGATTATTGGCCGGAAATTTTCGTCCAACGTCCGATCTGCCGATTTTCGGCTTGTTAGTATGATTCTTTCGACAACCAACTCCCGACTTTTCGGCCGAATAAAATCTGGTGTGCAGGCTATAATATTTTTGTTGGCCGTCAACACAACGGCCGATTGTTCCTCAGTCAGTACAGATTTCGGCAGACAAAAATCTGATGAGTAAGTCTGGGCATGCTCAGAGAAGAAAAAACACACGGAAAGTAAACCAGCACATGACATCACTTCTGAAGTAGATTTTTGTTGGCCGAGAAAATTCGTGTGCAGTCGAGGCACATTCCAACCAACAAAACACCACTCTGGACAAAAGTCGGACGATCGGTCGGCCGTTATTGTTGCGTGTGTACGGGGCTTTAGAGTGCCGATGCTTTCTCCTCACATGTTAGAGAAGATGCCGGGGTTTATAGGCTGGAGCAATCTTTAGTTGTATGTTTTCTGGCCTTTGGGAAATAGGAGGTGTAGCGCCTCGTGTGTTGGAAGAGGAGATGGCTCGGAGGTCAGTAGGGGGTCCTGAGTTTGATTCTCACCTTAGTCCTCCTCGTCTTTGGTTTAGGTTGAATCCTCCTACTGAAGTATGATGGACGAGCACATCAGTGTGTTGGAAGAGGAGATGGCTCGGAGGTCAGTAGGGGGTCCTGAGTTTGATTCTCACCTTAGTCCTCCTCGTCTTTGGTTTAGGTTGAATCCTCCTACTGAAGTATGATGGACGAGCACATCAGTGTGTTGGAAGAGGAGATGGCTCGGAGGTCAGTAGGGGTTCTGAGTTTGATTCTCACCTTAGTTCTCCTCGTCTTTGGTTTAGGTTGAATCCTACTACTGAAGTATGATGGACGAGCACATCAGTGTGTTGGAAGAGGAGATGGCTCGGAGGTCAGTAGGGGGTCCTGAGTTTGATTCTCACCTTAGTCCTCCTCGTCTTTGGTTTAGGTTGAATCCTCCTACTGAAGTATGATGGACGAGCACATCAGTGTGTTGGAAGAGGAGATGGCTCGGAGGTCAGTAGGGGGTCCTGAGTTTGATTCTCACCTTAGTTCTCCTCGTCTTTGGTTTAGGTTGAATCCTAATACTGAAGTATGATGGACGAGCACATCAGCGTGTTGGAAGAGGAGATGGCTCGGAGGTGTAGCGCCTCGTGTGTTGAAAGAGGAGATGGCTCGGTGGTCAGTAGGGGGTCCTGAGTTTGATTCTCACCTTAGTCCTCCTCGTCTTTGGTTTAGGTTGAATCCTACTACTGAAGTATGATGGACGAGCACATCAGTGTGTGGGATGAGGAGATGGCTCAGAGGTAAGGTCTCTGGCTTCAGACCCTGGAGCTGTGAGATCGAATCCCAGAGCCAACATCTCCTAGTGACTCTGCATGGGTTGCCTCACCTCTCAGAGGAGTCACAGGTTCTCCCAGGATGGTATCCTAAGTGCACTGGGAATATCCCCCCAGGAGCACCTCTGATACCCAAAGGGTCAGAGTGGACACCTGGGGGTGAGCCATCACCTCTAAGCTGGTGACCATCCACCAAATCCCAGGAGCAGCACCCCTTAGATGGCAGTGTGGCCACCTAGGATGGGATAAAAAAAAAATATATATATTTTTTGTGGTCTATGACAAAACGTCTTCTTTTGCGAGTCCTCTGAAGGTCTTTGACCTTCTGTAGATACCACTATCCATGGGGGCTACCCTTTGATACCAGGCCATGGTTACTAGCAGCCCCTTGGTTGGAGTCAACTGAAGGTCTTCACCCTTCTGTGGTTAACCCTGTGTTACCAGGGGGTGGTCACCAGAGGCAGCTTGGCTGGGATTACCCTGCTGCCCAGGACACTGGAGGTGAGGTGAACCTGTCCAGAGTCACCAGGAGACCACTCAGGGATTTGAACTCTCAGCCCCATCGTACCATCAGCCCTTGTTGTGGGCGATAAGTCCTCTGAGCCATCTCCTCCTCACACAGAACAATATGTTCGTCCTCCTATTTCTCCAGGACTGGGGCTGGTGAAATTATGAGGAGGTAAAGAAAGGGTTCGAACTCACAGAACCAGCTCACCAGCCAGAGCACTTACCACCAAGCCAACTGCTTAGTAGGAAGTATGGGTTCTTGTCCTCCTACTTCCCCAGCACAAGAAATGGTGGAATTATAAAGAGGTAAAGGAAGGGTTCGAACTCACAGACCCAGCTTAGCAACCAGAGCACTTATCACCAAGCCAACTGCTTAGTAGGTAGTATGGGTTCTTGTCCTCCTACTTCTCCATCACAAGAAATGGTGGAATTATAAAGAGGTAAAGGAAGGGTTTGAACTCACAGACCCAACTCACCAGGCAGAGCACTTACCACCAAGCCAACAGCTCGTTCGGCAGTGTGAGGTGTGTTCTCTCCAAGACAAGGACTGGTGGAATTATAAAGAGAACAAGGAAGGGTTAAAGTCCACCAGTATCTAGAGCTTTTACATTATATCTACTCTTCATAGAGTATGGTGTGTTCCTCCTTTTTCTCTAGGACAAGGACTGGTGGAATTATAATGTGGTAAAGGAATGGTTTGAACCCACAGCTCTTTCTCATCATCTCGAAAACTTACCTCCAAGCCATCTCCTCTACCAACATTTTCTTCAATGCTCGGTGTAAAGAAGCAGTAAGGGGGAATCGAACCCATGTCTAAAAATCACCAACCATCAAAAATCAAAATACTTCACAGATGGATCCCTCGCCATATTTTTGATAGGAATGTATTTGGTAATGAGGTTTAGGAAGTCGGCTTGGATGGGGGAGATCTTCCGGTCTGTGGAGAATCATCTCTCAGCTGGGGAATTGTCTGTAGTATGGAGATGAGTTCTGTTAGGAGGAGATGGCGCCCCCGGGTGTCAGGACGGATAATGTGTTGTACAGTCATAGGACTCTATTATAAAAGAAATCACCTTTCTCAGGGCGGCTTGTTCTTGGGTTCTCCTTCCTTTATAGCGGGGATAGGATTTCCAAGTCTCCCATAGCAGGAAAGAGAAGGAAGGTTTGTGCCGGCTTCTCAGGTGCTGAGATCTTCTGGAGTCCGGGATCTCGGGTGTAATAAAGATGGGGCAATGTGGGATTGAACTCAGGGCTCCAAAAATCATACTCCCGAGCACTTACCACTGAGCCACCAGCAACTCTCAACTCTCAACCCAAGCAGCCATCGGTCTTCTATATCACAATACAACCCTAAAAGTTGACCTAAAGTTGGGCTTTTCCCTTCAAGAAAAGAAATGGGCTTTCCTAAATGGTGTAATAAAGATGGTGCACTGTGGGATTGAACTCAGGGCTCCAAAATCATGTTCCCGAGCACTTACCACTGAGCCACCAGCAACTCTCATCCCCAGCCACTCCTAGCCGCCATCAGTCTTCTATATCACAATACAACCCTGAAAGTTGACCTAAATCTGGGATTTTCACTTGAAGGAGAAAAGAAATGGGCTCTCCTAAACGGTGTAATGTAGGATTGAACTCAGGGCTCCAAGATCATATGTTCCCGAGCACTTACCACTGAGCCACTAGCAAGTCTCGGTTTTCTATGTTCTATAACACAACCCTGAAAGTTGACCTAAACCTGGGTTTTCCACTTGAAGGAGAAAAGAAATGGGCTCACCTAAATGCCCCGTCCCCAGCAGGGGAATTGTGAGCTGTTAGGAACACTCAGTGTCTACAGATGCCCCATCCAGCAGACAGTAAAAGGTCCCAGGAGGCTGTCCTGGTCATAGGCCTTGCCCCCGAGAAGCACAGATGAGATTCAGGATGTCACATGGTGCTTTAGTATTTCCAGCAGACCGTAAAGTGAGCTGGTGCTGCTCAGTTCCCAGGAGGCTTTCCTGGTCACCAGCCACTCCCCCGAGGAGCACAGATGAGATTCAGGATGTCACATGGTGCTCTTGTCAATAAACGGTTGGTCTGTCAGTGCCACACAAAGGTGTACCTGGAGAGTATGGGAACACTGTAGGCTGTTGTAAAGAAAACCTGTCAGGAGGGCCATTACCTGTCTTATTTGGGACTCCACCCAGAACTGGAATGTCGCTGACTTTGAAAACGAGGGCTTCTCTTAAACACCCCACACATTGACCACCCATGCCAGAACTAGCCCCACCTCTGGATGTAGGCTATGGCTGTCTATGACAGGTCTACTTTAAAGCCTAGCATTTTCATTGTTTTGTATAGACACAGATCTGATGTGTACACCATTCCCCCTTCTTCAGCTACAGGAATCATTGTTACGTTGTCATTGGCTGTCAATACTCTAGGGGCCATATAATGTAAAGGTGGAGTTATACTTTATAGGGTTTGGATTTAGGATGCCCCTCCCCCCCACACACATACACCCCTCCAGGAACAGACAATGTGACCACAGGGGCAGAACGGTGCATGATGGGTAGACGTAGGCGGACTCTATAGATGTGCTCCCGGTAGTCCTACAATCATGTGTCCCCTGCTCGGCCCGGTGCAGGGTGATGATGTCACCCTCTAGTATGTGACTACGCGGTGTGCGTCTTCTCTGCGGTTTCAGATTGTAAATGTGGTTTGAAATTTCTGATTTTACTATATAGACATTTTTTTTACATGAAGCTCAACCAATCACCTGTGTACAGAAAATAAAAATGTCTGCTTAACACAAACCTGGTGTCCTGTGATGTCACTGCACCACCGCCCACAAGGGGCACCGTTTTATGAAAATAATGCTACTGCTTCATTGATTTTTTTGCAGCAGTCGTTCAGCAGGGATGCTGACTGCACCACCTTACTTACACAGCGTTATAAATGTGAGATGGTAATGTAAAACTTTGACATGAGGTTCTCAGAGGATCAGGAAACAAAAAGTCAAACCCTTCCAGATCTTGGACCACCTTTATTTCTCCAGGTGGGTACACAAAGCTCTCCCAAACTTTATTCCTATGTGAGGCCAGTGTGGTGGTCCTTTGTGCACCATGGGGCTGGTTCCTCCCCAGCAGGACTACACCCCACCCCTGAGCTACGCAGAGGGCAGAAAATCCTCGGGGAATGCAGCACTGGTTCTCCGCAGGATCCCATACCCCACCCGAGCTACCCAGAGGGCAGGAATTCCTTGGAGGCCGCGGCACTGGTTCCTCCCTCAGCAGAACTCCACACCCCACCCCTGAGCTACCCAGAGAGCAATAATTCCTTGGAGGCCGCGGCACTGGTTCCTCTACAGCAGAACTCTACCCCACCCATGAGCTACCCAGAGGGCAGTTATTTATTGTAAACCGCAGCACTGGTTCTTCCACAGCAAGACCCCACCCCTGAGCTACCCAGAGAGCAGTAATTCCTCAGACTGCACAACTGGTTTCTCCACAGTAGGACCCCACACCCCTCCCCCTGAGCTACCCAGAGGGCAATAATTCATCAGATGAAGTCCAGGACGACGAAACGTACATTGGGTTGGATTGAGCTTGTTCCATGATATTGCGCCCTTTGTGGACTGTGATCACAATTTGAATGCCTGCGATTTACATGGAAAATGTAATTTCCTGGCCAGCCCCACGTCCGCACACCTGGGTTTGCTCCTCCTGCGAACCCTCAGGACCACCCATATCCTAGCTTATAAGAGAGGGCCCTCCCATTCCCTCTTGTTCTTTTTTTGGTCTCCAGGCCACCTGAAGCAAGATTTGGAACGGCAGTAGTGACGGCACCTTTGCAGATGAAATAAAGTCTATTCATAGGGCATTAAAACGGACTGTTCTTTTATTTCATTATCCCGCCCTACATAGCTAGGAAAATCCCAGGTGTGCTGACGTGGGGCTGGCCAGGAAAACGGAAAATTGTTACCAATACTTACCGTAATTTTCCTTTCCTGGCCAGTCCTCACGTCAGCACAACCTTGGAACCCTCCCTAAGTGGCCTGTCGTCGCTAAATACAGAAGAACAAGAGGGAATGGGAGGGCCCTCTCTTATAAGCTAGGATAAGGGTGGTCCTGAGGGTTCGCAGGAGGGGCAAACCCAGGTGTGCTGACGTGAGGACTGGCCAGGAAAGGAAAATTACGATAAGTATTGGTAACAATTTTCAGTTTTTTCTACTTTTTAAAAAAAGTTGTATTTTTTTGACGGTGTTGCACTATATTGAGATTTTTGTTTTTCTGAGCACCTGAGAGAACGGAAGAGGCACAGATAATCAAGGGTCGTAATAATAAGGCCTAAAGCCTACTTACTGCTTGTATGACTCTTTGCTATTGGCAGTAGAGTCCACAATTTCTGGTAAGCGCTCCTGATTTCCCCTTATGGTGACTGATGCACTTGTATTTACATAGTTTGTGATGTTGAAAAAAAGACATCAGTCCATCCAGTTCAACCTATGATGTGTGTGTGTGTTTGCTTTTAACCGTACATTGTATACCCCTGTATGTTGTACATTGTATACCCCCTGTATGTTGTACATTGTATACCTCTGTATGTTGTACATTGTATACCCCTGTATGTTGTACATTGTATACCCCTGTATGTTGTACATTGTATACCTCTGTATGTTGTACATTGTATACCCCTGTATGTTGTACATTGTATACCCCTGTATGTTGTACATTGTATACCCCTGTATGTTGTACATTGTATACCTCTGTATGTTGTACATTGTATACCCCTGTATGTTGTACATTGTATACCCCTGTATGTTGTACATTGTATAACCCTGTATGTTGTACATTGTATACCCCTGTATGTTGTACATTGTATACCCCCTGTATGTTGTACATTGTATACCCCCTGTATGTTGTACATTGTATACCCCCTGTATGTTGTACATTGTATAACCCCTGTATGTTGTACATTGTATACCCCCTGTATGTTGTACATTGTATACCCCTGTATGTTGTTACAAACAAAAAGGAGCTGGGGGAGCACACCCTGAACATGCATTTCTAAGGCTGGTGCAGCTATAGACCAAGAGACATACATATTTACAAAAAAGCACACACATGCAAAAGAAATGACTATCAAATATAAAGGCAATCAATGAATGAATAAAAATGGGTATTTAGTCCCACCATATGGCCATATTGTGCTCAAGCCCACCACTACGTCAAAGTACCCCATTATAAGTGGGATACTTTGACGTAGTGGTGGGCTTGAGCACAATATGGCCATATGGTGGGACTAAATACCCATTTTTATTCATTCATTGATTGCCTTTATATTTGATAGTCATTTCTTTTGCATGTGTGTTCTTTTTTGTAAATATGTATACCCCTGTATGTTGTACATTGTATACCC
Organism: Pelophylax lessonae; assembly: GCF_965119305.1. Taxonomy (NCBI): domain Eukaryota; kingdom Metazoa; phylum Chordata; class Amphibia; order Anura; family Ranidae; genus Pelophylax; species Pelophylax lessonae. The sequence continues at coordinate 2,872,439 of NC_138780.1, forward strand.
CTGTATGTTGTACATTGTGTACCCCTGTATGTTGTACATTGTATACCCCCTGTATGTTGTACATTGTATACCCCTGTATGTTGTACATTGTATACCTCTGTATGTTGTACATTGTATACCTCTGTATGTTGTACATTGTATACCCCTGTATGTTGTACATTGTATACCCCTGTATGTTGTACATTGTATAACCCCTGTATGTTGTACATTGTATACCCCTGTATGTTGTATAACCCCTGTATGTTGTACATTGTATACCCCTGTATGTTATACATTGTATACCCCCTGTATGTTGTATAACCCCTGTATGTTGTACATTGTATACCCCTGTATGTTGTATAACCCCTGTATGTTGTACATTGTATACCCCTGTATGTTGTACATTGTATACCCCTGTATGTTGTATAACCCCTGTATGTTGTACATTGTATACCCCCTGTATGTTGTACATTGTATACCCCTGTATGTTGTACATTGTATACCCCTGTATGTTGTACATTGTATACCCCTGTATGTTGTACATTGTATAACCCCTGTATGTTGTACATTGTATACCCCTGTATGTTGTGGTCTTTAAGGTGCCCATCTAATAGTTTTTTTGAAACTATCGATGCTCCCTGCTGATACCACTGCTTGTGGAAGAGAATTCCACATCCTTACTGCTCTGACGGTAAAGAACCCTTTACACAGTTTATAAGGTTAAACCGCTTTTCCTTTAGTTTTAGTGAGTGGCCACGTGTCTTATTGTATTCCCTTACTCTGAATAGTTTGTTCCTTATGCTAGGGTCGCCAGTACAGTATTTGTACATTGATATCATATCCCCCCTCAATCGTCTCTTCTCCAGAGAGAATAGGTTCAGTGCTTGTAGTCTTTCCTCATAGCTGATGTCCTCCATTCCCCTAATTATTTTTGTTGCCCTTCTCTGGACTCTCTCCAGTTCCAGCACATCCTTCCTGAGGACCGGTGCCCAGAACTGGACAGCATACTCCAGATGTGGCCGGACCAGAGTCTTGTAGAGCGGGAGAATAATCTCTTTATTTCTGGAGTGAATCCCCTTTTTATACATCCCAGTATTCTGTTGGCTTTGCTTGCAGCGGCTTGGCATTGCATGCCACTGCCAAGCCTGTTGTCTACCAGTACCCCCAGGTCTTTTTCCATCCTAGACTCCCCCAGAGGTTCCCCCCCTAGTGAGTAGCTTGCGTTCGTATTTCTGGCACCCAGGTGCATTACTTTACATTTTTTAACATTAAACCTCATCTGCCATGTAGTTGCCCCCCCCCCCCCCCCGTTATTTTGTTCAGGTCTTCTTGTAAGGTTTCCACATCCTTTATAGAAGATATTGGCCTTCTTAGCTTAGTATCGTCCTCAAATACTGAGATTGTACTAGATATCCCCTCCTCTAGATCATTTATGAATAAATTAAACAGGATTGGTCCCAGGACAGAACCCTGGGGGACCCCACTTTCCACCCCCGCCCAATCCGAGTACTCCCCATTAATCACCACCCTCTGTACTCTCCCCTGGAGCCAGTTCTCTATCCAGGTACTCACCTTATGGTCCATACCTACCTTCCTTAGTTTGTACGGAAAGTCCAGATACACCACAGCCACAGGTCTTCTTTTATCTAGGTGGCAGCTCACTTCATCGTAGAAGGTTAATAGATTGGTCTGGCAAGAACTATTTTTCATGAAACCATGCTGATTACTACTCATGATACCGTGGTGGAACACGGAGTACTTGGTTCTTTTGGATATGGATTTCACTTCTGATTCGGACATGATCTATTCACAATATGTGAACTTTGCACTTTTGTATATTTAAATTGAAATTTGGAGTTATATGGAAATATAATATATAACCAAATTATACTTTGTTATATTGGACAGTTTTGCACCACGCACTCTGGTAGATGTTACATTATATGATTGAAATGTTTATATGTGGCACTTTATATGTTGGATCAATCTGACTAGTTTCCATGTTTTTAGCGTGGCATTGTTTTTTTAGTTGCCTAAATAATATTGTCGTATTGTAGTGCCATCAATGTAGTTTTTTCTATACTTCTATAATAATTTATTAGAGTCGGTAGCAGTGGTTCATTCTCAGCAGGACTCCACCGCCCCCCCAATCCCGAGCTACCCAGAGGGCAGTAATTCTTCAGAGACCTCAGCACTGGTTCCTCCACAACTAGACCCTGCCCCTGAGCTACCCAGAGGGCAGTAACTCCTCAGGGACTGCAGCACTGGTTCCACCTCTGCAGGACTCCACACCCCACCCCTGAGCTACCCAGAAGGCAGTAATTCCTTGGAGGCTGCAGCACTGGTTCCTCGACAGCAGGACTCCACCCCACCCCTAAGCTACCCAGAGTGCAGTAATTCCTTGAAGACCACAGCACTGGTTCTTCCACAGCAGGACTCTACATCTCACCCCTGAGCTACCCAGAGGTCATTCATTTATTGTAGGCTGCAACACTGGTTCCTCCACAGTAGGGCCCCTCCCCACACCCCTCCCCCTGAGCTACCCAGAGTGCAATTATTTATCGGAGACAGTAGCACTGGTTCCTTCTCAGTGGGACTTTACTCCACAGACCCCCCCCCCCCCCAAGCTACCCAGAGGGCAGTAATTCCTCAGGGACCACAACACTGGTTCTTCCACAACAAGACCCTGCCCCCACACCCCACCCTACCCCTGAGCTACCCAGAGGGCAGTAATTCCTCAGGGACTGCAGCACTGGTTCTTCCACAGCAAGACCCTGCCCCCACACCCCACCCCTGAGCTACCCAGAGAGCAGTAATTCATCAGGGACCGCAGCACTGGTTCTTCCACAGCAAGACCCTGCCCCCACACCCCACCCCTGAGCTACCCAGAGGGCAGTAATTCCTCAGGGACCACAGCACTGGTTCTTCCACAGCAAGACCCTGCCCCCACACCCCACCCCTGAGCTACCCAGAGGGCAGAAAATCCTCAGGCACCGCAGCACTGCTTCTCCCTCAGCAGGACTCCACATTCCACCCCTGAGCTACCTAGAGATCAGTAATTTATTGTACACCGCAGCACTGGTTCTTCCACAGCAAAACCCTACCCCTGATCTACCCAGGGAGCAGCAATTCCTTGGGGACCGCAGCACTGGTTCCTCAATAGGACCCCACCCCACACCCCTCCCCCTGAGCTACCCAGAGGGCAATAATTAATCAGAGACAGTAGTACTGGTTCGTTCTCAGCAGGAATCCACACCCCTCCCCCTGAGCTACCCAGAGGGCAGTCATTTTAAGAGACCACTGCACCGGTTCCTCCACAGAAGGGCTCCATCCCACACCCCTCCCCTGAGCTACCCAGGGGGCAATAATTCCTCAGAGACGGTGAATTCCGCTGAGGGTTGTCACTTTATTGTTCTATAAATAGATGCAGCGTTCACCTCAGCACAAAATATAAAAACTGTAAAAAGCAGTAATAAAAGACAACTGAATTGTGTTCGGTATGTACAGTGCAGAAAGGCGTCCACTGAGCTTCGTCCTTGGGGTGGAGCGTCAATTGCGCTTACACAGGAGGCGAGCTATGCAAGATTCTTCTAAGTTAAAAGGTCCCCACCCTCCTCCATGGCAGGTGACATTTGGGGTCTTGGTTTTGGCGATTCACGCGTGTCAGATCTTCTCTACGTAGTTCCCAGGGAACAGACCTTCTCGCCCGCGAAGCCGGCCCTGCCACCATCCTGAGGAGTCTGCAGGAGAAAAAAAAAAGTTAGGAGGTTGGTTCCTTGAGTTTCCCCTCGGTGGGTGTAGAGCCGAATCTTACAGCAAAACTTCAGTTATCCTAAGAATCAAAGCTTCAGAGGCCTCCATTGTCCCCCCAATAAATCTCCCAATAAACTCCTCGTGGAAGGAGTTATGCAAATATCAAAACACCTGTTGGTGTCAGCCTGTAGGAGTGGACATTACTAGGCAGGCTGTATTTACAAAAGGGTAACACCCCCACATGTGATCGGTGCTGTATTTTGGCCTAGGCCAACAAGGCCCAGGCCTAGGGCGGCACTTTGCAGGGGGGCAGCAAAAAAGTCGCCCCCCCTCCACCTGAGACTTAATTGGCCACTGGTTGCTAGAGCCACCTCTCTCACCCCCCTCTCTCACTCACCCCCCTCTCTCTCTCTCTCTCTCTCTCACACCCCTCCCTCTCTCATCCCCCCCCTCGCTCTATAATCCCCCCTCTCTCTCATCCCCCCCCCTCTCTCATCCCCCCTCTCTCTCTCTCTCATACCTCCCTCTCTCTCCCATCCCCCCTCTCTGATCCCCCCTCTATCTCTCTCTCATCCCCTCTCTCTCTCTCTCTCATACCTACCTCTCTCTCTCATCCCCCCTCTCTGATCCCCCCTCTATCTCTCTCTCATCCCCTCTCTCTATCATCCCCCCTCTCTCTCTCACCCCCCTCTCCCTCCCTCTCTCTCTCTAATACCCCCCCCTCTCTCTCTCTCTCTCTCTATCTCTCACCCCCCCCCTCTCTCTCATCCCCCATCTCTCTCTCATCCCCCCCATCTCTCTCTCATTCCCCCCTCTCTCTCTCACCCCCCCTCTCCCTCTAATACCCCCTCTCTCTCCATCTCTCAACCCCCCCCTCTCTATCATTACCCCTCTCTCTCTCATTCCCCATCTCTCTCTCATCCCCCCATCTCTCTCTCACCCCCTCTCCCTCCCTCTCTATCTCTCACCCCCCCTCTCTCTATCATTACCCCTCTCTCTCTCTCTCATCCCCCATCTCTCTCTCATCCCCCCATCTCTCTCTCATCCCCCCCATCTCGCTCTCATCCCCCCTCTCATCCTCTCTCTCACTCTTTGACCCCCTCCCTCTCTTTCATCCCTCCTCTCTCTCCCTCCCTCTCATCCCCCCTCTCTCTCCCTCACCCACCCCCTCTCACCCCCCCCCCTCTTGTGAGATCTCAGGGGTTCATGCTGGGACTTGTAGTCCTTCAATTATGGAAGGAGTCACATCCGTTAAAAAAGAAGTGGGGCAAATATCCAAAGGAGGGGGGCGCCCAATTTTAGTTTTGCCTAGGGCAGCACAAAACCAAAAATACACCACTGCATGTGATGCTGAACCTCTATGATTGGAGAAACTAAAATCCAAGGGGTGAGCCAAGGACAGTGAGGCTCATTAATACGAACCCTCTCGGACAATCTCCAGCACGTCGTTGGCGTTGAAGCTCAGCTCATCCGTGTCTTGGGCATCGTAGGCGTAAAGAGCTCGGCAGTAGGGGAGCTGCGGCTGAGGTTTCGGCTTTGGCGCAGGTTTGGACCTCCCTCCTCCAGGCACGGGTTTCACCTCCTTGGAAAGTCTCCGCTGTAAGCTAGAAAGGCAAAGATAAAAATGTGAATAGGCCTCCACGAGCCGCGTTCTCTCCTGCCATTATACAATTTGTAAAAGGTGTTCCCTCACCCTAAACTGGGCGTTCTCACACCCTAAACTGGGCGTTCCCCAATTTTTTAGATGGGAGGATCTAAAGATAACATTTCCTCTAACATATACAGGTCCTTTAGTCCTCCCTTGTCTGCCATACTTACCCTGCCACCCCTTGGTCGGGCACGTTCATGAATCCCAAGTCCATAGCAAGTGGTGGCGCCTTGGCGCGAGGACTGGCGCCCTGCCTGGGAAGACTCGGCTGGTCGATGCTGCTCTGACGGGACGTGAATGAAATTCTTTTTTGCATAGGAGGCCGGGAACCCTTCTTGTTGCCTCCATTGGCGACGCGGGATCCTACAGAGGTCAAAAAGAAGGAAAATTAAATGCCAAATTTTATTGGAGACACCGAGCATTACAGAGAGAATTTTATCCCTGGGCAGAAATACCTAGCTCCTCCCCCAAGGAGCTGAGGAGAGAAAAATGATGCATCTACAACACCAACCAGTGATTGGAGGATGTAAACTAATAAAGGATTGGTCCTTATAGACAGTGCCGGCAAAAGGTCATCCAGAGCCCAGTATGCCAAAATGTGGGCCCCCCCTCAAGATATATGAGCATTATTTGCTAGCGAAAATCCTCTCGCCCAAATAAAAAAAAAAAAAAAAAAACAAGCACTAATCTGCATGCTCGCCCCTAAGAGCAAAAATTCCCCCTCCTACCAGTACAAATCACCTCCCCCTGCTGATATCACTCCTCCCTCCTACCCATATGCCCCTAGCACAGATTCCCTCCCCCCCCCAAAGAAAAAAACTATTTACCCCTCCTAGCACAAATTCTCTCCCCCACTCCAAATCCCCCCCCCCCCCTTTCCAGTACAAAATTCCCCTCCCCCAATCTCCTAACCTAGCACCAATCCCCCCCCCACACACACACAAATCCCCCCCCCCCAATCATCCCTACTAGCACAACCCCCCCCAAAAAAAAATTATTTCCCCTCTACCATTTTCTCTTTATAATCCCCCCCTTCCAACACAAATCTCCCCCAAATAACCACTCCTAGCACACTTCCCCAAATTTTCCCTACCAGAAAAATTCTTAACCGCGGCTGCCGCCCCCAAATTTTCCTTCTCAAAGCAAGTTCCCCCCCCCCCCCCCCCCACCTCACAATACCTCAGTGCCCACCCCTTGTCTAATGCCCTTTATTTCTTCAGTTGCTGGATGAAGTTGCTACCATTACTGACTTGCCCCGTCATCTTCATCCTTCTGTAACTACATAACGCCATTGACAGAGTCACAATGCGGCCATTGAAGCCGCAACTCCAGAACTGCATGCTTGTTTCAGGTCAGGTCTTCAAAAAATTACCAAAGCCTTGGAACATGCGCCTCCAAAAACAAGTCAGCAACCACCACTCAGAGAAGAACAAAAACAAAATGGTGGTCCTTGGTGCATCAATGCTGTGGTACGCGGTACTCACCGGTGTTCTTGGTATGGCAGTTGCCTCCCAGGTACTGGCTCTTGCGGTTGTCCTTCCGGGTGGGACCTGGGGTGGGAGAGAGTCAGAAAGATGTTAGATATTATTGTAACATTTCCTCGACCAGAAAACAAGATACGCCCGAAGGTTGGGAAATACTCACGGGAATCTTTGGGCAAGCCGGCTCCAATCATAACCAGCAGCACCTTTCCGTTCACCTTCGGTACCGCCACATCGCCGGATCCTGTCTGGAAGTGGATCTGCCGGGTCCCTGCCGCGCCCCAGGGGGTCCAACCTTCCTTCTTCACCTTGAACTCCAACCTGACAGAAAGAACATCACCATCTCAACTAAGTGGAATTACGTAAACAGAGGTTTTTCTCAGAAAATAGGTGCAGGTACTTCCCAATTCCAAGTCACCCCTTGTCTCTATCCCCTACCCACCTCCGAACAGAATCCCCTGCAGCCAGCAACAATAGATCCTCCCAGCAACAACAGATCCCCACAGCAACAATAGACACCCCCCCTCCAACAATAAAATAGATCATTCAGCAACAATAGACCCCCCCATAAAAAATAGATCCCCAACAGACCCCCCCCCCCCCCAATAACGATAAATCCCCCCAGCAACAGTACATTAGATCATCCAGGAGCCAGAAAAATAGACCCCTCCCTCAACAGTAGATCCCTCCAAGCAACAAGTGAGCCCCTAGTGTCATAATATCCCCTCCAACAGCAATAGACCTTCCCAGCCACAACTGGTTCCCCAGCAGCTGCACCAATAGACCCACCATCACACCCTAGTACAGGGGTCTTCAAACTACGGCCCTCTAGTTGTCCAGGAACTACAATTCCCATCATGCCTTGTCATGTCTGTGAATGTCAGAGTTTTATAATGCCTCATGGGATGTGTAGTTCCGCAACATCTGGAGGGCCGTAGTTTGAGGATCCCTGCCCTAGTACCTCATTCAGTGCTGGAGGTGCTGGAACGGCGTTCCCCCCGAGTTCCTGCTGAAAAACAGCCCTGGACTTAACCCATTCCAACCAATCATGGATCATCTCAACTGACAACATATACCAGATCTGCCGATTTGTAGCCATCTGAAGCTCAACAGATCAATAGGAAGCTACATGAGCTCTGCAGAGGACGGACAAGTAAAACAGTCCCCGCCCCTGCTTACTGATTGCTGAATCGAACGTCCATCTTCTTCTGCATCCGTTCCTCATAGCGCTTGTAGAGCAGGCTGAGGAACTCCGTCTTGAAGACACTTTCTAATACGCTGTCATACTGCGCTTCGTGGAGGATAATGAAATCGTCTTGAAGTGTGCTGGAGAGAAACATACACAAATGGGTCATACCGCATACTGCGCATGCTCCCCGTTTCAGGGCTTCGGCTTAGACCCAACTCCTGCCAACAAAAATTTTCTTAGTTTTGGGTGGAATAGTGCAGATGCGTGGATTTTTTGTCCCCACTGGAGATATTCCTCCTAAATTCCTGTGTGGTCACCAGAACAGGAAGTGAGGGGAATCCCCCCCCAATGGGGACACGGGCAGCCATAGCCTTCAGTCTTAGTTTTCTGATCTTTAAAGACACAGTGTACATTTTCCTCCAGCTACCTACCTCATCGAGACGAACTGGATGTCCTTCAGTTCAATCTTCCTCTTCAGAACCTCTTTGATTTGGCCTTTCTCTGGCCCCTGTTTCATCTTCTCCCGACCAATCAGGTACACGAACTTCGGCGTCAACACCATATCGCGCTTCAGCGTCTACACCAAAAGGGGGACAGTTATTGATCACCATTGGAAGAGCCAGAGATCCACAGATATGGGGGGGGGGGGGGGTGGATGGGGGGGTTCTAGGCTCTCACCTTAAACCGGCGGTCATATTTCACCACCGTGTCGGCAAAATCTATCCTTTCTCTGCGCCCAACGAACTGCCGCAGTTCTGGGCGACCATCCATCCCGATGTAGTCGCCCACAAAGTTGCGGTTGATGCTGTTCCGTCTTCGCTCCTTCTTGTTCAGGACGACGTTGGAAGCTGCAGACAGGAAACAATTATTGTAATTGTACTGAAAATAGGTTTATTAGTCTTTGGGAGAAGCCTCAGATAGAAGCTGTCATGGTAAAGTGGTATGTAAGCCTCCATCACAGGCTTCTCACTCAGGTACTTCTGAAATCCTGCGCCTACCTTCCTCTCTCATTCGGATGTACTTGCGGACTGCGGTATGTTTGCGCCAGGCTTTTTGGATGACACGGGCATAACTGTCGTACTTCCTCTCCCGCATCTCTTCCAGCAGGAACAGCTAAAGAGACAAACAAAACCAGAAAACCTGAGTGACCAGATTCCTGGATGTCTTCTCTGATTCGCCAATGACCAAACGCGCCCAGCCGTCATCTTAGTCAAAGCGTACAAAGCCAAAAGACTCACCGACTCCGGAGCCTTGATGAAGACTTTGGTCTTGCCCAGCTGGTACTGATCGGCGTCCATGTTCACTGACTTTAGAAGGTGGAGGACGCCATTTTTCTCGTCCCCCCGCCACTCCGGCCACGTCTCTCGCGTCAATATGGCGTACCTGATGAAATAATCAACCAGTAAAATAAAGTCAAGAAACAAACGTGCATTTGTTTCAGACGCCCTATAAAAATCCTTTCCTTGCTGAGTTATCTAGGGGGGACACTACAGTCTTCTGATCTCTATGGAAACACAAGAGTGTTCCCAAAAATTGTTGGTCAAGCAGGAGAAAAAAAATATCAGACTGACCTAGGAGGCATTATTTCACCAATTCAGCTACCATGGTCAAAGATTCAGAGGTGTGGGCAGGCAGTGGTCATTGCAAGATGGAGGAAAGCCCAACAGAACTCGGGGTACCAAAAAGCTTACAGTGACCTTAATGTGACAATAAGTGGAAGATTTAGGGGCCTCCAGGCCTTTGTGTAGTTCATTGGAGTTACGTCTACCAGGACACTGAGCAAAAACTAAAGTTCTATAGGGGTACGAGTATCTTAAACTTCCTCCTCCTAGGATTGGAGCTTACACCCCAGAGGTCTGTTGTGTCCACTATTGAACACTCAGTGGAGCGCAGACAAACTGGCAGCCCAGGTGCATGAGTCGTCTCGTACCTGTTGAGGAATTTTCGGAAGATTCTACGATAGGCGTATCCAGCACGGCGTACCCGGATGTTCTCCCGAAGACCCAAGTATTCTACCTGATGTTTCACCCTAAAAAAAGGCATATTAGAGAAGACTTAGACCCCGCCCTCGGCAAATCTCACAGCCCCTTTCTCTCACAGTTACCTTTTGTCCTCCCATTCCGTTCCCTACAGCCAGATGGATGCCCTCAACCCTACAAAGGGATGCCCCATTTCCTACAGACAGACTAATTCTCCCCACCCCACAGTAACCCCCAATCCTACAAACAGATGCCCCAACCGAAACAGATAGTCCCCCCGACCCTACAGACAGATGGACACCCCAACCGTACAAGCACATGTCCCCAGCCCGACAGATGCACACCCTACAGACCTGTCCAACCCTACAGGGAAATGTCCCCATCCCTAGAGATGGATGGATACCCCTACTGTACAGGGACATGTCCCTAACCCTACAGACAGATGGACACCCCAACCCTAAAGAGACATGTGCCCAACCCTACAGACAGATGGACACCCCAACCCTAAAGAGACATGTGCCCAACCCTACAGACAGATGGACACCCCAACCCTAAAGAGACATGTGCCCAACCCTACAGACAGATGGACACCCCAACCCTAAAGAGACATGTGCCCAACCCTACAGACAGATGGACACCCCAACCCTAAAGAGACATGTGCCCAACCCTACAGACAGATGGGCACCCCAACCCTAAAGAGACATGTGCCCAACCCTACAGACAGATGGACACCCCATGCCTACAGAGGACATATTCCCAACCATACAGATGGACACCTCAACCCTACAGAGACATGTCCCCAACCCTACAAGCAAATGGACATCTTAACCCTAGAGACAGATGGACACCCCCAACCCTACAGTTACCCTTTCCCAGTGACCTGTTGTCCTCCCAATCCTTTCCCTACAGACAGATGGATTCCCCAACCCTACATGCGGTCACCCCCAACCCTACAGAGGGATACCCAACTACCTATAGACCGATGGACACCCCCAGCCTTACAGTTACCCTTTCCTAGTTACCTGTTGTCCTCCCAGTCCCGTGGCTTCTTGGACTCGTTGGGTTTTATACAGCGGATGTAGTGGGGGGTGCACTTCATCAGCGTCTGCACCAAGTCGTTGGCTTGTTTCTACGAGGAATAAACATGGAAGAGAGTTGGGAGATATGCGCAGGAGTGAGGTTCAACGCAACAAACCCCCAGATGACAAAACAGCGTGGCCTGTTAAAGGGCCAGTTGAACTGTTGATAGTCTGTATTCACGCATTGCGGGAAGATAGAGGCCTCACCTTGATCTTGGTGCTGGCGGTGGTCGGTCGGCCTTTCTTATCCGCGTTGAGGTTCTCGGGGAAACGAGCTCTGATGAACGGTCTGCGAGATTCATTTTTATCACAGTATCACATCGGGTAGAGCAAGAGCAGAAACAAAAAAAATGTAGGTAAAATGAACAATTAATTTAATATTTTTATTTATAAATTGTATATAGCTCTACAGCCCTGATGAAGATCCCCTATAGCCCTGGAAACGCGTTTGCTTAAGACCTTGGATGTGGGTTCCCTCCTGCTTCTTTTACATCTCCAGCCAAGGCCACAAACAGGGGGGTACAGACAGTACATCTGTAGCAGGCATTGGCCCCATTGGGTCAACCAGGGGGCCCTAGGCCTAGACTTGGCATGCATCGAAGAGCAGCACTTCATTTCGTGTTTTCTTTCTTTGTGTCAACAAGCTTTATTGCCCATCCAGCCAAATTTACAAAAACAGAATTATTCTCCGAAAGGCCCCCCCGCTCCTACTTCTGACGTGTTTCTTGTCAGTAGTCATGGGGGACGACCTGTCATGTAAGATGTATGGGGCCCCAGGATTTCTATAAGAGGCCCTGCCTGTGATCATAAAATCCTGACAGAGGTTCTAACCCTTCCTGAAAAACATGTCTGTCTTTAGAGGCTCTTTAATATGAGGTACAAAACATATGCAGTTGGTTGGGTTGGTAGGTAGGTAGGTAGGTAGGTAGGTGAGAACTCACATTTCACTGCTCTGCATTAATTCAATGAGATCAGAGAAGAGGACGTCTCGATTACGCTCACAGAATCCTTCCACGTCATACGATACCTGAGGACAGGAAACAAACGTTGAGGTTTAGTATCATCAGTTGTGGTCCAACTGTACACAGAGACCCTCGGGGGCGGGGCTTAAAAAAGAACTGGAGAAAAATATATCTTCCAAAATACGGTGAAGAGTGGCAAAGCAAATACTAGATTACTTGCCAATGTTTCCTTTCTGCTCTGTTAATACCTACAGTCCCCAGCCCTGCATCTTACTTCACCAATCACAGTAAAGGGTCAGCTGCCACACACCCAGTGATTGGTCGTCTCCGCTTCTTACCTTCCCTGCATAGTGGTGGATAATGAAACCTTTGTTCCAGCTGTTGAAATGTTCGTGGCTGCCGATGGCGGATTGTAGTTTCTGGAGGAGCGTCTGATCGGCACCCTCCCCTTTGGCATGCATGGTGGCGCAGACGTCGTCCAGGATGCTCATGACCCCCGGAGGACTCTGGAAAGAGAGGAAGGAAAGAGGACAGTTTATGAACTGAGAGCAACAAGTAGTTCAAAGTGTTCAAAAGTGGAAGATCCAGCAGAAAATACGAAACCAGTCTCACATACTGTACAACCCCCATTCCATATCCAATCCCATCCCTTGAATCCCCCCCCCAACCGCTATTCTACACTCACCCTTCACTTCATCTCATGCCAATCAGCCCCCTACCATCCTACAGCCCTCCTAATCGTTACACATCATCTCCATCCCATCCAATGCACCTTTCCACCCATTCTACCTTCCCATTCACACCCAACTACCACCCCATACCTCACACTACCATACCCCTCCTCCTAACCTACCATTCCACACACCCCCCATCCCATGTCTGGTCACTCACCACTTTGTTCTCTATCAGGTCACACACAACCTTGTTGTTGAAATACTCAATCGGAGTCCAGCGGATCCCTTCTTGGACGTATTCTTCCTGCAAAATGAAGCAATTTCAGTGGGCAAAATGCATCAAAAACAGACGGACGTCCCCAACTCTATAGACAGATGGATGCTCCTAATAACACAGATGCCCCCACACCTACAGAGAAAAGGATACCTTAATCCTACAGAGCGATGGACACCTTAAACCCTACAAATATATGCCCCCAACCCTACAAATGTACGCTCCAAACCCTACAGTCCAATGAACAGCCGCAAGCCTACATACAGATCCTCCCAACCCAACAGATAGATGCCCTTGACTCCACAAACTTACCTAACCCTAAAGACAGATGGACTCCCCCAACCCTTTAGACAAATGGATGCCCCTAATCCTACAGACACATGAACACCTTAACCCTACAGAGACATGGAATACCAAAACCTTACAGACGTATGCCTCAAACCCTACAGATAAATTGTCTCCCCCAAATCTACACACAGACGATGCCAACCCTCAACAATACAGATGGACATCTCTTACCCTACAGGGAAAATGGACACCCTACCCAACAGATGAATGCCCTTGACTCTACAAACTTACCTAACCCTAAAGGCAGATGGACACCCCCAACCCTATAGACAAATGGATGCTCCTAATGTTACAGATGCTTTCCAACCCTACAGAGAAAGGGACACCTTAACCTTACAGAGCGATGAATACCCCAAACCCTATAGACAAATAGATGCCTCCAACCCTACAGACATATGGACCTCTCTAACCCTACGGACATATGGACACCTCAAAATCCACTCCCAACCCAACAGATGGATGCCCTTGACCCTAAAGTCAGATGGACACCCTGAACACTATAGACAAAAAAAAGCCCCCAACCCTACAGATGGACATCTCTAACCCTGCAGACAGATGGACCCCCAATCAGACAGATGTACACTTCAAACCCTACAGACAGATGAACACCCCCAAACCTATACACAGACGCTCCCCAACCCAATAGATGGATACCCTTGACCCTACAAACTTACCTAACCCTAAAGACAGATGGACACCCCCAACCCTATAGAAAAATGGATGCCCCCCAAACTTAGAGACAAATGGACGCCTTAACCTACAGAGAAATGGTCTACCCCAACCCTACAGACATATGCCCCAAACCTTAAAGACAAATGGACTCACCCAAACACTGGCAACCCTACAGATGCCAACCCCCAACCCTACAGATGGGCATCTCTAACCCTACAGAGAAATAGACTCCCCTAACCCTATAGTTGAACACCCAAACCCCACAGACAGATGGACACCCCCAAACCTACAGATGGATGCCCTTGACACTACAAACTTCCCTAACCCTAAAGACAGATAGACATCCCAACTCTAAAAAAAAACAAAAAAAAAAAACAGATGGACTCCTCAACCCAACCCCTATAGATGGACGCCCATGACCCTACAGCCAGACATCCTGAACCCTACAGACAGATGGACATCCTCAACCCTACAAACCGATGGACAGATATCCAAACAGACAGATGGACAGACAACCCAACCCTACAGACAGATGGACAGACAACCCAACCCTACAGACAGATGGACAGACAACCCAACCCTACAGACAGATGGACAGACAACCCAACCCTACAGACAGATGGACAGACAACCCAACCCTACAGACAGATGCTCAGACAGACAGACAGGTGGTCAGTTTGCTCACTTGTTCGGCTTTCAGGGTCAGCTCGATGAAGATCTGTTGCAGTTTTTCATTTACAAAGTTGATGCAAAATTGTTCAAATCCGTTTTTCTGTGAAATGACAACAATAGTTAATTTTACGCCCCTCCCCCACGTTTCTCCCCAGTGCGGCACTGATCTCTAATCCCTCGTTCAGGAGGAGGACACAGCCCTCTGCCAATATCGCCCACAGATGCCGTGTACATGTACAACGTACTCCGATCTCTCACCTGAAATATCTCAAATCCATAAATATCCAAAACTCCGATATTGTATTCCTCCACGTCCTTCCGCATCGCCTTATTCACCGCCTGCCGAGATAGAAGAACGTTATACCGTGGAGGACGACATGTCAACCCATTGGTTGGAGCTCGAATCTCCGCCATCTCACCTCCACCAGGAAATCAAAGAGTCGGGTGTACAGGGCTTTGGAGAGCGCGTCTCGGGTGAAACACGCCTGCTCCTTGTTCAACGTCACATCGATCACCTCCGACTTTCCACCCCATTTACTGTCCATCTTCCGGCTGGTCAACTTCTCCTGCAAACGCGTCTGGTCAATGCCCAGCAGATAAGACGGGAAGGCCAAGACTGAGCAGGGACAGAGAGAGAACCAATCAGATGTGAAGGCCAAGACTGAGCAGGGACAGAGAGAGAACCAATCAGATGTGAAGGCCAAGACTGAGCAGGGACAGAGAGAGAACCAATCAGATGTGTTGTATACTCGCAGTGTAGCTGAGGCTCAGCTCTGCATTGGTTGCCAGACTGGCATCTAAATGGCGCATTGGTCAAGATTCATAACGCCTTCTATACACCTGATGGAAACAAGTTTCCACTGAATTCCCACCACCAGGTTGGGACCACCAAGGGCATAACAGAGATCAGAATCTCCACCGCCAGCACTCACAGTCTGTGCTCTCCACCACAGCGTAGTTGCCGCTCTCTTTGAAGGCAATGTTCCCCAGATGGAGGATTCCCGCCACTATCTGAAGGACGTTGGCCTGCTCCTCGTGGGTGAGACCCACAACATCCATCGCCGTCTGTCGGGAGAGAAGAAGAGGGGCAAAAATTAGAGACAGGTATAGAGACAAATCAGGACAATGACGATGGGAGAGGAGAAACAGGGAAAGTCAGAATATTCCAGAAGTTTGCTAATTGGGGAATCTTCCCATTGTGGCATCAATTAGTCTGGAGACATTTGTGAGCGTCTGTTCCCTACTCACCACTTACTGGGGTCTCCCTTACCCGCTCACCAGGGAGGATCTTCCTTCCCTACTCACCGGGAGAGGGGGGGGGGAATCTCCCTTCCCTACTCACCGGGGGGGGGGGGGGGAATCTCCCTTCCCTACTCACCGGGGGGGGGAATCTCCCTTCCCTACTCACCGGGGGGGGAATCTCCCTTCCCTACTCACCGGGGGGGGGGGGAATCTCCCTTCCCTACTCACCGGGGGGGGGGGGATCTCCCTTCCCTACTCACTGGGTGGGGGGGGATCTCCCTTCCCTACTCACCGGGGGGGGGAATCTCCCTTCCCTACTCACCGGGGGGGGGGGGGAATCTCCCTTCCCTACTCACCGGGGGGGGGGGAATCTCCCTTCCCTACTCACCGGGGGGGGGATCTCCCTCCCCTACTCACCGGGTGGGGGGATCTCCCTTCCCTACTCACCGGGTGGGGGGATCTCCCTTCCCTACTCACCGGGTGGGGGGATCTCCCTTCCCTACTCACCGGGTGGGGGGATCTCCCTTCCCTACTCACCGGGTGGGGGGATCTCCCTTCCCTACTCACCGGGTGGGGGGATCTCCCTTCCCTACTCACCGGGGGGGGGGGATCTCCCTTCCCTACTCACCGGGGGGGGGGGGGGGGATCTCCCTTCCCTACTCACCGGGGGGGGGGGATCTCCCTTCCCTACTCACCGGGGGGGGGGGGATCTCCCTTCCCTACTCACCGGGGGGGGGGGGGGGATCTCCCTTCCCTACTCACCGGGGGGGGGGGGATCTCCCTTCCCTACTCACCGGGGGGGGGGGGGATCTCCCTTCCCTACTCACCGGGGGGGGGGGGATCTCCCTTCCCTACTCACCGGGGGGGGGGATCTCCCTTCCCTACTCACCAGGGGGGATCTCCCTTCCCTACTCACCAGGGGGGGATCTCCCTTCCCTACTCACCGGGGGGGGGGGGGGATCTCCCTTCCCTACTCAGCGGGGGGGGGGATCTCCCTTCCATACTCACCAAGGGGGGGGGATATCCCTTCCATACTAAACCGGGGGTCCCTCTCTTCCATACTCACCAGGGTCCCCCTTCCCCACTCACTACGGGTCTCCCTTCCCCACTCACTACGGGTCTCCCTTCCCCACTCACTACGGGTCTCCCTTCCCCACTCACTACGGGTCTCCCTTCCCCACTCACCACGGGTCTCCCTTCCCCACTCACCGGGGTCTCCCTTCCCTACTCACCGGGGGGGGGATCTCCCTCCCCTACTCACCGGGTGGGGGGATCTCCCTTCCCTACTCACCGGGTGGGGGGATCTCCCTTCCCTACTCACCGGGTGGGGGGATCTCCCTTCCCTACTCACCGGGTGGGGGGATCTCCCTTCCCTACTCACCGGGTGGGGGGATCTCCCTTCCCTACTCACCGGGGGGGGGGGATCTCCCTTCCCTACTCACCGGGGGGGGGGGGATCTCCCTTCCCTACTCACCAGGGGGGATCTCCCTTCCCTACTCACCAGGGGGGGGATCTCCCTTCCCTACTCACCGGGGGGGGGGGATCTCCCTTCCCTACTCACCGGGGGGGGGGGATCTCCCTTCCCTACTCAGCGGGGGGGGGGATCTCCCTTCCATACTCACCAAGGGGGGGGGATCTCCCTTCCATACTAAACCGGGGGTCCCTCTCTTCCATACTCACCAGGGTCCCCCTTCCCCACTCACTACGGGTCTCCCTTCCCCACTCACTACGGGTCTCCCTTCCCCACTCACTACGGGTCTCCCTTCCCCACTCACTACGGGTCTCCCTTCCCCACTCACCACGGGTCTCCCTTCCCCACTCACCACGGGTCTCCCTTCCCCACTCACCGGGGTCTCCCTTCCCCACTCACCGGGGTCTCCCTTCCCCATTCACCGGGGTCTCCCTTCCCCACTCACCGGGGTCTCCCTTCCCCACTCACCGGGGTCTCCCTTCCCCACTCACCGGGGTCTCCCTTCCCCACTCACCGGGATCTCCCTTCCCCACTCACCGGGGTCTCCCTTCCCCACTCACCAGGGTCTCCCTTCCCCACTCACCAGGGTCTCCCTTCCCCACTCACCAGGGTCTCCCTTCCCCACTCACCAGGGTCTCCCTTCCCCACTCACCAGGGTCTCCCTTCCCTACTCACCAGGGTCTCCCTTCCCCACTCACCATGGTCTCAGCAAACTCCTGCTTGTCGCTGACGTCCTCCACATGGTAAACTGCCGACTGGTTGAGGTATAAATAATAATCGGGGGACGTCACTCCTAGATTCTCACGGTCTTCTGCCGTGGCGCCATCCAGCAGCTGTGAAAGGAAAAGAAAGAGCGTCAGCTTCATGGCCCAGAATGACCCACCAGGTGCCATCTAAGGGTCACAACAAACAGGTGAACCTGGGGAGAAACTCGACCAGATCAGCCCCGGAATCGTCATCTCACCTGATAGAAGATGTGGAAGTTCCTCTCCCCCGTATTCTGACTGACCACCCTGGACTTCTCCAACAGGAAGTTCGAGATCTTCCCGCCATCCGGCTCCCCGCCCCTGCTGAACTGAATCTCAAAATATTTCCCCTGAAAGAGAGACACCAAATATCCCATCACTGACCCCTCTCTGCAGAGCATCGCACCATCTCCATAATCCTGAAGATTATTCCATCACTGACCCCACCAAAGATCTGCAGAACATCGCTCCATCCCCTCCCCCCTCCTGACAGATCCATATTGATATATTCTGCTGATCATTCCATCACTGACCCCTGCAGATCATCGCACAGTTTCCTATACTCACAAAGCGGCTGGAGTTGTTGTTTCGGACGGTTTTGGCGTTCCCGAAAGCTTCCAACAGAGGATTGGATTTGAGGATGATGTCCTTCACGTGCTGCGGGATGGGACGGAGAACACGATGACGCCGGGAGTTGTACAGACACAAGACATGGATACAATGAAGATACAAAGTATCACACGGAGCTTCTTCCCTACCTGGACCTTGGCCCCTCCCCCGGAGACCTTCGAGATGTAGCCCATTATATACTTGGCAGCGACCGTCTTCCCGGCTCCGCTCTCCCCGCTGCGAATCAGAACAGAGAGACGCCCCCCACAGACAGTCAGATATATATATATATATATATACAGTATCTGACAAAAGTAAGAACACCCCTCCCATGTGACAACACTGAAGAAATGAGACTTTGCTACAATGTAAAGTAGTGAGTGTACAGCTTGTATAACAGTGTAAATTTACTGTCCCCTCAAAATAACTCAACACACAACCATTAATGTCTAAACCGCTGGCAACAAAAGTCAGTACACCCCTAAGTGACAATGTCCAAATTGGGCCCAATTAGGCATTTTCCCTCCCCGGTGTCATGTGACTCGTTAGGGTTATAAGGTCTCAGGTGTGAATGGGGGGCAGGTGTGTTAGATTTGGTGTTATCGCTCTCACTCTCTCATACTGGTCACTGGAAGTTCAACATGGCACCTCATGGCAAAGAACTCTCTGAGGATCCGAAAAAAAGAATTGTTGCTCTACATAAAGATGGCCTAGGCTATAAGAAGATTGCCAAGACCCTGAAACTGAGCTGCAGCACGGTGGCCAAGACCATACAGCGGTATAACAGGAAAGGTTCCACTCAGAACAGGTCTCACCATGGTCCACCAAAGAAGTTGAGTGCCGTGCTCAGCGTCATATCCAGAGGTTGTCTTTGGGAAATAGACGTATGAGTGCTGCCAGCATTGCTGCAGAGGTTGAAGGGGTGGGGGAGGGGTCAGCCTGTCAGTGCTCAGACCATACGCCGCACACTGCATCAAATTGGTCTGCATGGCTGTCATCCCAGAAGGAAGCCTCTTCTAAAGATGATGCACAAGAAACCCCGCAGACAGTTTGCTGAAGACAAGCAGACTAAGGACATGGATTACTGGAACCATCTCCTGTGCTCTGATGAGACCAAGATAAACTTATTTGGTGTCAGATGGTGTCAGGCGTGTGTGGGTGCAACCAGATGAGGAGTACAAAGACAAGTGTGTCTTCCTACAGTCAGGCATGGTGGTGGGAGTGCCATGGTCTGGGGCTGCATGAGTGCTGCCGGCACTGGGGAGCTACAGATCATTGAGGGAACCATGAATGCCAACATGTACTGTGACATACTGAAGCAGAGCATGATCCCCTCCCTTCAGAGACTGGGGGGCAGGGCAGTATTCCAACATAACGACCCCAAACACCTCCAAGATGACCACTGCCTTGCTAAAGAAGCTGAAGGTAAAGGTGATGGATTGGCCAAGCGTCTCCAGACCTAAACCCTACTGAGCATCTGTGGGCATCCTCAAACAGAAGGTGGAGGAGGGGAAGGTCTCTAACATCCACCAGCTCTGTGATGTCATCATGGAGGAGGGGAAGAGGACTCCAGTGACAACCTGTGAAGCTCTGGTGAACTCCATGCCCAAGAGGGTTAAGGCAGTGCTGGAAAATAATGGCGGCCACACAAAATATTCACACTTTGGGTCCAATTTGGAGATTGTCACTTAGGGGTGTACTCACTTTTGTTGCCAGCGGTTTAGACATTAATGGCTGTGTGTTGAGTTATTTTGAGGGGACAGTAAATTTACACTGTTATACAAGCTGTACACTCACTACTTTACATTGTAGCAGTGTTAGACAATTATGGACACGTTGTGTCGTCTATCACATAAACTCCCAATAAAATACATTTATGGTATTTGGTTGTAACATGAGAAAACGTGGGAATTTCAAGGGGTG
The DNA here is from genome assembly GCF_965119305.1 of Pelophylax lessonae. Lineage (NCBI taxonomy): Eukaryota > Metazoa > Chordata > Amphibia > Anura > Ranidae > Pelophylax > Pelophylax lessonae. The sequence goes on from NC_138780.1 coordinate 2,893,140, forward strand.
TGAATACTTTTTTCAAGGCACTGTATACACACACACGTATATATACCGTATATACATTCCTCACCTGATGATGACACATTGATTCTCCCCATCGATCAGCATATTCCGGTACACGGTGTCCGCCAGAGCGTAGATGTGTGGAGGATTCTCATACTGAGCCTGGAATGACATCATCATCAGACATGACATCATCCCCCTGCTCCTGCAACTGGCTCAGTGATCTCTGTACAGCACTGCGGTATATGTCAGAGCTATATAATGTATAATAATAATAATAATGTGTGACTGTGGGGGAGGGGATATTAGAGTGTAAGCTCCTCTGTACAGAGACTGATGTGACTGTGGGGGGGGGGCACTAGAGTGTAAGCTCCTCTGGTACAGAGACTGATGTGGGGGGAGGGGACATTAGAGTGTAAGCTCCTCTGGTACAGAGACTGATGTGACTGTGGGGGGGGGGGGGGAGACATTAGAGTGTAAGCTCCTCTGGTACACAGACTGATGTGACTGTGGGGGAGGGGACATTAGAGTGTAAGCTCCTCTGGTACAGAGACTGATGTGGGGGGAGGGGACATTAGAGTGTAAGCTCCTCTGGTACACAGACTGATGTGACTGTGGGGGAGGGGACATTAGAGTGTAAGCTCCTCTGGTACAGAGACTGATGTGACTGTGAGGGAGGGGACATTAGAGTGTAAGCTCCTCTGGTACAGAGACTGGAGTGACTGTGGGGGAGGGGGCATTAGAGTGTAAGCTCCTCTGGTACAGAGACTGATGTGACTGTGGTGGGGGGGGACATTAGAGTGTAAGCTCCTCTGGTACAGAGACTGGTGTGACTGTGGGGTAGGGGACATTAGAGTGTAAGCTCCTCTGGTACAGAGACTGATGTGACTGTGGGGGAGGGGACATTAGAGTGTAAGCTCCTCTGGTACATAGACTGATGTGACTGTGGGGGAGGGGACATTAGAGTGTAAGCTCCTCTGGTATAGAGACTGATGTGACTGTGGGGGAGGGGACATTAGAGTGTAAGCTCCTCTGGTACAAAGACTGATGTGACTGTGGGGGAGGGGACATTAGAGTGTAAGCTCCTCTGGTACAGAGACTGATGTGACTGTGAGGGAGGGGACATTAGAGTGTAAGCTCCTCTGGTACAGAGACTGATGTGACTGTGGGGAAGGGGATATTAGAGTGTAAGCTCCTCTGGTGCAGAGACTGATGTGAGTGTGGGGGGAGGGGACATTAGAGTGTAAGCTCCTCTGGTACAGAGACTGATGTGACTGTGGGGAAGGGGATATTAGAGTGTAAGCTCCTCTGGTGCAGAGACTGATGTGAGTGTGGGGGGAGGGGACATTAGAGTGTAAGCTCCTCTGGTACTGGCTCAGTGATCTCTGTACAGCGCTGCGGTATATGTCAGAGCTATAGACATACTGGTAGCATAGATGCAGTACTGATGATGACCACACAGTGACAGCGCAGAGTCAGAGATCTTTAATCGCTGTGTGTCACATGACCCTCTCTCAGGCAGCGTACCTGATTAAGGTGTGGTGTCAGCTGACTCATTTCTCGTATCTCACCTGCCTTCCCATCATCCTCTCTGCTCCGGCACAGCTGAAAACCCTGACCCAGATCTATAATTCAGTTACACATTTTATAATATTTGATACATTGTAGTTCTGGGTGGAGCTGATAAAGTGGATTGCTGTGTCCCCATTTGAAGGACTCTCCTCCACTTCCTGTGTGCCCCATGTAATAGAGAGGTGGGGACACAGAGGGTCCAACCCTTCCCAGCTCCATCCAAACCTTGGTGTACCCTTGGTTGGTTGGGTGGGAGGGGATTCCACTTCCCATTGGATCTCACTCATTGGGTGATTTGCCCGCATTCTCCACCTAAAACTGAAATATCCTGTTGTGATGTCATCTGCGCACTCACCGCCCCCTGGTACATCTCGATCTCCTTGTCAGAGAAGTACGGCAGTTGTTTGAAGGGGTTGACGGAGATGAGCACCGGCCCGATGTACGTCTGCGGAGCGCTGCGCTAAGGAATAACACCCGAAAAAAGGTAACATAACTCCGCCCCTCTATAGGGAGACCAGTGACATCATCAGCTCTTCTAAAGAGACCAGTGACGTCATCAGCTCTTCTAAAGAGACCAGTGACGTCATCAGCTCTTCTAAAGAGACCAGTGACATCATCAGCTCTTCTAAAGAGACCAGTGACATCATCAGTTCTTCTAAGGAGTCCAGTGACATCATCAGCTCTTCTAAGGAGTCCAGTGACATCATCAGCTCTTCTAAGGAGTCCAGTGACATCATCAGCTCTTCTAAGGAGACCAGTGACATCATCAGCTCTTCTAAGGAGACCAGTGACATCATCAGCTCTTCTAAGGAGACCAGTGACATCATCAGCTCTTCTAAAGGAGACCAGTGACATCATCAGCTCTTCTAAAGGAGACCAGTGACATCATCAGCTCTTCTAAAGAGACCAGTGACGTCATCAGCTCTTCTAAAGAGACCAGTGACGTCATCAGCTCTTCTAAAGAGACCAGTGACGTCATTAGCTCTTCTAAAGAGACCAGTGACATCATCAGCTCTTCTAAGGAGACCAGTGACATCATCAGCTCTTCTAAGGAGACCAGTGACATCATCAGCTCTTCTAAAGGAGACCAGTGACATCATCAGCTCTTCTAAAGAGACCAGTGACATCATCAGCTCTTCTAAAGAGTCCAGTGACATCATCAGCTCTTCTAAAGAGTCCAGTGACATCATCAGCTCTTCTAAAGAGACCAGTGACATCATCACCTCTTCTAAAGAGACCAGTGACATCATCAGCTCTTCTAAAGAGACCAGTGACGTCATCAGCTCTTCTAAGGAGACCAGTGACATCATCAGCTCTTCTAAAGAGACCAGTGACATCATCAGCTCTTCTAAAGAGTCCAGTGACATCATCAGCTCTTCTAAGGAGACCAGTGACATCATCAGCTCTTCTAAGGAGACCAGTGACATCATCAGCTCTTCTAAAGAGACCAGTGACATCATCAGCTCTTCTAAAGAGACCAGTGACATCATCAGCTCTTCTAAGGAGACCAGTGACATCATCAGCTCTTCTAAGGAGACCAGTGACATCATCAGCTCTTCTAAAGAGACCAGTGACATCATCAGCTCTTCTAAAGAGACCAGTGACATCATCAGCGCTTCTAAAGAGACCAGTGACATCATCAGCTCTTCTAAAGAGACCGGTGACATCATCAGCTCTTCTAAAGAGACCAGTGACATCATCAGCTCTTCTAAGGAGACCAGTGACATCATCAGCTCTTCTAAGGAGACCAGTGACATCATCAGCTCTTCTAAAGAGACCAGTGACATCATCAGCGCTTCTAAAGAGACCAGTGACATCATCAGCTCTTCTAAAGAGTCCAGTGACATCATCAGCTCTTCTAAAGAGACCAGTGACATCATCAGCTGTGTGTATCATGAATTGGTCAATGCATTCTACGCTCCATTCTCCTTCATTCACGCCGGCGCAGGCTCTTGAAGTATCCACCGCTCGTTGCAATCAGGGACCATAGAAATTGCTTCCGTTTCCTAGAGACGGCAGATACTTCCAGAGCCTACGCAGGATGGAGCTCATTAATCCCGCCCCCGCGTGGTGACCTCATCGCCACCCCCTTGTGAAGGATACGAAGATGAAGTCGTCCATGTATCTCTTCTTCAGGTTCTCCACGATGGCCTCCTCCGTGATCTTGGACAGGAGGACCATGTCGTCCACTCCGCTCTGCCGCACATTCTGCGTCTGCCAATGGTAGCGCTCCTTGCTGCCCTGCGGGGGAGGAGACAAGACGGCTTATTTGTTATTGAATTACTGGCCCTCAGAGCTGACACTCAAGTAGCACCAACATATCCATTGTGTATTATGGGACCCTTTATAATACTGACACTCAGAGCTGACACTCAAGCAGCCCCTGAAATATCCATTGTGTATTATGGGGCCAATTATAATACTGACCCACAGAGCTAACACTCAAGCAGCCCCGACATATCGCATTGTGTATTATGGGGCCAATTATAATACTGACCCACAAAGCTGACACTCACACGGCACCAACATATCCATTGTGTATTATGGGGCCATTTATAATACTAACCTACAGAGCTGACACTCAAGTGGCACTAACATCTCACATTGTGTATTATGGGACCGTTTATAATACTGACCCACAGAGCTGACACTCAAGCAGCACCAACATATACATTGTGTATTATGGGGCCGTTTATAATACTGACCCACAGAGCTGACACTCAAGTGGCACTAACATCTCACATTGTGTATTATGGGACCGTTTATAATACTGACCCACAGAGCTGACACTTAAGCAGCACCAACATATACATTGTGTATTATGGGGCCGTTTATAATACTGACCCACAGAGCTGACACTTAAAGTACTGCGTTGTGTATTAAAGGGACATTATATTTCTGACCCACAGAGCTGACACTCAAGCGGCCTGAATATACTGCTATATGGACCATGGAGCACTTTATTTTATAACACTAACCTACAGAGCTGACACTCAAGAAGCCCTGACCTACAGCATTGTGTATTTACAAGGCCACTTGTTATATTTCTGACCCACACAGCTGACACTTGAGCAGCCCCCAACATACTGCTATTCGTATTAAGGAGTCATCTATAATCTTATAATACTGACCCACAGAGCTGACATTCGAGTGACCGCAACATTCAGCTATGAGTATTATGAAGTAATTTATAATATTGTAATACTGCGCCACAGAGCTGACACCCAAGATGCGCTGACCTACAGTGTTGTGTATAACAAGACCGATTATATTTATGACCCACAGAGCTGACACTTGAGCAGCCCCAACATACAGCTATGTGTAATATGGGGCCATTTATATGATTAGATTTTTGACCCACAGAGCTGACACTTAAGCAACCCAGACATAATGCAATTTGCATTAGGGGCCATTTATATCACTGACCCACAGAGCTGACACCAGCAGTACCCGGTCATGGATAAGGGACTATTTAGTATATTTCTGACCCACAGAGCTGACACTCGAGCGGCCCCAGCATACCGCATTGTGTATTTTAGGGCCCTTTATATTTACTGACCCACAGAGCTGACACCTTAAACTACCATGTTATGTATATTATTATTATTACATTGCTGATCCACAGAGCTGACACCCGAACAACTGTGTTAGGTTTATTATTACATTTCTGACCCACAGAGCTGACACTCAAGCGGGCCCAACATACAGCTATGTGTATTATGGGGCATTACATAATTTTATGTTACTGACCCACAGAGCTGACACTTGAGGGGTCCAACCTACCACATTGTGTATTACAAGGCCGCTTAATATATTTCTGACCCACAGAGCTGACACTCAAGATGCCCCAACATCATGCTGTGTGTATTATGGGGCATTTTATGTTATTTTTTATGCTACTGACCCACAGAGCTGACACCTGAACTGGTGTGTTACATATTATTATCTTTCTGACCCATAGAGCTAACACTTGAATTGCTGTGTTATGTATATTATATTTCTGACCCACAGAGCTTACACCTGAACTACCATGTTATATATATATATATTATATTTCTGACCCATAGAGCTGACACTCAAGTGGCTCCAACATATAGCTGTGAATATAGGACATTTTTAATTTTTATGTTACTGACCCACAGAGCTGACACTCAAGTTGCCCCGGTCTATGATGGCTGAATTTTTAAGGACTGGGGGGGGGGGGGCATGCATTTTTCCGATCGGTCACATTTCGCTCGTTGTTTTGCGCTCGGTTCTCGGGCTATCATTGCACACAGGCCCATCGGTGAGGGTTGCTGGCCCTTTAAGTGAACAGTCATCCGGAGACCTCTGTACACCTGTGGAATGTGCTGCGAGCCGCGCCCTCCCAGAGGCTCCGCCCCCTACCTGCAGGTCCTGACAAGGTAAAGGGGTGAGGAATGCAGCAGCCGGTGGGTGGAGCCTAAAGAGCCCTGAGCACGTTTCTGTGTGTCAACTGTACACAGCCAGACCACAACCGTGTCAGTGTCAGCTCGCCGACCGCCAACCGACACACAGCCAATCAGAGCCAAGCGCCAAATCGGAGCCAAGCGCCAACCGCAGAGCCAAATCAGAGCCAAGCGCCAACCGACGCACAGCCAATAAAAGCCAAGCACCAACCGACGCACAGTCATTCAAAGCCAAGCGCCAAACACACAGCGAATCAGAGCCAACCGCCAACCACAGAGCCAATCAGAGCCAAGCGCCAACCGCAGAGCCATTCAGAGCCAAGCGCTAACCGACGCACAGCCATTGAGAGCCAAGCGCCAACCAACGCACAGCCATTCAGAGCCAAGTGCCAACCACCACACAGCCAATCAAAGCCAAGCGCCAACCGACACACAGCCATTCAAAGCCAAGCGCCAACCGACGCACAGCCATTCAGAGCCAAGCGCCAACCGACGCACAGCCATTTAAAGCCAAGCGCCAACCGACGCACAGCCATTCAGAGCCAAGCGCCAACCGACGCACAGCCATTCAGAGCCAAGCGCCAACCGACACACAGCCAATCAAAGCCAAGCGCCAACCGACACACAGCCATTCAAAGCCAAGCGCCAACCGACACACAGCCAATCAAAGCCAAGCGCCAACCGACACACAGCCAATCAAAGCCAAGCACCAACCGACACACAGCCATTCAGAGCCAAGCGCCAACCGACACACAGCCAATCAAAGCCAAGCGCCAACCGACACACAGCCAATCAAAGCCAAGCGCCAACCGACACACAGCCAATCAAAGCCAAGCGCCAACCGACACACAGCCATTCAGAGCCAAGCGCCAACCGACGCACAGCCATTCAGAGCCAAGCGCCAACCGACACACAGCCATTCAGAGCCAAGCGCCAACCGACACACAGCCATTCAGAGCCAAGCGCCAACCGACACACAGCCAATCAAAGCCAAGCGCCAACCGACACACAGCCAATCAAAGCCAAGCGCCAACCGACACACAGCCAATCAAAGCCAAGCGCCAACCGACACACAGCCATTCAGAGCCAAGCGCCAACCGACACACAGCCATTCAGAGCCAAGCGCCAACCGACGCACAGCCATTCAGAGCCAAGCGCCAACCGACACACAGCCATTCAGAGCCAAGCGCCAACCGACGCACAGCCATTCAGAGCCAAGCACCAACCGACGCACAGCCAATCAGAGTCAAGCGTCAACCGCAGAGCCAATCAGAAATCTTTCAGCAAACTTTTTTTTTTCCCCTCCTCAAGGATGACGCGACTTTTCAGCCTTGTATTTTCTGTGGGCGCAATTAGGGTCTCATTCACATCGCTCAACGCAAAGACAGCGAGAAAATAACCGCGTGTGCCACATAAAAAAAGGCAGTTTTTTATTTTAATGAATGTCACAGTTTAAAAATTTTTTTTTTTTTTTACTTTTAATAAAAGTTAAAAAAAGAAAAAGAAAAAAAAAAAAAAAAAAAAAAAAAAAGGTGGTTCGAACCTTTATTCGATTGGCCTTTGTGTGCATTTTCATGCGATCCGCATTACTTTCATGGGTTTCATCAGCCAATTAAATGTTGAAGTTACTATGGAAGGGGGGGGGGGGCTAGCATGCCCTGAAATTGCGCTAGAATGCATGACATGCGCCGTTGCACACTTTGGTGCATTGTGTTTCGGCCTGCAGCGTACCGAAACGCGTCAGAGGGAAAATGGACAGACACCACATACTGCAGCGCAGCAATTTTTCACACAGAGGTGTCCCTAATGTTACAACGCACGGCGACGCATCGTCACATGAAAAGTCATTTCAATAAAGTTAAAAAAAACAAACAGCCCATCGTACTCTGAGGGGGGGGGGTCAGCTGGAGGACTAGAACTCCCATCGTACTCTGGGGGGTTAGCTAGGGGACTAGAACTCCCATCATACTCTGGGGGGTTAGCTAGGGGACTAGAACTCCCATCATACTCTGGGGGGTTAGCTAGGGGACTAGAACTCCCATCGTAATCTGGGGGGTTAGCTAGGGGACTAGAACTCCCATCGTACTCTGGGGGGTTAGCTAGGGGACTAGAACTCCCATCATACTCTGGGGGGTTAGCTAGGGGACTAGAACTCCCATCATACTCTGGGGGGTTAGCTAGGGGACTAGAACTCCCATCATACTCTGGGGGGTTAGCTAGGGGACTAGAACTCCCATCATACTCTGGGGGGTTAGCTAGGGGACTAGAACTCCAATTGTACTCTGGGGGGTCAGCTAGGGGACTAGAACTCCCATCGTACTCTGGGGGGTTAGCTAGGGGACTAGAACTCCCATCGTACTCTGGGGGGTTAGCTAGGGGACTAGAACTCCCATCGTACTCTGGGGGGTCAGCTAGGGGACTAGAACTCCCATCGTACTCTGGGGGGTTAGCTAGGGGACTAGAACTCCCATCATACTCTGGGGGGTTAGCTAGGGGACTAGAACTCCAATTGTACTCTGGGGGGTCAGCTAGGGGACTAGAACTCCCATCGTACTCTGGGGGGTTAGCTAGGGGACTGGAACTCCCATCGTACTCTGGGGGGTTAGCTAGGGGACTAGAACTCCCATCGTACTCTGGGGGGTTAGCTAGGGGACTAGAACTCCCATCGTACTCTGGGGGGTCAGCTAGGGGACTAGAACTCCCATCGTACTCTGGGGGGTTAGCTAGGGGACTAGAACTCCCATCGTACTCTGGGGGGTTAGCTAGGGGACTAGAACTCCCATCATACTCTGGGGGGTTAGCTAGGGGACTAGAACTCCCATCGTACTCTGGGGGGTTAGCTAGGGGACTAGAACTCCCATCATACTCTGGGGGGTCAGCTAGGGGAATAGAACTCCCATCGTACTCTGGGGGGTTAGCTAGGGGACTAGAACTCCCATCGTACTCTGGGGGGTCAGCTAGGGGACTAGAACTCCCATCATACTCTGGGGGGTCAGCTAGGGGACTAGAACTCCCATCTTGCTCGGGGGAGGGGTCAGCTGGGGGACTAGAACTCCCATCATGCTGGGGGGGGGGGGTCGGCTGAGGTGGGTTAGAATGCCCATCATGCTCTTGGGGGGGGGGGGGGGAGGCTGCTGTATGCTGTGGATGACACTATCTGGGGGGGGCAAAGTCTAGATGAGGCGATCAATATTCTGTACTGATTACAGAGTGTTGTATGGGGGAGGGGAGGTTGTGGCGCCCCCAGGTGACCCCCTCCAGGCTCTGCAAATATTGGGGGGGGGGGATATTTGTACCACCGACATTGGACTATGCTTTTTGTTTTGCATCCGTGTACATTATGTCAGAAAATCCCATCCAACCGACCCCCATTGGAGGACACTTTATTTTTTATTTAGCACCGTGTGCGTCCGACGCGCCAGAAAATCCCATCCAACCAAAAATTACCACCTTTGGACGACGCTTTTTTTTTTTTTGGAGCATTGTGTGCATCCACCGCGCCAGAAGGTCCCATCCAACCAGAATGACCGCCATTGGACCACCCGTTTTCTATAGCACCGTGTGCGTCCACCGCGCCAGAAAATCCCATCCAACCAGAATGACCGCCATTGGACGACGCATTTTTTTTACTTAGCACCGTGTGATTCTACGGTCAGAAATCCTTTCCAACCAGAATGAGCGCCAATGGACGCACACATAATTACGTACTTCCGCCATATTGGAATAGGAGAGGGGCATTCTGCCATTGGTGGGAGGAGCCAATCTGAGATCTTCCTGTTAATGATCTCATTGGTTCTCTTTCTATAGGAAGACGGAGGCGGCCATGTTGGCTGGTTACATATTTGGGATCGGCTTCCTACGACCGATGGAATCCCATAGACATCCAATCTGATTGTACAATTCCTGCGCAATCCCCTTCAGAGCCGTATAATAGGAAGGCCGGCCTGAACCGGTCATTCGGTTTATATCCAATCCGCCAGCCCTGGAATTACAAGGATCGATTGATTCGCCATCATACCGAGGGGGCGGAGCCTCCGCAAATCAATAACCTGACGAATAATGTAATGAATGTGGGGATTGGCTGGCATCCGATAATAAAGGCAAATCGTTTGTTTTAGTGTTGGATGGAGGAGGGGAGGGATGAGAGCCCCTGGCAGGTCTTTATTGCTTTCTGTGTCCCGGTGACCCCCATCCCTGAGAGTGAGAGAAAATACCAAGGGGGGGATCGTCCAATCACAGCCAGGGATTTCCTCACTTCCTGTTGTGTCTCTGTGACAGGAAATGAAGGGAAATCTCTTTAATGGGGACACCAGACAGGAGTATAACCCCAATTCCCCCCCCCCCACCCATTCAAAATGGAAAAAAAAAAGTTAGATTTTGATAAAGTTTTCATTCAATCAGAACCCGCCGTGTGGCGACAATCGCTTCTCATTAAGGATTGGCTCCGCCTCTCGTTATGGCGACTTAGGAGCTGGAAAACAACAAGATCAGAAATTCTCACAGCACCGTACGCCATCCGACCCCACCGTACGCCCTCCGACCCCACCGTACGCCCTCCGACCCCATCGTACGCGCCCTCCAACCCCACCGTACGCCATCCAACCCCACCGTACGCGCCTTCCGACCCCACCGTACGCCTTCCGACCCCACCGTACCCCTTCCGACCCCACCGTACCCCTTCCGACCCCACCGTACGCCCTCCGACCCCACCGTACGCCTTCCGACCCCACCGTACGCCTTCCAACCCCACCGTACGCCTTCCATCCCCACCGTACGCCTTCCATCCCCACCGTACGCCTTCCATCCCCACTGTACGCCTTCCATCCCCACCGTACGCCTTCCAGTCCCACTGTACGCGCCCTCCAACCGCACTGTACGCCTTCCAGTCCCACCGTACGCCCTGAAACCTCACCGTACGCCTTCCAACCCCACCGTACGCCATCCAACCCCACCGTACGCCATCCAACCCCACCGTACGCCCTCCAACCCCACCGTACGCCCTCCAACCCCACCGTATGCCTTCCATCCCCACCGTACGCCTTCCAGTCCCACCGTACGCGCCCTCCAACCCCACCGTACGCCTTCCAGTCCCATCGTACGTGCCCTCCAACCCCACCGTACGCCTTCCAACCCCAACGTACGCCTTCCAGTCCCACCGTACGCGCCCTCCAACCCCACCGTACGCCTTCCAACCCCACCGTACGCCCTCCAACCCCACCGTACGCCCTCCAACCCCACCGTACGCCTTCCATCCCCACCGTACGCCTTCCAGTCCCACCGTACGCGCCCTCCAACCCCACCGTACGCCTTCCAGTCCCACCGTACGCGCCCTCCAACCCCACCGTACGCCTTCCAGTCCCACGTACGCCCTGAAACCTCACCGTACCCCTTCCGACCCCACCGTACGCCCTCCGACCCCACCGTACGCCTTCCAACCCCACCGTACGCCTTCCATCCCCACTGTACGCCTTCCATCCCCACCGTACGCCTTCCATCCCCACTGTACGCCTTCCATCCCCACCGTACGCCTTCCATCCCCACCGTACGCCTTCCAGTCCCACCGTACGCGCCCTCCAACCGCACTGTACGCCTTCCAGTCCCACCGTACGCCTTCCAACCCCACCGTACGCCATCCAACCCCACCGTACGCCCTCCAACCCCACCGTACGCCCTGAAACCTCACCGTATGCCTTCCATCCCCACCGTACGCCTTCCAGTCCCACCGTACGCGCCCTCCAACCCCACCGTACGCCTTCCAACCCCAACATACGCCTTCCATCCCCACCGTACGCCTTCCAGTCCCACCGTACGCGCCCTCCAACCCCACCGTACGCCCTGAAACCTCACCGTATGCCTTCCAACCCCACCGTACGCCCTCCAACCCCACCGTATGCCTTCCATCCCCACCGTACGCCTTCCAGTCCCACCGTACGCGCCCTCCAACCCCACCGTACGCCTTCCAGTCCCACCGTACGCGCCCTCCAACCCCACCGTACGCCTTCCAGTCCCACGTACGCCCTGAAACCTCACCGTACGCCTTCCAACCCCACCGTACGCCCTGAAACCTCACCATACGCCCTGAAACCCCACCGTACACCATCCAACCCCACGTACGCCCTGAAACCTCACAGTACGCGCCCTCCGACTCCACCGTACGCCCTCCAACCTCACCGTACGCCCTCCAACCTCACCGTACGCCCTCCAACCTCACTGTACATGTCCCAATAGTGGGAAGGGTGCAGAAATGTAATAATTATGATGGTGTAAAGTGTGCAGTAAAAGTGTCTGAGCCGCGGAGGAGGGCGGACCCCAGATATCGGGGGTTAGAAGAAGAGCGCCAACTAATGGTCAGTTCAGGTTCTTAAACAATATCTTAAAGAGGACCCGTCACCCATACACAGCCATGAGGAGGTAGATCACCCAATTATCACCGGATGGGTGGAGATTGGCTCATGTGTGGTCCATAGGGTGACCGAATAACGCAGAGAGTTTAGATTTCGCACCCCATCCCCCCCCCATAGACATGCAAAGCGAGAAATCTGCATGTAAAGAGGACCGGTCTGGTATCGGTGACTCTCTCCCCCTCCCCCGGCCGGGCAGTGATCACAGACAGGTCCTCTTTATATGTAGATTGCTCTGTTTGTAGGACACAAAGGAATGTCGGTTGTCTGGTCGGCCCGGTCTGCTGCATCCGTTCCTGGAACTCGTCTGCCACTCCAACCCCCGCTGGGCGACCCAGCCTGGGCCCAACTACCCCTTCACTACACCCATAATTCACTACCCCTTCACTACACCCATATTTCAGCCGGCTGACTTTTCATGATTTCCCATCTTTGCACGCCATCAATGTATGGGAATCTGAGTCGGTCACACACGGTACAATCTGATTGTACAATCTCCTCTAGATTTACCAAAACGGCCTATTCATTATTATTAATAGAGATCCAACTTCTGTCCAATCAGGACACGGCTTTGGGGGGATATAAAGGATGCCGATCTATCGGCGATATTTTGGTAGGTACAATGTTACAAGTGGCGATGGATCTTCATGGAGAGATCTGCCTGTGTGTGGGAGAGATCTCAGCCATGAACAGATCCCCGCCACCGGGTGTGGAGGTAATAAAACGCGGGGTGTGGATCCGGGCGTACCGACTTTGTATAACGGGGCGTACAGTTATGTCAGGACAGTTACCGGAGGGTCACAAATCTGTACGGGGCCCCCGACCAACCGCAACACTCACACCCAGATAGATATATATACACACAGATTGTATATACACACACAGAGGACGAGAAGTGATATTATTATATAAACAATCTACAGAGAACAGAATACAGAGGGAGGGGGGGCATGGACCTTAGAGTAGATTGTATAAGGAAGGGGGGGGGTAGATCTGGGTATAGGGGGTAGAACTGGGGATAGAGGGGCAATTGATTGTATAAGGGGGTAGATCTTGGTATGGGGGTAGAACTGGGGATAGGGGGGCAATTTATTGTATAAGGGGGTAGAACTGGGTATGGGGGGGGGGGGCAATTGATTGTATAAGAGGGTCAGATTTGGGTATGAGGGGGGCAACTGATTGCATGAGGGAGGTAGATCTGGGTATAGGAGGCGATTGATTGTATAAGGGGGGTAGATCTGGGTATAGCGGGGGGGGGGGGTAATAGATTGTATAGGGGTAGCTATGGATATAGGGGGGGGGGGGGTAATACATTGAATAGGGGTAGATATGGATATGGGGGGTAATAGATTGTATAGGGGTAGATATGGATATGGGGGGGCGGCAATACATTGAATAGAGGAAGATATGGATATGGGGGTAATACATTGTATAGGGGAATAGCTGTATATGGGGGGGGGGGTAATAGATTGTATGGGGTATATGTGGATATGGGGGGTAATACATTGTATAGGGGTAGATATGGATATGGGGGTAATCGATTGTATAGGGGAATAGCTGGATATGGGGGGGGGGGGTAATAGATTGTATAGAGGTAGATATGGATAGGGGGGGGGTAATACATTGCATAGAGGTTGATATGAATATAGGGGGGTAATAGATTGTATCGGGGTTGCTATGGATATAGGGGGGGGGGTAATAGATTGTATAGGGGTTACTATGGATATAGGGGGGGTAATACATTGTATAGGGGTTGCTATGGATATAGGGGGTAATACATTGTATAGGGGTAGATATGGGGGGCAATACATTGTATAAGGGGAAGATCTGGATATAGGGAGGGGGGGATACATTGTAGAGGGGTAGATATGGATATAGGGGGGGGGTAATACATTGTATAAGGGGTAGATCTGGATAACGGGGGGCAATTCATTGTATAAAAGGGTAGATATAGATATAGGGGAGGGGGCAATACATTGTATAGGGGTAGATCTAAATATAGGGGGGGAGGTAATACATTGTATAGGCGTAGATTTGGATATGGGGGGTGTAATACATTGCATAAGGGGTAGATCTGGATATAGGGGGGGGGTAATACATTGTATAGGGGTAGACCTGGATATAGGGGGGTAATACATTGTATAGGGGTAGATCTGGATAACGGGGGGCAATATATTGTATAAGGGGTATATTTGGTAATGGGGGGTATTAAACAGTATAGGGGTAGATCTGAATATAGGGGGCAATACATGGTATAGGGGTAGATCTGGACATAGGGGGGTAATACAGTGTATAGGGGTAGATATGGGGTGGGGTAATACATTGTATAGGGGTAGATCTGCATATGGAGGGGGGGGGGTATTGCTGGGAATGGAGGAACCATTGGCCTGTATATAGGGGGGTTCAGTAGAGTCGCCCGCTTCGCTGGGACTGTCAGTGGGGGGGGGGGGGGTGATCTTAGGGGGAAGGGGGGGGGGTAAGACTCACCATGGTGCTGCTGTGTCAGGGCTGCAGGTTCTCCTGGGTGATGTCTCCCTGGGTGTCACACTCCCATTCCCCCCCGTCTCTGGGGTCTCTCACACTCCCCCCCACCCCAACCCTGGAGGTCTCAGTAGTCCAGGTGAGTATCCTGCAGGTAGCCCAGGTAAGTGTCTCTGCCCTCCTGGAGGTCTCCCTCTGCTTTGCCCCCTCCCTGGGGTCTTCCTGAGACTCTCCTCCCCCTCCTGTGGGGTCTCTGTGTGCTGAGCGGGGGTCTCTCTTCCTCTCAGGTGTCCTTTCACCTGGGCGGCTCCTGATCCAGGTGAGCTGTGAGGAGGGTGGGGGAGGAGGAAGAGGTGGTTTGGTGACACCTGCTGGACATAAAGGTACTGCACCTCACGGGAACCCTACTGTATTAAAGGGACCCGCCCCATCACAAACAGACCGCCTCTTCCTCCGGAAAATGCTCATCGCCTGGCTGCCATACCAATCCATCGCCTTTAGTGTTTTTTTTTTTTGTTTGTTTCACAGAAATACATGAAAACGCTTGGTTTGCACGTTTTTTGAGTGTTTATAGCGCCTTTTGTCGTGCGTTTCTGAACGTTTTTCTGCTCAAACAAAAATAAATATTCAGAAATGATGAATAAATAATAAATAGATTACATAAATAATAAAAATCATAAATTATAAAAAAAAGTAAATACAAAAAATAACCCTAAGCCTAATATTAACCCATAATCCTAGTCCTAACCCCTAACCTAACAAAACAAATAAATATATAATAATAATAATAATAATAATAATAAATAAATAAATACATATATTTATCAATTAATTAATACTTAACCATAACCTCTTACAAAAAAAAAGAAGTAAATAATAAATACATTACATAAATAATTATAATAAATAATAAATAAATAATAATAAAAATAAATACAATAAAAAAAAACCTAACCCTGATACTAAACCCCATCTATTAACTCCTAACCCTAATTTTAACCCCTAATCCTAACCCTGACCTAACAAAACAAATACATAAATAAAAAAATAATATTAATAATTAAATAAATAAATACATTCAGTATTAATTAACCCCTAATCATAACCTTTAACCCCTTACAAAAAAAGAGAAGTAAAAATAAATATATTACATAAATATTTATAATAAATAATAAATAAATAATAATAAAAATAAATACAATAAAAAAAACCTAACCCCCAACTCCTAACCCTAATACTAAACCCCCTCTAATAACTCTCCTAACCCTAATTTTAACCCCTAATCCTAACCCTGACCTAACAAAACAAATAAATAAATAATATTAATAATTATATAAATAAATACATTCAGTAGTAATTAACCCCTAATCATAACCTTTAACCCCTTACAAAAAAAGAAGTAAAAAATAAATACATTACATAAATAATTATAATAAATAATAAATAAATAATAATAAAAATAAATACAAAAAAAAAAACCCTAACCCCAACTCCTAACCCTAATACTAAACCCCCTCTAATAACTCCTAACCCTAATTTTAACCCCTAATCCTGACCTAATAAAATAAATAATATTAATAATTAAATAAATAAATAAATAAATACATTCAGTATTAATTAACCCCTAATCATAACCTTTAAACCCTTACAAAAAAAAAAGAAGTAAAAATAAATAAATTACATAAATAATAGTAATAATCAATAAATAAATAATAAATAAATAATAATACAAATAAATATATAAAAAAAAAACCTAACCTCAACTCCTAACCCTAATATTAAACCCCTTCTAATAACCCGTAATTTAAACCTAATATTAACCTTGAATCCTAGTTCTTAACCTAACAGAACAAATAAATAAATAATAATAATTAAATAAAAAAATAAATGCATTAATTATTTAATCACTAACCATAACCTTTAACCCCTTACAAAAAAAGAAGTAAAAAATAAATACATTACATAAAAAATTGCAATAAATAATAAATAAATAATAATAAAAATAAATACATAAAATAACCCTAACCCCAACTCCTAACCCTAATATTAAACCCCTTCTAAAAAACCCTAATCCTAATCCTAACCCTAATTTTAACCCCTTAACCTAACAAAACAAATAAATAAATAAATGATAATATTAAATAAATACATTCATTATGATGTAACCCTTAACCATAGCCTTTAACCCCTTACAAAAAAAAAAAAAAGAAGTACAAATAAATAAATAAATAAATGACATAAATAATAGTAATAATAAAAAAATATATAAAATAACCCTAACCTCAACTCCTAACCCTAATATTAAACCCCTTCTAATAACCCCTAACCCTAATCCTAGCCCTGGTATTAACCTCTAATCCTAGCCCTAACCCTTAACCTAGCAAGATAAAAAAAAATAATTAATAATATTAAATAAATAAATGCATTCATTGATTAATTAAACAATCCCTAACCATAACCTTTAACACCTTACAAAAAAAAAAAAAGAATTAAAAAAATAAACTACATAATAGTAATAATAAACATATTATACATAAATTATATATACATATAAAAAATAAGTTATATATATATATATATACACACACATACAGTAACTCTAATCCCAACTCCTAACCCTAATATTAAACCCTTCTAATAACCCCTAACCCTAATATTAACCCCTAATCCTAACCCCTAACAGAACAAAATAAATAAATAATAATAAGTAAATAAATAAAATAAATAAATGATCCCCCTACCCATAACCTTTAACCCCTTACAAGAAAATAAAAAAATTAAATAATAAATAAATTAGCCCCTAACCATAACCTTTAACCCTTTAGAAAAAAAGGTTTAAAAAATTACTAATAATATTAATAATAATAATAATAATAATAATAAATAAATTAACCCCTTACCATAACCTTTAACCCCTTAGAAACAAAAAAGAAAAATACATAAATAATAAAAATAATAAACCAATTAACCCCTAACCCCATACTAAAAGAAAAAAAAGTATAAAAATTAATAAATAAATAAAAATGGATGAAAAGCTAAAAAGCATGGCAGGAAAAGATGAAACAGGAGATATTTTTCTCTGTTGGCTAATAAAAAACGCCAAAGCTCAAAAACGCTTAAAATGCCTGAAAACCCCCAGAAAAACTCTCAAACAGGGCGGTATAAATGCAGCGTTATTCTCAATGGCACCTCCCACAGATCTGTACACGTGAGCGCCCTGCGATTCGGAGAGGACTTTGGATGTTTCTCGTGTTTGGATCAGCCCGTGGTCCCGCCCGTAGGTGTGAACCGCGCCTTTATTTCAATGCACCGTCCTACGCTTAAAAAATGTGGAACAGAAGTTCCTGACCCCATTACAAAAAAAAGTGCCTCTCCGAAACGCGTAGTGCTACGACGCCATGCCATTTCGCGCTTGAAGATGCGTGGGGGCGCCGTTAACAATTAATTACAAAGGTCAACGCGTCGGAAAAGCCAGTGATGTTCCCATCGTAAAAAGATCTGAACCTAGCTGAATGGGACGGCCCACACATGGAAATGTAGAAGTGATCCAAACGTTGGAGGAGGTCCCTTTAAGAACCAGTGAGGATGGGAAGCTCCGATTTAAAGGAACATTCCTCATGGCGGACATCGTCATCCTTCTTCAAAGTGCGCCACCATGAGGAGTAATGACCAGGATCTACATGCTGGATATCAGGAGGCACCGACGGTATAAAATCTGACCCCCACCCTCCCAGTGTAAAGCTCCTCCCCCTGGACTGAAATCCTCCCTCCATCCTCTGGGTGTACAGACTCCTCCCCCTGGACTGAAATCCTCCCGGTGTAAGGCTCCTCCCCCTGGACTGAAATCCTCCCTCCATCCTCTGGGTGTACAGGCTCCTCCCCCTGGACTGAAATCCTCCCTCCATCCTCCGGGTGTACAGGCTCCTCCCCCTGGACTGAAATCCTCCCTCCATCCTCCGGGTGTACAGGCTCCTACCCCTGGACTGAAATCCTCAGTAGAGTTGCCGCTCCTTCTCTTCTGTGTATTCTTCCTCCTCCATAGAATCCACATTGGATATACGGAGGGGAGGGGGATAATGATTGGATCCCCTGCAGATTGTGTCCCCACCTATAGAGAAATGAATGGTCTAGAAGTTATCATAGGTCTTTTTTACCCCCCTTCCTGCCCAGGTCAATTTTGACCTTTCGGCGCTGTCACACTTTGAATGACAATTACTCAGACACACAACACTGCACCCATGTCACATTTTTTTCACACGAATAGTGCAAAAAAGTTTTTCAGATTTTGCAAACAGGTAATTTTTCTCCTTCACTGGTGGGCACTGATAGGTGGAACGGCCTTATTAGTGCCTCCTGATAAATGCAGTCTATAAGTGCCAATCAGTGCTGCCTATCAGTGCCCATCATCATCATCAGTGCAGCTTCATCAGTGGCACTGATGGCCATGGATAAGTGGCAGTAATCAAAGGGCACTGATAAGGCTACACTGATGGACATGGCTAGGTGGCACTGATGAGGCTACACTGCTGGGCATGGCTAGGTGGCACTGATGAGGATACACTGATGGGCATGGCTAGGTGGCACTGATGAGATTACAATGATGGGCATGGATAGGTGGCACTGATGAGGATACACTGATGGGCATGGATAGGTGGCACTGATGAGGATACACTGATGGGCATTAGTGCCTCCTGATAAGTGCAGCCTATAAGTGCCCATCACTGCCTCATGATCAGTGCTGCCTAATTAGTGGATCCTGATCAGTGGCGCTGATAAGGCTGCACTGATGGGCATGGTTAAGTGGCACTAATCAGGAGGCACTGATGAGGCTACACTGATGGACATCAGTGCCTATCACTCATCAGTGCTGCCTATCAGTGCCTCCTGATAAGTGCAGCCTATAAGTGCCTATCAGTGCAGCCTCATCAGTGGCACTGATGGACATGGCTAGGTGGCACTGATAAGGCTACACTGATGGACATGGCTAGGTAGCACTGATAAGGCTACACTGATGGGCATGGCTAGGTGGCACTGATGAGATTACACTGATGGGCATGGATAGGTGGCACTGATGAGGATACACTGATGGGCATTAGTGCCTCCTGATAAGTGCAGCCTATAAGTGCCCATCACTGCCTCATGATCAGTGCTGCCTAATCAGTGGATCCTGATGAGGCTACACTGATGGGCATGGATAGGTGGCACTGATGAGGATACACTGATGGGCATGGTTAAGTGGCACTAATCAGGAGGCACTGATGAGACTACACTGATGGGCATGGATAGGTGGCACCGATGAGACTACACTGATGGGCATCAGTGCCCATCACTGCCCCATCATCAGTGCTGCCTATCAGTGCCTCCTGATAAGTGCAGCCTATCAGTGCAGTCTCATCAGTGGCACTGATAGATGGCACTGGTGGGCAGTAAGGGGACGGATGTCCCTCTAACAGAAGCCGGTTACCGGCTGTCTTCTTTTCTTCATGCTGACAGTGGGAGGGGAAAAAAAGTTTCCGTTTACTTCCACGATCAGCTGTCGTTGGCTGATCACGTGGTAAAGGGCTCGCTGTGATTGGCCCTTTCCCCCGATCAGTGATCAGCCGAGTCCCAAGGTCTCAGGAGTTACAGATCGTGCAAGAATGGCGGGAGGTCCATGCCTGCCCTCCTGGCATTCTAAGCCCATGCTGTAGCTGTCTTCTGGATATAGCGTGAGCGCTAAGTGGTAAATGATAGAGACAGAGTATCAACCAATCCAGAGAAAAAACATGATACAAATGTTATAAATGGAGTTGCAGTTCAGTGAGTAAAATAAGTATTTGATCCCCCAACCAACCAACAATAATTCTGCCTCCACAGACTGGCTACAGTAGGGGCTCATGTGGTCACAGATTAGTCCTGTCAATGTAAGAAGGAGCTCCTAACGACAACTCATTATGTGTATAGAAGACACCCGTCCACAGAATCTCTTTCCTCCAATCACAGCTCACCATCATGGGAAGACCAAAGAGCTGTCAGAGGATGTCAGGGAGAAGATTGGAGACCTGCACAAGGCTGGAATGGTTACAAGACCATCAGCAAGAAGCTGTTGGAGCGATTATTGGCAAATGGGAAGAAACACAAGATAACCATCAATCTCCCTTGGTCTAGAGAGCACCATTGAAGATTTGACCTCATGGGGTGAGGATGGTCATGAGATAAGTGAGAACTACACAGGAGGTGCGTGTGAATGATCTCAAGGTAGTTGGGACCACAGTCACCAAACGATCCATTGGAAACACAATACGCCGCCATGGATTGAAATCCTGCAGCGCCCGCAAGGTCCCTCTCCTCAAGAAGGCACATGTATAGTATAGGCCCATCTGAAGTTTGCCATTGACCATCTAAATCGGGGTTTTTCAACCAGGGGTTCCTCCTGAGGTTGCTAGGGGTTCTTTGAGAAATGGGCAATTTCTGCCTCTCAGATAAGTTCCCAATGACACCATTGTTCCTTTTATCTATCTGTAAGGGGGGTAATTCTTCCCAAAGATGACAAGAGTAAGGAGTATTCTTCCCACTGACTGTCACACTAATGTGTCATGAGTTGTAGATTTTTAATTTTTAGCAGGGGTTCCCCCAAGACCAGAAATTTATTTCAAGGGTTCCTCTGTGTTGAAAGGGTTGAGAAAGGCTGATCTGAATGATTCAGAGGATTGGAAGAAAGTGCTGTGGCCGGATGAGACCAAAATTTATCTCTTCAGCATTAACGCAACTCAACGTGTTTGGAGGAAGAAAAATGCTGACTATGACCCTAAGAACACTGTCCCTACAGACATCGTCCCTACAGTCACCGTCCCTACAGACATCGTCCCTACAGTCACCCTCCCTACAGACATCGTCCCTACAGTCACCGTCCCTACAGTAACCCTCCCTACAGACATCGTCCCTACAGTCACCGTCCCTACAGTCACCCTCCCTACAGTCACCCTCCCTACAGACATCGTCCCTACAGTCACCCTCCCTACAGACATCCTCCCTACAGACATCGTCCCTACAGTCACCCTCCCTACAGTCACCGTCCCTACAGTCACCGTCCCTACAGTCACCATCCCTACAGACATCGTCCCTACAGTCACCCTCCCTACAGACATCATCCCTACAGTCACCGTCCCTACAGTCACCCTCCCTACAGTCACCATCCCTACAGACATCGTCCCTACAGACATCGTCCCTACAGTCACCCTCCCTACAGACATCGTCCCTACAGACACCCTCCCTACAGACATCGTCCCTACAGTCACCCTCCCTACAGTCACCGTCCCTACAGTCATCGTCCCTACAGACATCGTCCCTACAGTCACCGTCCCTACAGTCACCGTCCCTACAGACATCGTCCCTACAGTCACCCTCCCTACAGTCACCCTCCCTACAGTCACCATCCCTACAGACATCGTCCCTACAGTCACCGTCCCTACAGACATTATGTCTGTAGGGACGGTGACTGTAGGGACGATGTCTGTAGAGACGATGTCTGTAGGGACGATGTCTGAGACATCGTCCCTACAGACATCGTCCCTACAGTCACCGTCCCTACAGACATCGTCCCTACAGTCACCCTCCCTACAGACATCGTCCCTATAGTCACCTTCCCTACAGTCGCCTTCCCTACAGTCACCGTCCCTACAGACATCGTCCCTACAGACACCGTCCCTACAGTCACCGTCCCTACAGACATCGTCCCTACAGTCAAGCACGGAGGTGGAAACATTATGCTTTGGGGCCATTTCTCTGCTAAAGGTAAAGGCCAACTTTGCCGCATTGAGTGGCCAATGGGCGGGGCCATGTATTGTAAAATCTTGGATGAGAACCTTCTTCTCTCAGCCAGAACACTGAAGATGGGTCATGGATGGGTCTTCCAGCATGACAATGACCAAAAACATATCGCCAAGGCAACAAAGGAGTGGCTCAAGAAGAAGCACATTAAGGTCATGGAGTGGCCTACTGAGTCCCCAGACCTTAATCCTATAGAAAATGTATGGAGGGAGCTGAAACTTCGAGTTGCCAAGCGGCAGCCAAGAAACCTTAAGGATTTAGAGAAGATCTGTAAAGAAGAGTGGACCAAAATCCCTCCTGAGATGTGTGCAAACCTGGTCACCAACTACAAGAAACGTCTGACCTCTGTGCTTCCAACAAGAGTTTCTCCACCGACTACTGAGCCATGTTTTGCTTGGGGATCAAATACTTATTTTACTCACTGAACTGCAACTCCATTTATAACATTTGTATCATGTGTTTTTTCTGGATTTTTGGTTGATATTCCGTCTCTATCATATAAAATACACCTATGATAAAATTATACACCCGCCATTTCATTGTAAGCGGGCGAACTTACTCAATCTGCAGGGATCAAATCATTATTTTCCCCTCTGTATGTACAGAGCAGCCTGGAAATATTCACAGAGCTTCACTTTTTCCACATTTTATGTTACAGCCTTATTCCAAAATGGATTAAAATTAATTTTCCTCAAAATTCTACAAACAATCCCCCATAATGACAACGTGAAAAAACTTTGTTTGAAATCTTTGCAAATGCATAACAATTGAAAAAATCCCATGTACATAAGTATTCACACCCTTTGCCATGTACATAAGTATTCACACCCTTTGCCCAATACTTTGGTGAAGCTCCTTTGCCACCAATTCCAGCCTCCAGTATTTCTGAGTATGATGCTACAAGCTTGGCTCTCCGATTTTTGGGCAGTTTCTCCCATTCTTCTTTGCAGGACCTCTCAAGCTCCATCAGGTTGGATGGGGAGGGTCGGTGCAAAGCCATTTTCAGATCTCTCCAGAGATGTTCAATCGGGTTCAAGTCTGGGCTCTGGCTGGGCCACTCAAGGACATTCACAGAGTTGTCCCGTAGTCACTCCTTTGTTATCTTGGCTGTGTGTTTAGGGTCGTTGTCCCGTTGGAAGATGAACCTTCACCCCAGTCTGAGGTCCAGAGCGATCTGGAGAAGGTTTTCATCAAGGATGTCTCTGTACATTGCTGCATTCATCTTTCCCTCCATCCTGACTAGTCTCCCAGTTCCTGCCACTGAAAAACATCCCCACAGCATGATGCTGCCACCACCATGCTTCACAGTAGGGATGTTATTGGCCAGTTGATGAGCGGTGCCTGGTTTCCTCCAGACATGACGCTTCCCATTCAGGCCAAAGAGTTCAATCTTTGTTTCATCAGAGCAGAGAATTTTGTTTCTCATGGTCTGAGAGTCCTTCAGGTGCCTTTTGGCAAACTCCAGGCGGGCTGTCATGTGCCTTTTACTGAGGAGTGGCTTCCGTCTGGCCACACCCATACAGGCCTGATTGGTGGAGTGCTGCAGAGATGGTTGTTCTTCTGGAAGGTTCTCCTCTCTCCACAGAGAAACGCTGGAGCTCTGTCAGAGTGACCATCGGGTTCTTGGTCACCTCCCTAAGGCAATTCTCCCCCAATCGCTCAGTTTGGCTGGGCGGCCCGCTCTAGGAAGAGTCCTGGTGGTTCCAAACTTCTTCCATTTACAGATGATGGAGGCCACTGTGCTCATTGGGACCTTCAATGCTGCAGAAATGTTTCTGTACCCTTCCCCCGATCTGTGCCTCCATACAATCCTGTCTCCGAGGTCTACAGACAATTCCTTGGACTTCATGGCTTGGTTTGTGCTCTTCTTTAGTCTCGGTTCACACTAGGTCGCTCCGACTTCGGGGGCGACCTGTGAAGTCGCGTGCCCCGCGACTTCGGAGCGACTTGCATGGACTTCATATAATGAATGTCCATGCAAGTCGCTCCGAGGTCGCCCCGAAGTAGTACAGGACCCTTTTTCTAAGTCTGAGCAACTTGTGTCGCTCCTATTAGAAGGGGTCCTGTAGCACTGCATGGACCACGACTTGTCAGGCTGACAAGTCACGGTAGTTTGAATGGACACTTAGGGACCTTCTATATACAGGTGTGTGTGCCTTTCCAAATCATGTGGACTTCAATCAAGTTGTAGAAACATCTCAAGGATGATCAGTGGAAAAAGGAGGCCCCTGAGCTCAATTCTGAGTGTCATGGCAAAGGGTGTGAATACTTATGTACATGGGATTGGTTTCCTTTTTTATTTTTAATAAATTTGCAAAGATTGCAAACAAACTTCTCTCACGTTGTCATTATGGGGGATTTTCTGTAGAATTTTGAGGAAAATGAATTGGATCCATTTCGGAATAAGGCTGTAACATAAGAAAATGTAGAAAAAGTGAAGCACTGTGAGTACTTTCTGGATGCACTGTATGTTGTGATCAAATCTCAATATATCCCACCCCCCATTACATAAACAGAGAGGGACGGAGGCAAAGACGGAGGGAGGGACGGGCGGAGGCAAAGACGGAGGGAGGGAGGGACGGGCGGAGGCAAAGACGGAGGGAGGGAGGGACGGGCGGAGGCAAAGACGGAGGGAGGGAGGGACGGGCGGGCGGAGGCAAAGACGGAGGGAGGGAGGGACGGGCGGGCGGAGGCAAAGACGGAGGGAGGGAGGGAGGGACGGGCGGGCGGAGGCAAAGACGGAGGGAGGGAGGGAGGGACGGGCGGGCGGAGGCAAAGACGGAGGGAGGGAGGGAGGGACGGGCGGGCGGAGGCAAAGACGGAGGGAGGGACTGGCGGAGGCAAAGACGGAGGGAGGGACTGGCGGAGGCAAAGACGGAGGGAGGGACGGGCGGAGGCAAAGACGGAGGGAGGGACGGGCGGAGGCAAAGACGGAGGGAGGGACGGGCGGAGGCAAAGACGGGCGGAGGGAGGGACGGGCGGAGGCAAAGACGGGCGGAGGGAGGGACGGGCGGAGGGAGGGACGGGCGGAGGGAGGGACGGGCGGAGGCAGAGACGGAGGGAGGGAGGGACGGGCGGAGGCAAAGACGGAGGGAGGGACGGGCGGAGGCAGAGACGGAGGGGAGGGAGGGACGGGCGGAGGCAAAGACGGAGGGAGGGACGGGCGGAGGCAAAGACGGAGGGAGGGTCGGACGGAGGCAAAGACGGAGGGAGGGTCGGACGGAGGCAAAGACGGAGGGAGGGTCGGACGGAGGCAAAGACGGAGGGAGGGTCGGACGGAGGCAAAGACGGAGGGAGGGTCGGACGGAGGCAAAGACGGAGGGAGGGTCGGACGGAGGGAGGGTCGGACGGAGGCAAAGACGGAGGGAGGGTCGGACGGAGGCAAAGACGGAGGGAGGGTCGGACGTAGGCAAAGACGGAGGGAGGGTCGGACGGAGGCAAAGACGGAGGGAGGGTCCGACGGAGGCAAAGACGGAGGGAGGGTCGGACGGAGGCAAAGACGGAGGGAGGGTCGGACGGAGGCAAAGACGGAGGGAGGGTCGGACGGAGGCAAAGACGGAGGGAGGGTCGGACGGAGGCAAAGACGGAGGGAGGGTCGGACGGAGGCAAAGACGGAGGGAGGGTCGGACGGAGGCAAAGACGGAGGGAGGGTCGGACGGAGGCAAAGACGGAGGGAGGGTCGGACGGAGGCAAAGACGGAGGGAGGGTCGGACGGAGGCAGAGAGGGAGGGAGGCAGAGACGGAGGGAGGGAGGAAGGCAGAGACGGAGGGAGGGAGGGAGGCAGAGACGGAGGGAGGCAGAGACGGAGGGAGGGAGGGAGACAGAGACGTGATGTTCACTGAGACAGAACTACGCGTTTCGGATTTCCTTCTCTCTGTAAATGACAAAATAAACTGAACAAAGACGAGACGGAGACCTTGCTGGATTATCTCATTTTAATACAAAGTAAACATGAAAGCATTCAAGATGTATCTGCTTCTTTAAAAAGGCCCCTCCCACCCCTAAATAAAGACACCCCTCCCACCCCAACAAGCCACGCCTCCACCCTGCATCAGGGGGAGGGGTCAGAGTCCGTCTGCAGCCTGACGAGGCCTTGCTTACCACATCCTGTGCGGACCGATCAAAGTGCCTTTTTTTTTTTTGCGCACACAAATGGAACGCCACAGATGATAGCGGCGAAGGGATGGCGGACAGAATTCCAGATGACAGAAGAAGCGTTTTACCCAATAAAACCATTTAAATAAAAATCGGGAAAGGAGATAAATTTATAGACAAAAAAAAAAAAGTTGAACTTGATGAGTGCGGGAATCTGCGCAGCCCTCGCTGTGTCGGGAAGTGCTGCTCGTTCCTGATTGGGGGAGGGGGGATTAATAAAAATAAACGCAATTATACAAACTGTGAGAACAGAGTGAGGATGATTTTATACTGCGGACAGAAGGGGGCGTCACAGTAAGAGGTAATGCTCAAAGAAAGGGAAGGGGGGTTTGTAAACTTGCGGGGGGAGGGAATAATCGCCATCCTGCCCCGTCTCGGTAGGGGGCGCCGCTCCTGATTTGAAGTGTGTGCTGTAGTCACATGATTGCGCAGGGGGATGGGTTTGGCGGACTTGTCTGAACACTGTAGAGAGAATACTGAGAGACGGGAAAGTGGCTGCATAGTGGTCTGTGAGATGCCAGCGGGGGCGGAGCCGCCGTCACAGCATGATCCAGTTCTGAGGCGGGGCAGGTGAGGTCGCTCCTCCCCCTGCGGCTCCGGTATAAAAGTCAGGAGTCCTGGAGCGGGGGAGGGGTGCGCCTCACCCTCCGCTCCTCCTCTTCACATGATACCATTGGTCAGGTACTGGAAACCATCGTAGAGTTTGGTGGTTATGGACCTCATGCTGCCGTCCACCATCTGCTCCACCAACAGCTGCAGCTGCTCCTCCGTCATGTTCATGTGGAAGCGTTCCTTCAGGTTCCGGATGGTGCTGGAGCCATGGAAACAGGGCAGATGGGAACCTGGGAGGAGGGGGGAGAGAAAAAGAATGAGAGGGGAGCGAGGAGAGGGAGGGAGGGAGACAGAGACGGAGGAAGGGGAGGGGGGGGGGGACTGAGGAAGGGGAGGGGGGGGGGGACTGAGGAAGGGGAGGGGGGGACGGACTGAGGAAGGGGAGGGGGGGACGGACTGAGGAAGGGGAGGGGGGGACGGACTGAGGAAGGGGAGGGGGGGACGGACTGAGGAAGGGGAGGGGGGGACGGACTGAGGAAGGGGAGGGGGGGACGGACTGAGGAAGGGGAGGGGGGGACGGACTGAGGAAGGGGAGGGGGGGACGGACTGAGGAAGGGGAGGGGGGGACGGACTGAGGAAGGGGAGGGGGGGACGGACTGAGGAAGGGGAGGGGGGGACGGACTGAGGAAGGGGAGGGGGGGACGGACTGAGGAAGGGGAGGGGGGGACGGACTGAGGAAGGGGAGGGGGGGACGGACTGAGGAAGGGGAGGGGGGGACGGACTGAGGAAGGGGAGGGGGGGGACGGACTGAGGAAGGGGAGGGGGGGACGGACTGAGGAAGGGGAGGGGGGGACGGACTGAGGAAGGGGAGGGGGGGGGACTGAGGAAGGGGAGGGGGGGGACTGAGGAAGGGGAGGGGGGGGGAGACTGAGGAAGGGGAGGGGGGGGGAGACTGAGGAAGGGGGGGGGGGGAGACTGAGGAAGGGGAGGGAGAGGGTGGGAGACGGAGGGAGGGGGAGGGCGGGAGACGGAGGGAGGGGGAGGGAGGGAGAGGGTGGGAGACGGAGGGAGGGAGAGGGTGGGAGACGGAGGAAGGGAAAGGAACGAGTGACGCACACAGAGACTTGCTTACCTTGCTGCATGATCTCCACAATCTGCACCACGCGATCCATGTGTTTGCGCGCAGCGATCAGCCCCTGCAGCATCAGCATCTTGTAGTAATTGAACATGTCTCCATCCAGTCCCCCCATCACCTGGAGGACAGACAAGGCGGGTCAATACAGGAGGAACCGCCTACTGCAACCCCATCACACCTTCTGTATTATACAGCACCCCCTACAGGAGAAACTGGCTACTACAATGCCTTTATAACTTCTTTATCATACAGCACCCTCTTAAGGAGGAATAGTGTACTGCACCGCCTTCACACCTTCTGCAATATACAGTGCCCCCTACAGGAGGGCAAGCTGCTGCATGCTCTTCTACTGTCCAATATGTAATATTTGTGGAGCGTATCTTCATATAATTCAATTATGAGAACATAAAAACACCACAAGACTATTCCCGGGATGTTCCACTGCACAGACAAGGCGGGGGGGGGGGGGGTGGGAGGGTGGAAGAACACGTTAAGATTTGGAAATGATAATTAAGCGGCTGTTGCAGGTCTAAAGACCACATAGAGGAAGAGGTGGCTTCACAAAACACAGATAGTTGTTTACAGAAGAGAGGAGAACAATAGGGGTGAACTACAGGGGCGTCCACTCCCCAAACCCGTCTGTCTGCATTCCTCTGAACGCAATCACGTCAGAGCTACAAGATTCTGTCACCACACTGATGGCGGATATCGCCAAGAAATCAGAGGATTCACCCAAGAAGCTGACGGATCAGCGACCGGACTGCCCCCCCCCCCCTCCCCCAATTATTAATGCTCAGATCGCACGTCCGGCACCTCCTGGGATACGCTGCACTTACGTCCACAAACTCCGACGTCAATTTGAAGGCTGAGGTCTCGAAGCCCAGATTCCGGGGGGAGCTGGACAGGATGAAGCCAAAATCGATGTGTATGATGTGACCCTCGGCGTCCAATAAGATGTTCCCGTTGTGCCTGGAGGGAGACAACATTGGTCGTTATGGTTCTCACAACGTGTCACCATGGCAACCGAGACCAATAATATTCCCCAAAAATACCAAAGCTTTCCGACACGCAACTCTGACCCAAGACAACTTCTAATAGGTTAAGGTGAGAGTAGGTCTTGCCGGGATGAAAAAGCAAGACAACCTAAAATGCTCACCTTTCATGGGGAAAATGCTGCTCCAGACCCCCTCCAGTGATGGTCCCATGACCGAAAACCTAAGACTGGCCATGTGATCTCCGATGAAAGGGGGGAATCAGAGGATGGAAAAGCAGATCTTGTAGCCAAGTGCCAAGGCCAACACCCATAGCAACACTGAAGGGGGCAAGAAGCAGCGTTTTCTCCAGTAAAGGGTAATATCAGCAAGCCCGATGACTGCAGTTATAAAGAAAACTGTATATGCACCCATGTAATTGTAACACATGGCACAACATATATCTCACAAAAGTAAGTACACCCCTCACATTCTATCTTTTCATGTGACAACACTGAAGAAATGAGACTTTGCTACAATGTAAAGTAGTGAGTGTACAGCTTGTATAACAGTGTAAATTTACTGTCCCCTCAAAATAACTCAACACACAGCCATTATTGTCTAAACCACTGGCAACAAAAGTCAGTACACCCCTAAGTGACAATGTCCAAATTGGGCCCAAAGTATCAATATTTTGTGTGGCCACCATTATTTTCCAGCACTGCCTTAACCCTCTTGGGCATGGAGTTCACCAGAGCTTCACAGGCTGTCACTGGACTCCTCTTCCCCTCCTCCATGATGACATCACAGAGCTGGTGGATGTTAGAGACCTTCCCCTCCTCCACCTTCTGTTTGAGGATCCCCACAGATGCTCAATAGGGTTTAGGTCTGGAGACGCTTGGCCAGTCCATCACCTTTACCCTCAGCTTCTTTAGCAAGGCAGTGGTCATCTTGGAGGTGTTTGGGGTCGTTATGTTGGAATATTGCCCTGCCCCCCAGTCTCTGAAGGGAGGGGATCATGCTCTGCTTCAGTATGTCACAGTACATGTTGGCATTCATGGTTCCCTCAATGATCTGTAGCTCCCCAGTGCCGGCAGAACTCATGCAGCCCCAGACCATGACACTCCCACCACCATGCTGGACTGTAGGAAGACACACTTGTCTTTGTACTCCTCACCTGGTTGCCCCCACACACGCCTGACACCATCTGACACCAAATAAGTTTATCTTGGTCTCATCAGAGCACAGGAGATGGTTCCAGTAATCCATGTCCTTAGTCTGCTGGTCTTCAGCAAACTGTTTGTGGGCTTTCTTGTCCATCATCTTTAGAAGAGGCTTCCTTCTGGGATGACAGCCATGCAGACCAATTTGATGCAGTGTGCGGCGTATGGTCTGAGCACTGACAGGCTGACCCCTCCCCCACCCCTTCAACCTCTGCAGCAATGCTGGCAGCACTCATACGTCTATTTCCCAAAGACAACCTCTGGATATGACGCTGAGCACGGCACTCATCTTCTTTGGTGGACCATGGCGAGGCCTGTTCTGAGTGGAACCTGTCCTGTTATACCGCTGTATGGTCTTGGCCACCGTGCTGCAGCTCAGTTTCAGGGTCTTGGCAATCTTTTTATAGCCTAGGCCATCTTTATGTAGAGCAACAATTCTTTTTTTCAGATCCTCAGAGTTCTTTGCCATGAGGTGTCATGTTGAACTTCCAGTGACCAGTATGAGAGTGAGAGCGATAACACCAAATTTAACACACCTCCCCCCATTCACACCTGAGACCTTGTAACACTAACGAGTCACATGACACCGGGAGGGAAAATGGCTAAATGGGCCCAATTTGGACATTGTCACTTAGGGGTGTACTGACTTTTGTTGCCAGCGGTTTAGACATTAATGGCTGTGTGTTGAGTTATTTTGAGGGGACAGTAAATTTACACTGTTATACAAGCTGTACACTCACTACTTTACATTGTAACAAAGTCTCATTTCTTCAGTGTTGTCACATGAAAAGATATAATAAAATATTTACAGAAATGTCAGGGGTGTACTTACTTTTGTCAGATACTGTATGTGACCGGCCTTTGATGTCTATGTGCAACTTGGAATATAGGGAGGAAGAGTCTGTGAGTTGCCGCAGACTGAAGAGCGCACTGCCCGTCACAGACCCCGCCTCCTCATATCCCAACTATATTTCCCATGATGCTCAACTACACTGCAGAGTGCATGAGCATCATGGGAATTGTAGTTCCAAAACATCTGGGGGTGCCGAGGTTCCCCATCACTGATGTGGTCTCTGTTCACCTCTGTGACCAGCCGGCCGCACCGTCGGATCGTTTCTCGGGTGTGTTGGTAAAATGGGTAAGCCCAGGAAACATCAGCAAGCGAGGCGGAAGGGGGGGGTGATGCCACTTCGGAAAGTGATCCGGCACCTAATGAGCCGCTCGGAGCGCTTTTCTAAGAAAGTCAGCTGCCAAAAACAAAATAAATAAACAAATACAATTCGAAAACTATTTGAATTGATTCAAATTTTGTCCCCTTATTTTTTGGATTATTTTACGTTTGGCTCTATTGTAATTGGAAAATTCGGATACATCCGAATCTCTGAAAACAGAAAATTCGTCCTTCTGGATCTTCTTCGGCCAGATCCTTGTGGATCTTCTACCCCCGGCTCCCTCTGATAGCTTGAGCCATAACCCCGGTAAACCACTCGCACACTTTATATACGTATCGCAGTCCGCATGTGGTTATAGTCCCCCGGGCCTGTACTTCCTCCAATCACACCGGCCTGTCCTGGGCACTAAGCCCCTCCCCCAGATGGGTCACCTCTGATCTCTCACCTGTCCTTGACTTGCAGAAGGTAGCAGACCAGGCAGTAGCCGGCGCAGCTCTGTACAAAGTTGCGTTGTGCGGTCAGGAAGGCTTCGGTGGTGTAGCTGCCGTGTTCCTGGAGGAAATAATCCAGAAGGGACAGCTGGGACTGCTTCTTCACCTGATGGATGGACACGGCATTGACCACCGGCTCAATCATACCGCTGTCCGCCGAGATCACCAGGATCTTGTATGGCCGGATCCACAGCGGAACGCGTTCCGTCTCCCATATGGACTGCGTGGAAAGAGAATGAGACGGGGATTAGTACACGTCACCACTCACTTGGAATCGTCACCACCAGGAGGGTGAATGGAGCGGCGGGGGAGAAAAGAAACGGCTAGGATAGGTTGCTGGAGTGGGCGGTATTAAAGTGAACCGGTTTCTTTGTGCTGCTTTAAGGTAAACAAAGCAATATTAACTCAGAATATACACTGAATGAAAATATAATGCACTTTTCCTTTTAAGTAAGGCAGCAGAAAAGTAGCATCTCACCAGAAGAGGGAGCAATTCTTAGCTATTACTCCATTACCACATCTCTCCAGCAGAAGGAGCAATCATTCCCCGCCCACCACTACCACATCTCTCCAGCAGAGGGAGCAATCATTCCCCGCCCTCCATTACCACATCTCACCAGCAGAGGGAGCAATCATTCATCGCCCTCTACCACATCTCTCCAGCAGAGGGAGCAATCATTCATCGCCCTCTACCACATCTCTCCAGCAGAGGGAGCAATCATTCCCCGCCCTCCACTACCACATCTCTCCAGCAGAGGGAGCAAACATTCATCGCCCTCTACCACATCTCTCCAGCAGAGGGAGCAATCATTCCCCGCCCTCCATTACCACATCTCACCAGCAGAGGGAGCAATCATTCATCGCCCTCTACCACATCTCTCCAGCAGAGGGAGCAATCATTCCCCGCCCTCCATTACCACATCTCACCAGCAGAGGGAGCAATCATTCCCTGCCCTCCATTACCACATCTCTCCAGCAGAGGGTGCAATCATTCCCCGCCCTCCATTATCACATCTCACCAGCAGAGGGAGCAATCATTCCCCACCCTCTACTACCACATCTCTCCAGCAGAGGGAGCAATCATTCCCCGCCCTCCATTACCACATCTCTCCAGCAGAGGGAGCAATCATTCCCCGCACTCCATTACCACATCTCTCCAGCAGAGGGAGCAATCATTCCCCGCCCTCCATTACCGCATCTCTCCAGCAGAGGGAGCAATCATTCCCGCCCTCCATTACCACATCTCTCCAGCAGAGGGAGCAATCATTCCCCGCCCTCCATTACCACATCTCTCCAGCAGAGGGAGCAATCATTCCCCGCCCTCCATTACCACAGCTCACCAGCAGAGGGAGCAATCATTCTCCGCACTCCATTACCACATCTCTCCAGCAGAGGGAGCAATCATTCCCTGTCCTCCATTACCACAGCTCACCAGCAGAGGGAGCAATCATTCCCCACCCTCCATTACCACATCTCACCAGCAGAGGGAGCAATCATTCCCCGACCTCCATTACCACATCTCTCCAGCAGAGGGAGCAATCATTCCCGCACTCCATTACCACATCTCTCCAGCAGAGGGAGCAATCATTCCCCATCCTCCACTAACACATCTCCCCAGCAGAGGGAGCAATCATTCCCCATCCTCCATTACCACATCTCTCCAACAGAGGAAGCAATCATTCCCCGCCCTCCATTACCACATCTCACCAGCAGAGGGAGCAATCATTCTCCGCACTCCATTACCACAGCTCACCAGCAGAGGGAGTAATCATTCCCCGCCCTCCACTACGACATCTCTCCAGCAGAGGGAGCAATCATTCCCCGCCCCCCATTACCACATCTCTCCAGCAGAGGGAGCAATTAATACCACTTCCCCATCCTTACCTGCAGCTGTTTGAGGACCTGATAGGCCAGCAGCTCCTGTCTCAGGTCATCACCGCATTTCACGATGACGGAGAGCAGTCTCCAGTTAGGAAAGTGGCCATAGGGGGAGCCCTCACGGATCCTCCTGTAATACAGTAAGTCACATTAGATATATACAGGACAGTCTGGAGCTCATAGAAGGAAAACTGACCCCGCCCACAACACGCACCTGACTTTCTCCTCCCAGGGCTCCTTAAGTGCTACAGCGGACGGGTCCTCTGGGTCTCTGCGGAAAGTTGTGGGGGTGTGCGCCAGCTGCTCTGACAGGCGCCGCCTGCAGGAGATACAGGGAATTTTCAGATCATCCATTTATGACCCCATAAAAATGGTCTACTTATATGAAAGGGTTCAAAAATATTCTAGAGGTTAAAGTGCTACGGTTGGCTGAAGACCTCCAACATTGGCCTCCTACCATACAAGCTTGACTCACCGGATGTCCCCGGCAGCGATAAACACGGGCTCCTTGCTCTCCTGGCTGGTGATACTGTCTACGGAGAACTGGGAGATGTTATCACAGCTGTTGGTGTGAATTTCCGGTAGCTGGAGGAGAAGAAAGAACATCCCGGGGATGAGAACCCGCAACGGGTAAATCAGCAACCTGACGACGGGAAGATGCTCACCTCTACCTTTAGCTCGCCGATGTCGTCCACCGACCAGGCCTCATCGTCGTTGTCGTAGTTGGGCACCGTCGTGAAGCTGCTGGCTCTCTGCTCGTGGGTGATGCCACACTCTGGAAGGTTCTCCACCGATCGTGTGCTGCGGATGCGGTTCTCGGGAATGCGGGTTGGGACCAAAGATGTCTCGAAGTTCTCGCACTCAAGAACCTCCACGTAGATCAAATATGGAGCCTACAAAAGGGAACTTCTAAATAGTGATCGGCTCTGGGACTCCCTAGGCCCAATTGGGAAAAAGCCATCAAAGCAGATAGGGGGTTGTGTCTCTGCCTCTCCTACAATGGTGAAATCCCCCCAGTGGTTTGTGTCTCTGCCCCTCCCACAATGGTGAGATTTCCCCTCAGTTTGTGTCTCTGCCCCTCCCACAATGGTGGGGGGGGATTTCCTGCAGTAGTTTGTGTCTCTGCCCCTCCCACAATAGTGAGATTTCACCCAGTAGTTTGTGGCTCTGCCCCTCCCACAATGGGGGGATTTCCTGCAGTAGTTTGTGTCTCTGCCCCTCCCACAATGGGGGGATTTCCTGCAGTAGTTTGTGTCTCTGCCCCTCCCATAATAGTGAGATTCCCCCTCACATAGTTTGTGCCTCTGCCTCTCCCGCAATGGTGAAATCCCCCCATAGTTTGTGGCTCTGCCCCCCCCCCCCCACAATAGGGGGGATTTCCTGCATTAGTTTGTGTCTCTGCTCCTCCCACAATGGGGAGATTTCCTGCAGTAGTTTGTCTCTGCCCCTCCCACAATGGGGAGATTTCCTGTAGTAGTTTGTGTCTCTGCCCCTCCCACAATGGGCTGATTTCCTCCAGTAGTTTGTGTCTCTGCCCCTCCCACAATGGTGAGATTTCCTGTAGTAGTTTGTGTCTATGCCCCTCCCACAATGGGGATTTATCAGCTTACACTGCCCCTGATTTGCATATATGGTGAACACGGATCTATCATATACAACGTCCTCCAGTCCTCCTCTCTACGTACCTTGTCCTTGGAGTTCAGGACGACGGCCTGCGTGTGAGGGATTCGCACCACGTGGTGGTCGAAGCCGGCGGTGGGCAGCCAGACGCGGGCCGGCAGTTTGTGGTTAAGCAGGGAGAGTTCGGAGATGAGACGGTGGGTCTTCTGCTCCTTGGTGGGGAGGGTGGCAAGCCTCTTCCCGATAGACATGAGAGACTTGATGAACTCCCGCTCCGGGGCCAGTCTGACAGGCTGCCGAGGGGGCAAAGGCAAAACGGTATCAAAAGAATTCGGCATTTCCCCTCCCCCATTTTCATGTCAGGACCCCTTCCTTTCCCACCACCATTTACAACACCCCCACCAAAAGCCTTGGTCTGTAATATGAACTGTCTGTGTGGTTCTTTTAGGTCACCAGGCTCCAGAAAAAGGCCCACTTACCTCGGCACAAACTATTTACTATAATGTGCTCCCTGCATGTAAATCCCCACACAGGGGAGGGAGATCACTCACTACAGACTCATATCTGTACTTCAGCTTCAAACCCCTACAAACTGCACCCAATTCTCATTACAAAGAACCCTTTACTGCTGCTCTTACCGTAAAGAACCCTTTACTGCTGCTCTTACTGTAAAGAACTCCTTCCATCTGGCTGTAAAGAACTCCTCCTTCCGCCTGACTGCAAAGAACCCCTCCTTCCGCCTGACTGCAAAGAACCCCTCCTTCCGCCTAACTGCAAAGAACCCCTCCTTCCGCCTAACTGCAAAGAACCCCTCCTTCCGCCTAACTGCAAAGAACCCCTCCTTCCGCCTGACTGCAAAGAACCCCTCCTTCCGCCTGACTGCAAAGAACCCCTCCTTCCGCCTGACTGCAAAGAACTCCTCCTTCCGCCTGACTGCAAAGAACTCCTCCTTCCGCCTGACTGCAAAGAACTCCTCCTTTCACCTGACTGCAAAGAACTCCTCCTTCCACCTGGCTGCAAAGAACTCCTCCTCCCACCTGGCTGCAAAGAACTCCTCCTTCCACCTGGCTGCAAAGAACTCCTCCTTCCACCTGGCTGCAAAGAACTCCTCCTTCCACCTGGCTGCAAAGAACTCCTCCTTCCACCTGGCTGCAAAGAACTCCTCCTTCCACCTGACTGCAAAGAACTCCCTCTTCCACTCTTACCATAAAAGGTAAAGGACCTTCCTCTATCTTACTGTATGGACCCCCTTCTTCCACTCTTATTGTAAAGAACACCTTCCTATCGCCATTACTTTTTTAAAAAACCCTTACTAAAGCTCTTACTGTAAAGAACCCTTATTATACTGATGGACAGCGGATGTACCAGTTATTGATCTGCATTGAAGGATCCCCTCCCCTGTAAATGGAGACATTTACTGAGATAAACTGACACCTACCCACCACCCTGCCTACCCACAATCCACTCCAGAACCACCATGAGGGACAGGAGACCCCACCCTGCACCAGGACACACCAAACCACTCCAACCAATCACAGACCACCAACTACTAATCAACATTCCATCATCCAATCACACATTTACAGTGAAACTCAGACAGAGTTGGAGGGGTTAGATATAATGTCCAGGTTCTACTACGGTGCCCCCATTGGGGAGAGGCACCATTGTTTCTTGTCCCGTTGACTATACAGGAAGTGAGGTCTCCCACCGGGGACACAAATCCCAAAGATCTAACCCAGCCCAACTCTATCCAGGTTTCGGCTGGAGGTCTCAATGATTTTAGGGGTCAAGAACAGTAAATCTGAAGAACACCAACACTGATTACCCCCGGGATCTCATCACCATCTATGGCCGCTAGTTGGTCACCTTCAACTGGACTTCTGTAATGATGAAGACATTCGGTTACGTCTACAAACCACTTCTTTAGTTCTGAGTCTCCGAAGCAAACCCCATTTATATCTACAGGTAGCACCGCCTCCATCATCCAATCACCATGGACTGTGTCAAGACAGATACTGAGAATACAAGACGAGGACGGGAGGTGTGAATGTGGTTGAACCACCATGTCCTAGTTACATCATCCGATCCTTGGTATTAGGGTCTCTGCATGGGCGTAACCCTTCTAGTCACATGGCTGAAGATGTGAATTGTTATCGGACTGCCAAGGTACAGAAGATAAAATGATATTTTATGTGGAACAACGATGGTGTAGAACGCTCCCATCATTGTTCGGGAATTGTTCGTAGATGGCCTTTTAGACACCTCTTGCGAACAAGTTGCGTCCTCTGTGCAAAATGTGACTTCACTGCCCTCAAAAGAATAGACAGGACAACAGTCAGCTGTTCTTAGACTTCAAGGAGATGGGACATCCTTTGGAGGTGTTCAATTCCAAGAAATGGGACATCCTTTGGAGGTGTTCTTCAATTCAAAGAGATGGGATATCCTATTGAGGTGTTCTCCGACACATCAAAGTAAAGAGACAACACCTCAAAAGAATGTCCTTACTCCTTGAAGTGTAGGAAATTCTTTTGAGCGTTTTTCCGACACTTTAAGGGAAAGGGACATTCTTTTGAGGAGTTCTCCTTCCATTCAAAGAAATGGGACATCCTTTCTAAGGTGTTCTCCTACAATTCCAAGAAATGGGACATCCTTTTGAGGTGTTCTCCTACACTTTGATGAAAAGGGACATTCTTTTAAAGTGTTCTCCGACACGTCAAAGTAAAGAGACAACACCTTAAAAGAATGTCCTTACTCCTTGAAGTGTAGGAAATTCTTTTGAGCCGTTT
Organism: Pelophylax lessonae; assembly: GCF_965119305.1. Taxonomy (NCBI): domain Eukaryota; kingdom Metazoa; phylum Chordata; class Amphibia; order Anura; family Ranidae; genus Pelophylax; species Pelophylax lessonae. The sequence goes on from NC_138780.1 coordinate 2,931,811, forward strand.
TTCGACACTTTAAGGAAAAATACATTCTTTTGGGGCGTTCAACACTTTAAGGAAAAGGCGCATTTTTTGAGGTGTTCTCCTAGACTAACGGAAAAGGGACATTCTTGAGGCGCTCTCCGACACGTCAAGGGAAAGGGACATTCTTGAGGCGCTCTCCGACACGTCAAGGGAAAGGGACATTCTTTTGAGGCGCTCTCCTACACTTCAAGGGAAAGGGACATTCTTTTGAGGCGCTCTCCTACACTTCAAGGGAAAGGGACATTCTTTTGAGGCGCTCTCCTACACTTCAAGGGAAAGGGACATTCTTTGGAGGTGTTCTCTGACACTTTAAGGTGCATTTTGTACAAAGAGGATAACTGGTTAACATAAGGCAGGAAAGTGTCCACCCTATCTCACAATGGAACAACCTCCATTGAACAGAGGTGGAGGCCTTCAATACCATCGGTCTTCCACAAATCATTTTGTTTTATCATCTCTTCTCTGAATAGACGACAATGGTGCCCCACGTAAACTGAATGATTAACACCTATGCAGACTTCCTTACAGAGGAAGCCCAGTTGAATGTGACCAACTACTACAAGATACACCAGAACACGGATCAAGGAGAACCTTCACAAACATGAAGTGACATACATTTTTTCACTCTCAATGATTTCATCGGTGAAGAGAAGAAAAATTTAACAGCATTGATAGTGATACCTGCTAAAGAAAGGGAGGATAAACTAATTTTATTCCACCTATTTTCTACTTGATTTGCTCCCCATCGAAGAGCACCTCAGTCCATGGACCACCTAGGAATCCTCTACTGGCCATCAATCACCATGCATTTTGTTTGTACAATTTATTTTAGATCCACCAATAGCTAATCGGCAACAAGAACCTGCTAGGATTGGGTTTAGGCTGGGCCTTCACCACACAGTGGGGCCTCAACCACACAGTTGGGGCCTCAACCACACAGTTGGGGCCTCAACCACACAGTTGGGGCCTCAACCACACAGCGGGGCCTCAACCACAAAGCGGAGCCTCAACCACAAAGCGGAGCCTCAACCACAAAGTGGGGCCTCAACCACACAGTGGGGCCTCAACCACACAGTGGGGCCTCAACCACACAGCGGGGCCTCAACCACAAAGCGGGGCCTCAACCACAAAGCGGGGCCTCAACCACACAGTTGGGGCCTCAACCACAAAGCGGGGCCTCAACCACAAAGCGGAGCCTCAACCACACAGCGGGGCCTCAACCACACAGCGGGGCCTCAACCACACAGTGGGGCCTCAACCACACAGTGGGGCCTCAACCACACAGTGGGGCCTCAACCACACAGTGGGGCTTCAGCCATAAAGTGGGGCCTCCACCACAAAGTGGGGCCTCAGCCATAAAGTGGGGCCTCCACCACACAGTGGGGCCTCAACCACACAGTGGAGCCTCAACCACACAGTGGGGCCTCAACCACACAGTGGGGCCTCAACCACACAGTGGGGCCTCAACCACACAGTGGGGCCTCAACCACACAGTTTTGGTGGATCTAAAAAGGTTGTATAAGAATTGTACGAACAGATTGTAATGGGTGTGACCAGGTTTAGAACGCTCCAGTTTCTGAAACACTTCTATTTTGATTGGCTGAGGGAAAAAAAGGAAGAAGTGATAATGGAGAACAGAGCAGTGACGAGGGACAGTTCCATTTACAGCTGTATCTCTTCCAATAGAAGTTTTGGGAACTAAAACTTAAAAAGAACAAAAAACTGAGCAATAATGGTAGCCTTGGACATGACAGCCTCTCAGCCTTGGCTGGTGGCCATTTCTCAGCCTTGGCTGGTGGCCATTTCTCAGCCTTGGCTGGTGGCCATTTCTCAGCCTTGGCTGGTGGCCATTGATAAAAGTAGAATACTTTATTTATGGTAATACGAGGGCCACCTACAAATAAGGACATTAAGAACCAAAGAAAAAAAAAAGGGACAAATGACAGACGACAAATGGCCGCCAGCGGGGTGGAGCTCCGCATGGCGGACAGACACAGGACGAGACACATCAATGACGGGACACACAGAAGAGAGCAGAAGGAGAGGAATTACATCTGAAGGATCATCGGAGACCAAGTCTTCATTGTTAGAGTCATTGTGATTAATAGGAGAAGCAGCATTTCCTCTGAGCGGCCGCCATCTTTGCAGGACATAGCCGGGTTTAGAGCTTGAGGGTTATTAGGGAGGAATTTACAAAGCCAAGGGGACGCACCAAGAGAATGGAAATTCTCATAACTACCAAACTATAGATGAGCTGCCTACTGCTTAGAGAACATGGACTTCGAGATGTGAATAAATTAAAACAGATATAATAGTGAAGGGTTAGAAGCCCCGTCATGTTTTTATATCGCACCTTCTCTTGCCCTGGTGACCATTTGCCAGGAAGTGAGGGCCAATGTAGAAAGAGAGAGGATCCCTCACTTTGGAGACCTTCCCTCACACTTCCTGTTGGATCTCCGGGACAGGAAGTGAGGGCCAATGTAGAAAGAGAGAGGATCCCTCACTTTGGAGACATTCCCTCACACTTCCTGTTGGATCTCCGGGACAGGAAGTGAGGGCCAATGTAGAAAGAGAGAGGATCCCTCACTTTGGAGACCTTCCCTCACACTTCCTGTTGGATCTCCGGGACAGGAAGTGAGGGCCAATGTAGAAAGAGAGAGGATCCCTCACTTTGGAGACATTCCCTCACACTTTGTTGGATCTCCGGGACAGGAGGTGATGGCGAATCTCCCCAGACAGTGGCCCCTTTGACCGTTTTCTCAGCACGGTTAAGCCATACTATGGTCAACCAAACTTTCTACTAAGGCCAAGATGGAGAAGACCGCTCCACTTTACAGCAATGGACTCCCCACACAACTCTGTGTATGGACACAAAGATGTTTTTACTCGATCACAAATTATAAAACAGATTGATTCGCCTTCCCACAGCCAAGGTGGTGTCATGCGGTCTTGGCATGCGCAGTGGGCAGGAAGAGGTGCGGGAAGGGGGGGGGGGCACAAGGCAGGAAACACAAAAGACACAACTTGCAGCTATTGGCCAGAGGGCAGCCATGGTGATACGAGACAGACAAAAGCGTACAATGAAAGCCGCGGCTTCAGACTCTACCTGCGGCCTACTCACTGATTCTGATCCAAAGTTCCTTCAGCTTTTGTGCCAAATTGGTTCAATGATGAGCCCCCCCCCCCCCCCATGACTACGACTCCCAGAATGCTCTGGGTGCCCAGTGCCAAAAAAAGAGGAAAAATAATTAGTGAAAGCAATGGTCAGATTCAGTGAGTAGACATGGAGGACAATGACGGGACCACATTCACAAATATCGGGGTAAAGTCCAACTGCCATATACTGATTCCTTCCCACCAGCCCAGAGTGGTTGTTTTATGTTCTGGCGCCCCCCCTCTGGATACACTGTGTGGTTATGTTCTGGCGCCCCCCTCTGGATACACTGTGTGGTTGTTTTATGTTCTGGCGCCCCCTCTGGATACATAGTGTAGTTTTATGTCGTGGCGCCCCCCCTCTGGATACACTGTGTGGTTTATATGTCCTGGCGCCCCCCTCTGGGTACACTGTGTGGTTATGTTATAGCGCCCCCCTCTGGATACACTGTGTGGTTTATATGTCCTGGTGCCCCCCTCTGGGTACATTGTGTGCTTGTTTTATGTTCTGGCACCCCCTCTGGATACATTGTGTGGTTTATATGTCCTGGCGCCCCCCCTCTGGATACACTGTGTGGTTTATATGTCCTGGCGCCACCCTCTGGGTACACTGTGTGGTTATGTTATAGCGCCCCCCTCTGGATACACTGTGTGGTTTATATGTCCTGGTGCCCCCCTCTGGGTACATTGTGTGCTTGTTTTATGTTCTGGCACCCCCTCTGGATACATTGTGTGGTTTATATGTCCTGGCGCCCCCCCCTCTGGATACACTGTGTGGTTTATACGTCCTGGCGCCCCCCCTCTGGATACACTGTGTGGTTTATACGTCCTGGCCCCCCCCCTCTGGATACACTATGTGGCTATTTTATGTCCTGGCACCCCCCTCTGGATACATTGTGTGGTTTATATGTCCTGGCACCCCCCCCCCCCCTGCATACATTGTGTGGTTGTATTATGTTATTGCGCCTCCCCTCTGGATACATTGTGTGGTCGTTTTATGTTCTGGCGCCCCCCTCTGGATACATTGTGTGGTTGTTTTATGTTATAGCGCCCTCCTCTGGATACATTGTGTGGTTATGTTCTGGCGCCCCCCTCTGGATACACTGTGTGGTTATGTTCTGGCGCCCCCCTCTGGATACACTGTGTGGTTATGTTCTGGCGCCCCCCTCTGGATACACTGTGTGGTTATGTTCTGACGCCCCCCTCTGGATACACTGTGTGGTTGTTTTATGTTATAGCGCCCTCCTCTGGATACATTGTGTGGTTGCGTTCTGGCACCCCCCTCTGGATACATTGTGTGGTTGCGTTCTGGTGCCCCCCTCTGGATACACTGTGTGGTTGTGTTCTGGCGCCCCCCTCTGGATACACTGTGTGGTTGTTTTGTTTTATGCTCTGGCGCCCCCCTCTGGATACACTGTGTGGTTTATATGTTCTGGCGCCCCCCTCTGGTTACATTGTGTGGTTGTTTTTTGTCCTAGCGCCCCCCTCTGGCTACATTTGGCTCTGTGTACACATGTACTTAGGGTGTATCTAAAGCCAAAGCTCTTCTCCAGTAGTGTGGCCAGAGTGTGGATGGATTAGGCCAGCGGTTGTCAACCACCAGGTCGGGGTCACGCTGAGACTGGAGCATCCTCTGGTGGGCCCCTACCTGCAGCGCCACCTAAAAAGCTGGAGGACTACTATGAAAGGTACCCTGACTGACACTCCATGGGTGGCATGATCTGCACCTGATGGACCAGATATACAGCGCCATGAAAAAGTATTCACACCCCTTGAAATTTCCCATATTTTCTCATTTTACAATTAAAAACGTAAATGTATTTTATTGGGATTTTATGTGATAGACCGACACAAAGTGGCCATAATTGTGAAGTGGAAGGAAAATGATAAATGATACAAATAAATCTGTGAAAAGTGTGGCTGCATTTGTATTCACCCCCCTTTATTCTGATACCCCTAACTAAAATCTAGAGGAACCAATTGCCTTCAGAAGTCATCTAATTGGTAAATAGAGTCCACCTGTGTGCAATGTAATCTCAGTATAAATACAGCTGTTCTGTGAAGCCCTCAGAGGTTTGTTAGAGAACCTTAGTGACCAATCAGCACCATGAAGGCCAAGGAACCCCCCAGACAGGTCAGGGATAAATTTGTGGAGAAGTGTAAAGCAGGATTAGGTTATAAATAAATCTCCCAAGCTTCGACCATCTCACAGAGCGCTGTTCAATCCATCATGGGAGAACTGCAACCCTACCAAGACATGGCCGTCCACCTAAACTGACCGACCGGGCAACCCTACCAAGACATGGCCGTCCACCTAAACTGACTGGCCAGGGCCCTACCAAGACATGGCCGTCCACCTTAACTGACCGGCCAGGGCCCTACCAAGACATGGCCGTCCACCTAAACTGACCGGCTGGGCCCCTACAAAGACATGGCTGTCCACCTAAACTGACCGGCTGGGCCCTACCAAGACATAGCCGTCCACCTAAACTGACCGGCCAGGGCCCTACCAAGACATGGCCGTCCACCTAAACTGACCGGCTGGGCCCCTACAAAGACATGGCCGTCCACCTCAACTGACCGACCGGGCAACCCTACCAAGACATGGCCGTCCACCTAAACTGACCGGCCAGGGCCCTACCAAGACATGGCGGTCCACCTAAACTGACCGGCTGGGCCCCTACCAAGACATGGCCGTCCACCTAAACTGACCGGCCGGGCCCCTACCAAGACATGGCCATCCACCTAAACTGACCGGCTGGGCCCCTACCAAGACATGGCCGTCCCCCTAAACTGACCGGCCGGGCAAGGAGAGCATTCATCAGAGAAGCAGCCAAGAGGCCCATGGGAACTCTGGAGGAGCTGCAGAGATCCACAGCTCAGGTGGGAGAATCTGTCCACAGGACAACTATTAGTCGTGCGCTCCACAAATCTGCCCTTTATGGAAGAGTGAGAAGAAGAAAGCCATTGGTGGAAGAAAGACATAAGAAGTCCTGATTGCAGTTTGGGAGAAGCCATGTGGGGGAGGAGCAAACATGTGGGGGGAGGAGCTCTGCTCAGAGGAGACCAAAATTCAACTTTCTGGTCTATGTGTGGGGGAAAACTAACACTGCCCATCCCCCTGAACACACCATCCCCACTGTGAAACATGGTGGTGGCAGCATCATGGTGTGGGGATACTTTTCTTCAGCAGGGACAGGGAAGCTGGTCAGAGTTGATGGGAAGATGGATGGAGACAAATACAGGGCAATCTTAGAAGAAAAGACTTGAGACTGGGGGGGGAGGTTCACCTTCCAGCAGGACAACGACCCGAAACATCCAGCCAGAGCTACAATGGAATGGTTTCATGTGTTAGAATGGCCCAGTCACAGTCCAGACCTAAATCACATTGAGAATCTGTGGTAAGACTTGAAAATTGCTGCTCACAGACGCTCTCCATCCAATCTGACAGAGATGAGATATTCTGCAGAGAAGAATGGACAGAAATGTCCTCTCTAGATGTGCAAAGCTGGTAGAGACATCCCCAAAAAGACTCCCAGCTGTAATTGCAGGGAAAGGCGGAGCTACAAAGTATTGACTCCGGGGGGTGAATACAAATGCAGCCACACTTTTCACAGATTTATTTGTATCATTTATCATTTTCCTTCCACTTCACAATTATGGCCACTTTGTGTCGGTCGATCACAAAATCCCAATAAAATACATTCACGTGAGGAAAAGGGGGAAATTTCGGGGGTGTGAATACTTTTACAAGGCGCTGTAGTTCCCGGGGTTGTGGTTGAGGAGGAAGTAACGGTGGGCAGAGAGCTCTCTGCCCCTCCCCCCATGACTTTCCATCTTCCTTCCTCCACAAACGTTAACATTTTTTTAGTTCCTGAAACTTTATCGTTCCATATTTGTGAATGTTATGTGGGAGGGCGCTTGTACGACACGCCCACTGGGGCGGTGCCATTTTGCAGACATGCAAGGGGTGGGGTATATTTTGGGAGGAGGGGCTATGTTTTGGTTGCCTCCCTCCTTAACTGTAACTCCACCTGGAACACATTGGCCTGCCGGTACAATAGTCGGCTCTGTACAACTTTTATTTATTATTTTTTAATTGGTCTTATCTCAGTTGGCATGTGCAGGCTCTGGAAGTATCGGGTTCAGGTTCCAGTTTGAGAAATTAGGAGGACAAATAGATACTTCAAGAACCTGCAGAGAGATAAGAGGAAGAAGATAGGTGACAGGTGACATTCACATTTACAGAGCGATTGGGTGGGTGGAGGAGAGGTGGAGTTACACTTGAAAAGTCGAATCCGCCCCCAAACTGGTATTTCGGCTAGAAGTGAAGAGAAGTCTCACCTGATCTCCTGTGGACTCCAGCAGGGAGATCTCCTTTGTCAGGTTCTCTCTTGAAAGGGGGGACATGGAAGTGGCGGGAGGGTGGCCAGGTGGCGGCAGTAGCGGGTGGGCGGCCAGGTAGCGGTTGGGCAGCGGCAGTAGCGGGTGTGCATCCGGGCGGCGGCAGTAGCTGGTGGCAGCAGTAGCGGGCGGGCGGCCAGGTGGCGGCAGTAGCGGGCAGGCGGCCAGGTGGCGGCAGTAGCGGGCAGGCGGCCAGGTGGCGGCAGTAGCGGGCAGGCGGCCAGGTGGCGGCAGTAGCGGGCAGGCGGCCAGGTGGCGGCAGTAGCGGGCAGGCGGCGGCAGGAGCGGGCGGGCGGCCAGGTGGCGGCAGGAGCGGGCGGGCGGCCAGGTGGCGGCAGGAGCGGGCGGGCGGCCAGGTGGCGGCAGGAGCGGGCGGGCGGCCAGGTGGCGGCAGGAGCGGGCGGGCGGCCAGGTGGCGGCAGGAGCGGGCGGGCGGCGGCAGTAGAAGGGTGACCATGGCGGAGTTGAGAACACTGGTAAGTAGAGATCACTGCTGGAGACTTCCAGAGAGAGACAGATTGTGGGTGGTGAGGAAACCTTCGAGCCTCCACTTATAACCGGAACCTCCATTGTGGGCGGAGTGACCCCAGAAATCTCCGTAGAGGAAATGCTGCTATTGGTAGAGACAGAAGCCAGGAAGAGCCCCACCAGCCAACTAAGTAAAACGTGTGTCCACTTACAGAGGTAAACGACCTATCGAGACTTTCCGAACTGGATGAGAGGTCCTGGGAAGGAGGAGGAGGAGGAGGGGGGAGGGGAAGGGGCGGGAGGCAGAGGAAGAAGGGAAAAAAAAAGGTACAGATTTAGCTACTGGAGTGACAATGACATCATCAGCCCCACCCACATTACAAGCGGCGTGTTGTAGGAAGGTGCGGATGGCGGTGCGGTGTCCCTGTGTCTGTCAGAGGGAGGGAAGAAGCTCAGTAATGAACACGGAGAGATCAACACAACAACAAACAACCCGAGAGACCTCCCCTGATTACTGACCGATGGACACTCCCACCCCAACACCATGCCACTCCCCCAGAACAGCAGAGACCAGCTGATTACTGACAGCCACTCCCACCTTAACACCATGCCCTCATAACAGCAGACTCCCCGATTACTTACTGATGGCCACTCCTACCTCAACACCATGCTCCGCCCTCAGAAATAACACAACCCAACCCTATCACAGGAACAAAGGAACAGAAACACCTCCCACCAATGAATAATGGTCACTCCCACCACAACAAAATGTTGGCTCCCCCCCCCCCCGGAGGTTACACAACTCAGAATCACAGACCCGCCCCAAAGAACGGCAGATACCCCCTGATTACTGACTGATGGGCACTCCTACTTCAACATCATGCCACTCCCTCAGAACCGCCAACTCCCCAATTACTGACTGATGTCCACAGAGCTACTGCACATGTATGGGATGGAAAGGAGAAGACTGTATAGGAGAGGTAAACATTGCAATGAGAGCCATGAAGGTAAATGCAGTCGCTGACAAAAGTAAGTACACCCCTCCCATGTGACAACACTGAAGAAATGAGACTTTGCTACAATGTAAAGTAGTGAGTGTACAGCTTGTATAACAGTGTAAATTTACTGTCCCCTCAAAATAACTCAACACACAGCCATTCATGTCTAAACCGCTGGCAACAAAAGTCAGTACACCCCTAAGTGACAATCTCCAAATTGGGCCCAATTAGCCATTTTCTCTCCCCTGGTGTCATGTGACTCGTTAGTGTTACAAGGTCTCAGGTGTGAATGGGGTGCAGGTGTGTTAGATTTGGTGTTATCGCTCTCACTCTCTCATACTGGTCACTGGAAGTTCAACATGGTGCCTCATGAGGATCTGAAAAAAAGAATTGTTGCTCTACATAAAGATGGCCTAGGCTATAAGAAGATTGCCAATACCCTGAAACTGAGCTGCAGCACGGTGGCCAAGACCATACAGCAGTATAACAGGACAGGTTCCACTCAGAACAGGCCTCACCATGGTCCACCAAAGAAGTTGAGTGCCGTGCTCAGCGTCATATCCAGAGGTTGTCTTTGAGAAATAGACGTATGAGTGCTGCCAGCATTGCTGCAGAGGTTGAAGGGGTGGGGGAGGGGTCAGCCTGTCAGTGCTCAGACCATACGCCGCACACTGCATCAAACTGGTCTGCATGGCTGTCATCCCAGAAGGAAGCCTCTTCTAAAGATGATGGACAAGAAAGCCTGCAAACAGTTTGCTGAAGACAAGCAGACTAAGGACATGGATTACTGGAACCATCTCCTGTGCTCTGATGAGACCAAGATAAACTTATTTGGTGTCAGATGGTGTCAGGCGTGTGTGGGGGGAACCAGGTGAGGAGTACAAAGACAAGTGTGTCTTCCTACAGTCAGGCATGGTGGTGGGAGTGTCATGGTCTGGGGCTGCATGAGTGCTGCCGGCACTGGGGAACTACAGATCATTGAGGGAACCATGAATGCCAACATGTACTGTGACATACTGAAGCAGAGCATGATCCCCTCCCTTCAGAGACTGGGGGGCAGGGCAGTATTCCAACATAACGACCCCAAACACCTCCAAGACGACCACTGCCTTGCTAAAGAAGCTGAGGGTAAAGGTGATGGACTGGCCAAGCGTCTCCAGACCTAAACCCTATTGAGCATCTGTGGGGCATCCTCAAACAGAAGGTGGAGGAGGGGAAGGTCTCTAACATCCACCAGCTCTGTGATGTCATCATGGGGGAGGGGAAGAGGACTCCAGTGACAACCTGTTAAGCTCTGGTGAACTCCATGCCCAAGAGGGTTAAGGCAGTGCTGGAAAATAATGACACACAAAATATTCACACTTTGGGCCCCATTTGAACTTTTTGACTTAGGGGTGTACTGACTTTTGTTGCCAGCAGTTTAGACATTAATGGCTGTGTGTTGAGTTATTTTGAGGGGACAGTAAATTTACACTGTTATACAAGCTGTACACTCACTACTTTACATTGTAGCAAAGTCTCATTTCTTCAGTGTTGTCACATGAAAAGATAGAATGGGAGGGGTGTACTTACTTTTGTGAGATATTATATCTCAGGAATTGCCCCGAGGAGCTGAACTCCGCCAGTAAGAGGAAGTCCCCGGTGTGGTGGACAGATCAGGAAGTGGTCTCCTCGATGCCTCCCGTGCACAGCGTGACACTCACATGTCGGTGACTCAGCCTGTAGACTCTCACTATCTCTGTGTAAAGGTTACTGCAGACAATGACCCGCTCCCAGCACGCCCCTCTATCTTATCACCCGCAGGTAATGACCCGCTCCCAGCACGCCCCTCCATCTTATCACCCGCAGACAATGGGCCCAGCTTAAAGTCCAACCAAACCCCAAGAGGGAAAAGGTCATCTCCTACAGCTTACCTGTCCTCAGAGGTGGGGGCTGCATCGCGTTATCCTGCCAGTTACTCACTTCCTGTCCTAGGGTGACAACACTCACTCCCTATACTGTATCAATGGAGAAGGGTTGTCACCCCAGGATTACAGAACACCTCCCAGGATTACAGAACACCTCCCCCTCCTCATCTTCCTGCAGCTCTCAGAGGGAACCTGAGCAGGTTTGATAAGGCTGCAGAGTACACAGGACGGCACTGGATTTCCCCTCTTCTTCCACAATGAACCCTCATAGCTGGACTTCCACTTTAATGCGGAGAAGTGGAGAACGCCCAGGCCACAGGAGGAGAGGGGGGCGACTGGCACTGGATGAATGAGGACTCTGACGGTTTATGTATCGGGACTCCGGGAAGCGTCCCACTCAGCCGCTCCCTGAATGACGCATTGTTCTTGGATAACGGACAGTGAAGAGTGTAAGCCGGGGATCGTTATCCCTACAAAACCGGCCAGGGACTGTTCTTGGGAGGAAGGGGCAAAACACAGACCATTATTTATAATAGCATGGACATGAACCGTTTTTGAAAGAAAGGGGCAAGCTGAGGGTCTTTTTTTCCACAGTATTGTGATGGATGGTTCTTGGGGGGGGTCATTATTCCTACAGAATGGACACGGTTGGTTCTTGGAAGGAGGGAGTAAGCTGAGGGTCGTTGTTCCTACAGCATGGACATTGATGGCTCTTGGGAAGAAGGAGCAAGCTGAGGGTCGTTGTTCCTACAGCATGGACATTGATGGATCTTGGGAAGAAGGAGCAAGCTGAGGGTCGTTGTTCCTACAGCATGGACATTGATGGCTCTTGGGAGGAGGGAGTAAGCTGAGGGTCGTTGTTCCTACAGCATGGACATTGATGGATCTTGGGAAGAAGGAGCAAGCTGAGGGTCGTTGTTCCTACAGCATGGACATTGATGGATCTTGGGAAGAAGGAGCAAGCTGAGGGTCGTTGTTCCTACAGCATGGACATGGATGGACCTTGGGAGGAAGGAGTAAGCTGAGGATGGTCATTCCTACAGCATGGACATTGATGTCTCTTGGGAGGAAGGAGTAAGCTGAGGGTTGTTGTTCCTACAGCATGGACATTGATGGGTCTTGGGAGGAAGGAGTAAGCGGAGGGTCTTTGTTCCTACAGCATGGACATTGATGGATCTTGGGAGGAATGAGTAACCTGAGGGTTATATTCCTACAGTATGGACATTGATGGTTCTTGGGAGGGGTGAAGGAGTAAGCTGAGGGTCGTTGTTCCCACAGCATGGACATGGATGGCTCTTGGGAGGAAGGAGTAAGCTGAGGGTCATTGTTCCTACAGCAGAACATGGTTGGTTCCTGGGAGGAAGGGCAAGCGGAGGATCGTTATTCCTACAGCATGGACATGGCTTGTTCTTGGGGGGAGAAGGAGCAAGCGGAGGGTTGGTATTCCTACACAATGGCAAAAGATGGGTCACTACAGCATGGAAATGGGCGGTTCTTGGGAGGACAGGGCAAGCCTAGGGTCGTTATTCCTTCAGCACGAAAATGGATGGTACTTGGAAGAAAGGGCAAGCTGAGGGTTGTTCTTCCTACAGCATGGACATGGATGGTCCTTGGGAAGAAGGGGCAAGATGAGAGTCCTTGTTCTACAGCATGGCCATGGATGTTCTTGGTGGGAAGGGGCAAGCTGAGGGTCATTATTCCTGCATCATGGACATGGATGGTTCCTGGGAGGAAGTAACAAGCCGAGGGTCGGTATTCCTACATCATATGGGCAATTGGGCATGGATGGTTCTTGGGAGGAAGGAGCAAGCTGAGGGTTATTATACCTACAGTATGGACATTGATGGATCTTGGGAGGAAGGAGTAAGCTAAGGGTCATTGTTCCTACAGTATGGACATTGATGGTTCTTTGGGGGGGGGGGGGGGGGGGGGGAGTAAGCTTAGGGTCGTTCTTCCTACAGCATTGACCTGAATGTTTTTTGGGAGGAATGGGCAAACTAAGAGTCAGTATTTCTACAGCATGGACATGAATGGTTTTTGGGAGGAATGGGCAAACTGTGGGTCATTATTCCTACAGCATGGACTTGGATGGTTCTTGGGGGAGGGGGGGGGGGTCAAGATGAGGGTGGCTATTCCTACAACATGGATGGTTCTTGGGTGGAAGGGGCAAGCTGATGGTCATAATTCCTACAGCATTGACATGGATGGTTCTTGGGAGGAAGAGGCAAGCTGAGGGTGGTCGTTCCTACAACATGGATGGTTCTTGGGGGGGGGCAAGCTGAGGGTGGTCGTTCCTACAGCATGGACATGGATGGTTCTTGGGAGGAAGAGGCAAGCTGAAGGTGGTCGTTCCTACAACATGGATGGTTTTTGGGGGGGGGGGGGGGGGCAAGCTGAGGGTGGTCGTTCCTACAGCACGGACATAGATGGTTCTTGGGAAGAAGGGCCAAGCTAGGCGTTGTTTTCCCTACACACAGACGGTTCTCTGAAAGAAAGGGGCAAGCCGGAGGTTGGTATTCCTACAACTCAAGACGTGGACTGTTCTTGGGAGGAAGGGCCCGAGCCATGGGGCATTATTCCTACAGCATGGTCATGGATGGTTCTTGGGTGGAAGGGGCAAGCTGAGGGGCATTGTTCCTACAGCACGGTCATGGATGAATCTTGGGGGGGGGGGGGGGGAGGGCAAGCTGAGGGTGGTCGTTCCTACAGCATTGACATGGATGGTTCTTGGGTGGAAGGGGCAAGCTGAGGGTGGTCGTTCCTGCAGCACGGACGTGGATGATTCTAGGGAGGGGAGGGAGGAAGGGGCAAGCTGAGGGGCATTATTCCTACAGCACGGACATGGATGGTTCTTGGGAAGAAGGGCCAAGCTGGGCATTGTTATTCCTACACACAGATGGTTCTCTGAAAGAAAGGGGCAAGCCGGGGGTTGGTATTCCTACAACTAAAGACGTGGACTGTTCTTTGGAGGAAGGGCCCGAGCCATTGGACATTATTCCTACAGCATGGTCATGGATGGTTCTCTGTAGGAAAAGGCTGAGCTGGGAGTCGTTATTCCTACAACACGGACATGGAAGGTTCTCAGGACAAGGTGGGGCTTCCAACCAAAACTTACCAAGTGGATGAAACTCTGCTTTTTTTTTTTTTCCCCCAGTTTGCATCCAAATTTGGGAGATTTCTCCTCACTTCCTGCCGAGACAGGAAGTTCTTGGAATAGTCTCCAATGGGGACTCAGACAAAGCACCCTTTCAGGAAGTGTTAGAATCTCTGAAAGGTTCTTCAGGGTACATCCAGAAGAAGAGCTAGATCTGTTGATATCAAGAATTGTTATTGGCCGTCTCAATGACTAAGCTGAATTGCTTCAGTGACGTTGCTCCTCCCCAAAGTACCCCCAAAACAAGTGGGGTCCTAAAAAGATCCAAATATGTGAAAAGCAGTGAGGGCACCACACCACTGGCCATAGAGTCCAACACAGACTTATTAAAGGACTAGTGCAATATGAGCAACGCGTTTCGGCTTTCCAAACAACCCCAGTGAGGCACCCTTATTGCTTCTCACATAATTTTTACTGTCTGTCTTTCCCATCCCAGTGACAACTACCATCCTCATTCTTGTCCTGGTGTCACAGGGACAGGAAGTGATGTCACGACTCTCAAACAAGGTCAAGTATTAACTATATCCAGATCTATCCAAGACTAAAATGAAAGGTTGGGGAGCTACGATATACAAGCCAACGTGTCTTCTGGGAATACCCAAAGCATGGCTCTTCTCTACGGGATTACCGCGGGGGTCGCCAGCCGTGCTACGGGGCTGCAGTCCCATGATCAGACTTTGGATTTGCAGTCTGGACATTAAAAGCTGAATTCCAGGAATTCGGCTACTTTGTAAAAACTGCAGGCATGCCATGAGTGAAGTCTAACGAGGAGCCTGTCGTGTAGACAATATTACTCACATTAATGGGCTCCAGCAAAACATCCAACGCTGCTAACTGTGGTCTCAAGTCTATCTAGAGCAGAGCCACTGGAACAGCTATGCCCGCCATTCCCCTCCTTCTGACTATTCACAGAAGCCTGTGTATTCTGTGAACTCATTCACAAAATACACAGGCTTCTGTGAATAGGCAGTAGAGTGGAGGGACAGGCCTGGCTGCGGTGTGTGCTTCTCTCCTCTATGCCCTCCAGGGAGTGCAACACACCTGTCTCCTATAAGTAACAGAAATAAGTCCCGCAGGTGACATGCACCTACCTGGACTTCGCTCATAGCATGCCGGCAGTTTATTTGATGAATTCCTGGAATTCACCTTTAACTTCTTAGTATAAATATGCGGCCTCTTGGCGGGTGGGCCACTGACGCCGACAGGCCGCATTTTTGGGCGCCACAGTTACCGGCGCCCAACGGAAAGCTTCCTATGCTACTTGCGATCGGAGCTTTCCGATCATGTGACCGCCAATCACGGCGGTCACATGATCATAAACCCCGCCCTGCCTTCTGGCATCAGACACCCCCTAAAAGGCAAGCAAGTCCTCCTTCCGACTGCCATATTGAAGGCCGTGTTTGCCCGCCCATGGATGCACAGGTGCACCGAGTACCCCCGTGCAGGCAGTCCCAATCATGTCAATTGGGTCGCAGAAGATGCAGCTTCCAATCTGACACCTGCGCGGGTGCGAGCCCTTAAATGCATATGTCTGCGTTCTGAGACCCCGCGCGCTTTCAAAGCGGAAGCAGCGGCTGCACCCAGACACTGAAATTCCTCAAGTCCGACACGGATGGACGGCTACCCCCATATACACGGGTCCTAGAGACGAGTTTACACCTATAAAATCGCTCCCTGCGCAGCACGACGAGTAACCGACTCACATGCATGCAGCCACACCCGACACGCCCCTTATCCCCAGAAGCCCCTTACCTCGTCCTGACACGCCCCTTATTCCCAGAAACCCCCTTACCTCGTCCTGACACGCCCCTTATCCCCAGAAGCCCCCTTACCTCGTCCTGACACGCCCCTTCTCCCCAGAAGCCCCTTACCTCGTCCTGACACGCCCCTTCTCCCCAGAAGCCCCTTACCTCGTCCTGACACGCCCCTTATCCCCAGAAGCCCCCTTACCTCGTCCTGACACGCCCCTTATCCCCAGAAGCCCCCTTACCTCGTCCTGACACGCCCCTTCTCCCCAGAAGCCCCTTACCTCGTCCTGACACGCCCCTTCTCCCCAGAAGCCCCTTACCTCGTCCTGACACGCCCCTTCTCCCCAGAAGCCCCTTACCTCGTCCTGACACGCCCCTTCTCCCCAGAAGCCCCTTACCTCGTCCTGACACGCCCCTTATCCCCAGAAGCCCCCTTACCTCGTCCTGACACGCCCCTTATCCCCAGAAGCCCCCTTACCTCGTCCTGACACGCCCCTTATCCCCAGAAGCCCCCTTACCTCGTCCTGACACGCCTCTTATCCCCAGAAGCCCCCTTACCTCGTCCTGATACGCCCCTTATCCCCAGAAGCCCCCTTACCTCGTCCTGACACGCCCCTTATCCCCAGAAGCCCCCTTACCTCGTCCTGACACGCCCCTTATCCCCAGAAGCCCCTTACCTCGTCATCGTTCTCCACTTTGGGATTGCTCGCCGTCCTCTTCAGGTTGCTGCTGAGGCTGATGCTGGCGGTGGCGTCAGACTTGGACCTCTGGTGCGTGCGCTTGGACGGGGACAAGCCGGTGTCCGGCGTCAGGCTGAGCGGGGGCAGCTCACGCTTCTTGTGGGCCGGCTTCAGCTCGTCGGATAGGATGAGCTTGCGCAGCTTGGTCCCCCGGGAATGGCGCTGGGTGGAGATGTGCATGTCCGAGGAATAGGCCCCCAGGAGCCAGGCGCACTGCAGGGAGAAGTTGATGCTGTGCCGGCAGCGGTGCACAACGTACGGCTTGATGGCGTCGCCCACGTCCTCGTCCATGTGGATGTACATGTTGAGCAGCTGCGGCAGGTAGAAGTCCACGTCCTCGTTCTTGAAGTAGAAGAGCCGGTTGCCGATGTAGGCTTGCACCCCGGGCTCCTTGGAGTTGTAAAGGTACGAGATCGCCATGGAGATGTCGAAGAGCTTGCACTCGAAGAGGCGCAGGAGCCACGACTGCTTGCCGGAGTTTTTCTGTTTCCGCCGAGCGTTCTTCACGCAGTTGATGGCCACCTCGTCTTCCTCGCAGATTCTGGAGCTGATAACTGGGGCCCCGGGCTCCTCCCCCTCCGCCTTCGGGTCCCCATTGGTAATGTGATCGCCGTCCCCTATGCTCTCCAGGTTCTCAGTGGAGCTGTGCATCAGCTTCACCTTCTCCAGGACATCCTGACACGCCTTCTGCGCCACGTCCGGGTCTATTACCAGAGACACATCTGCCACGCCTTCCACAATGGCGGAGAGGGGGCTCCCGCCATTTCCCTGCAGGGCCACCTGACCGGAGAGCTTAGGAGAAGCTGGTTCCACCATGGCGTCACCCATCGTACGATCGTTCCACAAAACTGGATCTAGAGAGGGAGAAAGGACAATCGATTAGTGGAATGAAATGCTGGAGGGAGGAAACTTCAATAATTGGGGGGCGGGCCTTCAGCATCAAACGTCCCCTAACACTCCCCTCTGACACTTAGGGGCGGTTCCCAGCTGTCAAAATGACAGCCAGGAGTTGCTGTGTAAATACAGGAGATAAAGAACCGGACTCTGTCACAAAACATCATCCGATACAATGTCCATAAACATATCCAGATACAAAGTAACATTGTTTATAAACATTGATCAGACGGGAGATAGAGAGATACAAAGTAACATTGTTTATAAACATTGATCAGACGGGAGATAGAGAGATACAAAGTAACATTGTTTATAAACATTGTTCAGATGGGAGAGAGAGAGATACAAAGTAACATTGTTTATAAACATTGATCAGATGGGAGAGAGAGATACAAAGTAACATTGTTTATAAACATTGATCAGACGAGAGATACAAAGTAACATTGTTTATAAACATTGATTAGACGGGAGATGGAGAGATACAAAGTAACATTGTTTATAAACATTGATCAGACGAGAGATACAAAGTAACATTGTTTATAAACATTGATCAGATGGGAGAGAGAGATACAAAGTAACATTGTTTATAAACATTGATCAGACGAGAGATACAAAGTAACATTGTTTATAAACATTGATCAGACGGGAGATACAACGTTACTTTGTATCTCGCTGTCTGATCAATGTTTATAAACAATGTTACTTTGTATCTCTCCATCTCCCGTCTGATCAATGTTTATAAACAATGTTACTTTGTATCTCTCGTCTGATCAATGTTTATAAACAATGTTACTTTGTATCTCTCCATCTCCCGTCTAATCAATGTTTATAAACAATGTTACTTTGTATCTCTCTATCTCTGATCAATGTTTATAAACAATGTTACTTTGTATCTCTCTATCTCCCGTCTGATCAATGTTTATAAACAATGTTACTTTGTATCTCTCTATCTCCCGTCTGATCAATGTTTATAAACAATGTTACTTTGTATCTCTCTATCTCCCGTCTGATCAATGTTTATAAACAATGTTACTTTGTATCTCTCTATCTCCTGACTGATCAATGTTTATAAACAATGTTACTTTGTATCTCTCTATCTCCTGACTGATCAATGTTTATAAACAATGTTACTTTGTATCTCTCCATCTCCCGTCTGAGCAATGTTTATAAACAATGTTCCTTATCTATAGGTGAAGGTCCCTGTGCAGGCCGGATATCACAGTAGCAGTCACCGGATCCTGTACCGAGCGGCTGTCCTGGTGCTCGGTGAACACCGGAGGTCACTCATTCTGCACCAATCAGAGAACAGAGAAAAGAGAATTTTCCCCAATGAGTACAAAGTCTTCTCTGATTGGGAAGAAATGAATAAAAATGAATAAAAAGGACTTTTTAGAAGCCGAATAATCAATTTACAGAAGAATTTCAGCGATCATTTTTATATTTCAGTGTGAGAGCGCAGACCATGTGATAATACCCACCCATCCCCCCACTCATCTGCTCACCCCCCGGGGACAAAACTGAAATATTTTACACTCTATAGTGACACGGGACGCCATCACATGCCAATCATCACACACTGCACATGTCACACGCATCACACACATCACACCAGAACTGTTAATGAATAAGATGAAGAGTTCACTGCAAGCAGCAAGAATAATCCTTCCATTTCCCATGAGAAATAACCCAATACAGAATAGGAGCCCCCGACGACGAACCGCGCAACACACAGATTCCCCCCCCATGACGACGCGCGCAACACACAGAGCCCCCCCCCCCGACGATGCGCGCAACACACAGAGCCCCCCCCCCCCCGACGATGCACGCAACACACAGAGCCCCCGACGATGATGCGTGCACAACACACAGATCCCCCATGACGACGCGCGCAACACACAGAGCCCCCCGAGGAAGATGCATGCAACACACAGAGCCAACCCCCCTCTGGTGACACGCGCAACACACAGAGCCGCCACCCCCTCCCCCACGATGACATGCGCGCGCAACACACAGAGCCCCCGACGATGACGTGCGCAACACACAAAGCCCCCAACACGCGCAACACACAGAGCCCCTGACGACGACGTGCGCAACACACAGAGCCAACCCCCCTCTGGTGACACAGAGCTGCTGCCGCTGCCACCCCCCACGGTGACACGCGTGCGCAACACACAGAGCCACCCCCCCTCTGGTGACACAGAGCTGCTGCCGCTGCCACCCCCCACGGTGACACGCGTGCGCAACACACAGAGCCACCCCCTACGACGATGCGCGCAACACACAGAGCCACCCCCTACGACGACGCACGCAACACACAGAGCCCCCCCCCCGACGATGCGCGCAACACACAGAGCCCCCCCCCCCCGACGATGCACGCAACACACAGAGCCCCCGACGATGATGCGTGCACAACACACAGATCCCCCATGACGACGCGCGCAACACACAGAGCCCCCCGAGGAAGATGCATGCAACACACAGAGCCAACCCCCCTCTGGTGACACGCGCAACACACAGAGCCGCCACCCCCTCCCCCACGATGACATGCGCGCGCAACACACAGAGCCCCCGACGATGACGTGCGCAACACACAAAGCCCCCAACACGCGCAACACACAGAGCCCCTGACGACGACGTGCGCAACACACAGAGCCAACCCCCCTCTGGTGACACAGAGCTGCTGCCGCTGCCACCCCCCACGGTGACACGCGTGCGCAACACACAGAGCCACCCCCCCTCTGGTGACACAGAGCTGCTGCCGCTGCCACCCCCCACGGTGACACGCGTGCGCAACACACAGAGCCACCCCCTACGACGATGCGCGCAACACACAGAGCCACCCCCTACGACGACGCACGCAACACACAGAGCCCCCCCCCCGACGATGCGCGCAACACACAGAGCCCCCCCCCCCCGACGATGCACGCAACACACAGAGCCCCCGACGATGATGCGTGCACAACACACAGATCCCCCATGACGACGCGCGCAACACACAGAGCCCCCCGAGGAAGATGCATGCAACACACAGAGCCAACCCCCCTCTGGTGACACGCGCAACACACAGAGCCGCCACCCCCTCCCCCACGATGACATGCGCGCGCAACACACAGAGCCCCCGACGATGACGTGCGCAACACACAAAGCCCCCAACACGCGCAACACACAGAGCCCCTGACGACGACGTGCGCAACACACAGAGCCAACCCCCCTCTGGTGACACAGAGCTGCTGCCGCTGCCACCCCCCACGGTGACACGCGTGCGCAACACACAGAGCCACCCCCCCTCTGGTGACACAGAGCTGCTGCCGCTGCCACCCCCCACGGTGACACGCGTGCGCAACACACAGAGCCACCCCCTACGACGATGCACGCAACACACAGAGCCACCCCCTACGACGATGCACGCAACACACAGAGCCACCCCCCACGACGACGCGCGCAACACACAGAGCCACCCCCTACGACGATGCGCGCAACACACAGAGCCACCCCCTACGACGATGCACGCAACACACAGAGCCACCCCCCACGACGACGCGCGCAACACACAGAGCCACCCCCTACGACGATGCGCGCAACACACAGAGCCACCCCCTACGACGACGCACGCGCAACACACAGAGGCCCCAATGTCGACGTGCACCACCCCTGCTGCATCAGAGGGGACATCGGTGGGTGGGGCCCACAATGAAAGGGAGTAGTAGGAGGTGGGGCCTGTAATCTGCCACCCACAGTACTCATCCCTACACTTTACAGGAGTACCCCACCCCCACCCCCCACCCCCATGGCACCCCCTGTCTCCAGCAAAGTACCTGCACTGATGTGGCGCCCAGTCCCCGTCCATGCTCCACCCTGGGGGGGATGGGGGATGGGGGATGTTTGTTCAGTCTCACTATGTGGAGAACAAAGCCGGCCGGAGTTGAGTTACACGGAAACTTTCAGCCTGGGCGGCCCGACACCCGAGAGCACAGAGTCTGCATCATCCTCCGTATCCAGGAGATGATGGGAGGGGACTCTGACGTCCTCCACTAGAGTGTCAGCTCCTGGGACCGGCCTCCCAGCAAAGGGGACCAGGAGGATGGATAATATTATAGAGTGTCAGCTTCGGGGGCCAGACATGGCTTCATATTCCATCACCTACTGGCAGGCCAGGCTGGGAGTTGTAGTCCCTCTACTGAAAATGACAGGGCAGGCTGGGAGTTGTAGTCCCCCTTACAGACATACCAGAATATACTGAGAGTTGTGGTACAGACGCAGAACAAGCTGGGAGTTGTAGTCCCCCTACAGGAGGGGCAGGATGGGAGTTGTAGTCCCCCTACAGGAGGGCCAGGATGGGAGTTGTAGTCCCCCTACAGGAGGGCCAGGATGGGAGTTGTAGTCCCCCTACACCCAAATAATTCTGGGAGTTGTAATCCATCTTGATACATGACAGACTGGGAGTTGTAGTTCTCCCACAGTAGGAGCAAGCTGGGAGTTGTAGTCCCTCTACAGATTTAACAGATTATGGCGGTTGTGGGGAGTTATAGTCCTTCTATAGGCGGGGCAGGCTGGGAGTTGTAGTCCCCCTACAGACATACTGAGAGTTGTGGTACAGACGCAGAAAAAGCTGGGAGTTGTAGTCCCTCTAAAGAAAATGACAGGGCAGGCTGGGAGTTGTAGTCCCTTTACAAAGAGCCAATGCTGGGAATTGTAGTCCCTCAGCAGATGACAGGGTAGGCTGGGAGTTGTAGTCCCTCAGCAGATGACAGGGCAGGCTGGGAGTTGTAGTCCCCCTA
Organism: Pelophylax lessonae; assembly: GCF_965119305.1. Classification (NCBI taxonomy): domain Eukaryota; kingdom Metazoa; phylum Chordata; class Amphibia; order Anura; family Ranidae; genus Pelophylax; species Pelophylax lessonae. Next base: position 2,954,073 of record NC_138780.1, read on the forward strand.
CAGACATACCAGAATATACTGGGAGTTGTGCAGACGCAGGGCAGGCTGGGAGTTGTAGTTCACCAGCGTCACACACCCATTCCAGGCCTTCCCCTCTCCTCACCTCCTCGGGCGGTCACTCGGTCTCCTCCCTCCCGGTGAGGCCGCTCACGTCTTCGGGCCGGGCCGCTTCCTCCGCCATCCCGGCTCTTCCCAGCTCCTCACACCATAGAGACTGACAACAACCGGCCAGAGAGACCCACCATAGAGACGGCGGCCCTCCGCACTGTCAGCGCTGGCTAGAGCGGCTCCCGGAACCACAGAGACTGAGGCAAGGAGAGCAGAGCGTCACGCGGAAACCACAGAGACAGCTGAGAGAAGACAGAGCTGGTCACATGACCCCCCCAGTCTCTGCCTGCCCTCTGCTGGCCAAAGAGTGGAATGACGGAGAGCAGCTGACAGAGCTCAGGAAACAAAATTCAGCCTGGAGATTCATTTCCACCCCAAAGCAGAGACCCCGGAGAATAGAATGGTGGGAGTTCCGATTTCACAAGATAAAACGGTGTGTGAAATGCAAAATGGCAGCAAAAAATACACTAAAGTGAATATTCATCCCCACAAAGACAATCCAACACCCAATAATTCCATAAAATATAACAATTATTCCCAATAAATAAATATCAAACATGGCGAGAAACTTCTCTGCCCAAAATTCCCGATTCCTGGCGCTGGAAACGCCTTCACAGGATTTATAATTAAATTGTCATTTTATTTCTTTATTCATTTTTTTTTACTTTATTTCTTTATTTATTATATGTAACTTTATTTTTCTATTTTTTTTGCGTGTTTTATTATATGTTCCTTTTTTTTTAGATTATTTATTTATTTATATGTTACTTTATTATTTATTGCATGTTTCCTTCATTTTTTTCTACTTTTTTTAAACTTTTTTTAAACTTTTTTTTTTAATGTGTTACTTTACTCTTTTTACTTCTTTTAATGTTTATGATACTTTATTCTTTTCACTTTTTCATGTATTTCATTTATTTATATGTTACATTCATTTTATTTTTCTGCTTTATTATAAGTTCCTTTTTTTTAAATGTATAATGTTACTTTATTTGTATTTATTTCTTTTTTACTCTTTTGTCCTTTTTATTATAATGTATTTATTATATGATGCTTTTTTTTTGCGTTTTATTATATGGTACTTTGTTTTTGTTTTTTGTTTTTTTTACTTTTTTAAAATTTAGTTATTATATGTTACTTTGTTTTACTTTTCTGCTTTTTTTAAATGTTACTTTATTTATTTTTTACTTTTTTTTTATTATCTTTGACAATAATCTTTTTAGTTCTTTGTTTTTTAAATATGTATCATATGTTACTTTTTTATGGGGGGGGGGGGGGGGTTATTATATGTTACTTTAATCTTTTAAGGTTTTTTTTATTGTGTTTTTTATTTAATATGTCACTTTTTTCTTTTTTGAGTTCTCTTTATTTTCATTTTATTACGTTACTTTTTTTTCTTGTGTTTTTTTATCTATTGTTATCTTACTTTTTTTTTATTAACACATATTAATAAATACTATTAATATATATATATTTATAATTTATTTAAAAAAATAATAAATGCTATCATATAGGGAGGGAGTCGGTGCCACCAACTCCCAGCCGGGACCCTGCATTGGGTTTTGGAGTGAAAAGGCACCCTGGGCATCCTCACCACCCAATCCTCTGCAGACTTGATTACCCGGGAGCTTTACCCCAACCTGGCTCATCCTCTTTTCCTCTGATCCACTTCTCCTCTGATCCACTACTCCTCTAATCCACTGCTCCTCTGATCCGCTACTCCTCTGATCCACTGCTCCTCTGCTCCTCTGATCCGCTACTCCTCTGATCCACTGCTCCTCTGATCCGCTACTCCTCTGATCCACTGCTCCTCTGATCCGCTACTCCTCTGATCCACTGCTCCTCTGATCCACTGCTCCTCTGATCCACTGCTCCTCTGATCCACTGCTCCTCTGCTCCTCTGATCCGCTACTCCTCTGATCCACTGCTCCTCTGATCCACTGCTCCTCTGATCCACTGCTTCTCTGATCCGCTACTCCTCTGATCCACTGCTCCTCTGATCCACTGCTTCTCTGATCCACTGCTCCTCTGATCCACTGCTTCTCTGATCCACTGCTCCTCTGATCCACTGCTCCTCTGATACTCTGCTCCTCCGATACTCTGCTCCTCCGATACTCTGCTCCTCTGATCCACTGCTCCTCTGATCCACTGCTCCTCTGATCCACTGCTTCTCTGATCCACTGCTCCTCTGATCCACTGGTTCTCTGATCCACTGCTCCTCTGATCCACTGCTCCTCTGATCCACTTCTCCTCTGTCCTCTGATCCCCTGCTTCTCTGCTCCACTGCTCCTCTGATCCACTGCTCCTCTGATCCACTGCTCCTCTGATCCACTGCTCCTCTGCTCCTCTGATCCACTGCTCCTCTGATCCGCTACTCCTCTAATCCACTACTCCTCTGCTCCTCTGATCCGCTACTCCTCTGATCCACTGCTCCTCTGATCCGCTACTCCTCTGATCCACTGCTCCTCTGATCCACTGCTCCTCTGATCCTCTGCTCCTCTGATCCACTGCTCCTCTGATACTCTGCTCCTCTGATCCACTGCTTCTATGATCCACTGCTCCTCTGATCCACTGCTCCTCTGATCCACTGCTTCTCTGATCCACTGCTCCTCTGATCCACTGCTCCTCTGATCCACTGCTCCTCTGATCCACTGCTCCTCTGATACTCTGCTCCTCTGATCCACTGCTTCTCTGATCCACTGCTCCTCTGATCCACTGCTCCTCTGATACTCTGCTCCTCTGATCCACTGCTTCTCTGATCCACTGCTTCTCTGATCCACTGCTCCTCTGATCCACTGCTCCTCTGATCCACTGCTTCTCTGATCCACTGCTCCTCTGATCCACTGCTCCTCTGATCCGCTACTCCTCTGATCCACTGCTCCTCGGATCCACTGCTCCTCTGATCCACTGCTCCTCTGATACTCTGCTCCTCTGATCCACTGCTTCTCTGATCCACTGCTTCTCTGATCCACTGCTCCTCTGATCCACTGCTTCTCTGATCCTCTGCTCCTCTGATCCTCTGCTCCTCTGATACACTGCTTCTCTGATCCACTGCTCCTCTGATCCACTGCTCCTCTGATCCACTGCTCCTCTGATCTGCTACTCCTCTGATCCACTGCTTCTCTGATCCACTGCTCCTCTGATCCACTGCTCCTCTGATCCTCTGATCCTCTGCTCCTCTGATCCTCTGATCCACTGCTCCTCTGATACTCTGCTCCTCTGATCCACTGCTTCTCTGATCCACTGCTTCTCTGATTCACTGCTCCTCTGATCCACTGCTTCTCTGATCCTCTGCTCCTCTGCTCCTCTGATCCACTGCTTCTCTGATCCACTGCTCCTCTGATCCACTGCTCCTCTGATCCATTGCTCCTCTGATCTGCTACTCATCTGATCCACTGCTTCTCTGATCCACTGCTCCTCTGATCCACTGCTCCTCTGATCCTCTGTTCCTCTGATCCTCTGATCCACTGCTTCTCTGATCCACTGCTCCTCTGATCCACTGCTCCTCTGATCCACTGCTTCTCTGATCCACTGCTCCTCTGATCCACTGCTTCTCTGATCCGCTACTCCTCTGATCCACTGCTCCTCTGATCCACTGCTTCTCTGATCCACTGCTCCTCTGATCCACTGCTCCTCTGATACTCTGCTCCTCTGATCCACTGCTTCTCTGATCCACTGCTTCTCTGATCCACTGCTCCTCTGATCCACTGCTTCTCTGATCCACTGCTTCTCTGATCCACTGCTCCTCTGATCCACTGCTTCTCTGATCCACTGCTCCTCTGATCCACTGCTTCTCTGATCCACTGCTCCTCTGATCCACTGCTTCTCTGATCCACTGCTCCTCTGATCCACTGCTTCTCTGATCCACTGCTCCTCTGATCCACTGCTCCTCTGATCCACTGCTTCTCTGATCCACTGCTCCTCTGATCCACTGCTTCTCTGATCCACTGCTCCTCTGATCCACTGGTTCTCTGATCCACTGCTCCTCTGATCCACTGCTCCTCTGATCCACTTCTCCTCTGATCCCCTGATCCACTGCTTCTCTGAACCACTGCTCCTCTGATCCACTGCTCCTCTGATCCACTGCTTCTCTGATCCACTGCTCCTCTGATCCACTGCTCCTCTGATCCACTGCTCCTCTGTTCCTCTGATCCTCTGCTCCTCTGATCCACTGCTCCTCTGATCCGCTACTCCTCTAATCCACTACTCCTCTGCTCCTCTGATCCGCTACTCCTCTGATCCACTGCTCCTCTGCTTCTCTGATCCGCTACTCCTCTGATCCACTGCTCCTCTGATCCACTGCTCCTCTGATCCTCTGCTCCTCTGATCCACTGCTCCTCTGATCCACTGCTCCTCTGATACTCTGCTCCTCTGATCCACTGCTTCTATGATCCACTGCTCCTCTGATCCACTGCTCCTCTGATTCACTGCTCCTCTGATCCACTGCTTCTCTGATCCACTGCTCCTCTGATCCACTGCTTCTCTGATCCACTGCTCCTCTGATCCACTGCTCCTCTGATACTCTGCTCCTCTGATCCTCTGATCCACTGCTTCTCTGATCCACTGCTCCTCTGATCCACTGCTCCTCTGATACTCTGCTCCTCTGATCCACTGCTTCTCTGATCCACTGCTTCTCTGATCCACTGCTCCTCTGATCCACTGCTTCTCTGATCCACTGCTCCTCTGATCCACTGCTTCTCTGATCCACTGCTCCTCTGATCCACTGATCCACTGCTTCTCTGATCCACTGCTCCTCTGATCCACTGCTTCTCTGATCCACTGCTTCTCTGATCCACTGCTCCTCTGATCCACTGGTTCTCTGATCCACTGCTCCTCTGATCCACTGCTCCTCTGATCCACTTCTCCTCTGATCCTCTGATCCACTGCTTCTCTGATCCACTGCTCCTCTGATCCAAGGCTCCTCTGATCCACTGCTTCTCTGATCCACTGCTCCTCTGATCCACTGCTCCTCTGATCCACTGCTCCTCTGATCCGCTACTCCTCTAAACCACTACTCCTCTGCTCCTCTGATCTGCTACTCCTCTGATCCACTGCTCCTCTGATCCGCTACTCCTCTGATCCACTGCTCCTCTGATCCACTGCTCCTCTGATACTCTGCTCCTCTGATCCACTGCTTCTATGATCCACTGCTCCTCTGATCCACTGCTCCTCTGATCCACTGCTTCTCTGATCCACTGCTCCTCTGATCCACTGCTCCTCTTACCCACTGCTTCTCTGATCCACTGCTCCTCTGATCCACTGCTCCTCTGATCCACTGCTTCTCTGATCCATTGCTCATCTGATCCGCTGCTTCTCTGATCCACTACTCCTCTGATCCACTGCTCCTCTGACCCACTGCTCCTCTGATCCACTGCTCCTCTGATCCACTGCTCCTCTGACCCACTGCTCCTCTGATCCGCTACTCCTCTGATCCACTGCTCCTCTGACCCACTGCTCCTCTGATCCACTGCTCCTCTGATCCACTGCTTCTCTGATCCACTGCTCCTCTGATCCACTGCTCCTCTGATCCTCTGCTCCTCTGATCCACTGCTCCTCTGCTCCTCTGATCCACTGCTCCTCTGCTCCTCTGATCCTCTGCTCCTCTGATCCACTGCTCCTCTGATCCACTGCTCCTCTGATACTCTGCTCCTCTTATACTCTGCTCCTCTGATCCGCTACTCCTCTGATCCACTGCTCCTCTGATCCACTGCTCCTCTGACCCACTGCTCCTCTGATCCACTGCTCCTCTGATCCACTGCTCCTCTGACCCACTGCTCCTCTGATCCACTGCTCCTCTGATCCACTGCTTCTCTGATCCACTGCTCCTCTGATCCACTGCTCCTCTGATCCTCTGCTCCTCTGATCCACTGCTCCTCTGCTCCTCTGATCCTCTGCTCCTCTGATCCACTGCTCCTCTGATCCACTGCTCCTCTGATACTCTGCTCCTCTTATACTCTGCTCCTCTGATCCGCTACTCCTCTGATCCACTGATCCTCTGATCTACTGCTCCTCTGCTCCTCTGCTCCTCTAATCCACTGTTCCAATGATCTTCTACTGCTCTGATCCGCCGATCCTCTGATTGTGTAAGCAATGCTTTGCAGGCTCCTGGGGGAAATATAATAAAGGGACACTTTTTTCTGACAAAAATGTATATATTGATTATTTTCCCCCAAAGGTGAACTTTTTGAAAAGTAAATTTTTTATTTTTTTTGCGGTATATTGTTTTCACACAGTGGAGTTACCCTTTAACTATTATTGGGAAGGGGAGCTCCCGGTACTCATCTCTCTGGGAAGGGAGAACATCCGGGGTTCCCCTTAAAATGTGACCGTATGATTTCTGTATAGGAATAAATATAATTCACCATTAATGAGTCTCTTCCAGCTGACTGCCCCCGTCTCTTCCCTGCCCCCGTCTCTCCCCCCCCCCTTATCACCGCCGCCTTCCTCTGTGTCTGAGAATATCCATTGTGAGAGGAGAGAGCGCCGCGCCGCGTGAGCGCCTGTGATGTCAGCGCCCGCTAATCTGCCAAACTATTGTATGAATTCTATACAGCTCGGAATTCTGTATTGTCACCCTACTAATGGAAGGGAATAAATCATGGTGCCGGCCTTTCAGGTAACTGAACATAAAAATAGACGTAACCCCAAAAAAAACACAATGGGGAGATTTCCTGCAGTAGTTTGTGTCTCTGCCCCTCCCACAATGGGGAGATTTCCTGCAGTAGTTTGTGTCTCTGCCCCTCCCACAATGGAGAGAGTTCCTGCAGTAGTTTGTGTCTCTGCCCCTCCCACAATGGGGAGATTTCCTATAGTAGTTTGTGTCTCTGCCCCTCCCACAATGGGGGAGATTTCCCTGCAGTGGTTTGTGTCTCTGCCCCTCCCACAATGGGAAGATTTCCCTGCAGTAGTTTGTGTTTCTGCCCCTCCCACAATGGGGAGATTTCCTGCAGTAGTTTGTGTCTCTGCCCCTCCCACAATGGGGGAGATTTCCCTGCAGTGGTTTGTGTCTCTGCCCCTCCCACAATGGGAAGATTTCCCTGCAGTAGTTTGTGTCTCTGCCCCTCCCACAATGGGGGAGATTTCCCTGCAGTAGTTTGTCTCTGCCCCTCCCACAATGGGAAGATTTCCCTGCAGTAGTTTGTGTTTCTGCCCCTCCCACAATGGGGAGATTTCCTGCAGTAGTTTTTGTCTCTGCCCCTCCCACAATGGGGAGATTTCCTGCAGTAGTTTGTGTCTCTGCCCCTCCCACAATGGGGAGATTTCCCCCAGTAGTTTGTGTCTCTACCCCTCCCACAATGGGGAGATTTCCTGCAGTAGTTTGTGTCTCTGCCCCTCCCACAATGGGGAGATTTCCTGCAGTAGTTTGTGTCTCTGCCCCTCCCACAATGGGGAGATTTCCTATAGTAGTTTGTGTCTCTGCCCCTCCCACAATGGGGAGATTTCCTGCAGTAGTTTGTGTCTCTGCCCCTCCCACAATGGGGAGATTTCCTATAGTAGTTTGTGTCTCTGCCCCTCCCACAATGGGGAGATTTCCTGCAGTAGTTTGTGTCTCTGCCCCTCCCACAATGGGGAGATTTCCTGCAGTAGTTTGTGTCTCTGCCCCTCCCACAATGGTGAGATTCCCTGCAGTAGTTTGTGTCTCTGCCCCTCCCACAATGGAGGGATTTCCCTGCAGTAGTTTGTGTCTCTGCCCCTCCCACAATGGTGAGATTCCCTGCAGTAGTTTGTGTCTCTGCCCCTCCCACAATAGGGAGATTACCTGCAGTAGTTTGTGTCTCTGCCCCTCCCATAATGGTGAGATTTCCTGCAGTAGTTTGTGTCTCTGCCCCTCCCACAATGGGGAAATTTCCAGCAGTAGTTTGTGTCTCTGCCCCTCCCACAATGGTGAGATTCCCTGCAGTAGTTTGTGTCTCTGCTCCTCCCACAATGGGGAGATTTCCTGCAGTAGTTTGTGTCTCTGCCCCTCCCACAATGGGGAGATTTCCTGCAGTAGTTTGTGTCTCTGCCCCTCCCACAATGGGGGAGATTTCCCCTCAGTAGTTTGTGTCTCTGCCCCTCCCACAATGGGGAGATTTCCCTGCAGTAGTTTGTGTCTCTGCCCCTCCCACAATGGGGAGATTTCCTGCAGTAGTTTGTGTCTCTGCTCCTCCCACAATGGGGAGATTTCCTGCAGTAGTTTGTGTCTCTGCTCCTCCCACAATGGGGAGATTTCCTGCAGTAGTTTGTGTCTCTGCCCCTCCCACAATGGGGAGATTTCCTGCAGTAGTTTGTGTCTCTGCCCCTCCCACAATGGAAAGATTTCCTGCAGTAGTTTGTGTCTCTGCCCCTCCCACAATGGAGAAATTTCCTGCAGTAGTTTGTGTCTCTGCCCCTCCCACAATGGTGAGATTTCCTGCAGTAGTTTGTGTCTCTGCCCCTCCCACAATGGGGAGATTTCTTGCAGTAGTTTGTGTCTCTGCCCCTCCCACAATGGTGAGATTTCCTGCAGTAGTTTGTGTCTCTGCCCCTCCCACAATGGGGAGATTTCCTGCAGTAGTTTGTGTCTCTGCCCCTCCCACAATGGGGAGATTTCCTGCAGTAGTTTGTGTCTCTGCCCCTCCCACAATGGGGAGATTTCCTGCAGTAGTTTGTGTCTCTGCCCCTCCCACAATGGTGAGATTCCCTGCAGTAGTTTGTGTCTCTGCCCCTCCCACAATGGGGAGATTTCCTGCAGTAGTTTGTGTCTCTGCCCCTCCCACAATGGGGAGATTTCCTGCAGTAGTTTGTGTCTCTGCCCCTCCCACAATGGGGAGATTTCCTGCAGTAGTTTGTGTCTCTGCCCCTCCCACAATGGTGAGATTCCCTGCAGTAGTTTGTGTCTCTGCCCCTCCCACAATGGGGAGATTTCCTGCAGTAGTTTGTGTCTCTGCCCCTCCCACAATGGGGAGATTTCCTGCAGTAGTTTGTGTCTCTGCCCCTCCCACAATAGGGAGATTTCCTGCAGTAGTTTGTGTCTCTGCCCCTCCCACAATGGGGAGATTTCCTGCAGTAGTTTGTGTCTCTGCCCCTCCCACAATGGGGAGATTTCCCCCAGTAGTTTGTGTCTGTGCCACATGATCACAGGTGCGATGCTCTGCAGGCTGCTCTGCAGATGGATCATGACATCAGTATCGCTGTATTTAGTAGTTCTTTAGAAAAGGTGGAGTGATCCTTTAAGCTCCAGACTTCCAGCATTGATGGAAGGTCAGAGGTGTAACCCTCTACATACAATATATTCCTTTTTATATTGATGATATTGGTGACCCCCCGGGGTTGGGATATAGCGCCCCCCATGCTGAGCTCACATTGTAATGCAGTTTCATGTCATATACACCTGAATGGGGCAGGTGGGGTCCTGGGAGACCCTAACAAAGGGGGAGGGGCGGGTAATGAATAAGAAGAATCATGTGACTTTATTTACAGGTAACAGAGGAGGACTGCTGTATGGAATGGGGGGACCTGCATGCCCCTCCCTACTGGAGCGTTCTGCCACCCCTTGAAAAATAAAAATATATATATTTTTACAATGTAATTTTTTTTATCATTTTTTTACAGTTTATTTATTTTTATTTATACAAATTTATTTTTTATAATTTTTTTTACCTTTTTATTTTATATTAGTTTTTTTGTTTAGCTTTTTTTGTGGGGAGAGGAGGGGAAGCTGGCAGGGCTGCGGGGGGGGGGGGGGGGAGGACCAGGCAGCATACGGGAGAGGAGGGGAAGCTGGCAGGGCTGGGGGGGAGGGGGAGGAGGGGAGGACCAGGCTATAGATGGGAGAGGAGGGGAAGCTGGCAGGGCTGCGGGGGGGGGGGAGGAGGGGAGGACCAGGCTGTAGATGGGAGAGGAGGGGAAGCTGGCAGTGCTGCGGGGGGGAGGACCAGGCAGCAGATGGGAGAGGAGGGGAAGCTGGCAGGGCTGCGGGGGGGGGGGAGGACCAGGCAGCAGATGGGAGAGGAGGGGAAGCTGGCAGGGCTGCGGGGGGGGGGGAGGACCAGGCAGCAGATGGGAGAGGAGGGGAAGCTGGCAGGGCTGCGGGGGGGGGGAGGACCAGGCAGCAGAGGGGAGAGGAGGGGAGAGGAGGGGAAGCTGGCAGGGCTGCGGGGGGGGGGAGGACCAGGCAGCAGATGGGAGAGGAGGGGAAGCTGGCAGGGCTGCGGGGGGGGGGAGGACCAGGCAGCAGAGGGGAGAGGAGGGGAAGCTGGCAGGGCTGCGGGGGGGAGGACCAGGCTGTAGATGGGAGAGGAGGGGAAGCTGGCAGCGCTGTGGGGGGAGGAGGGGAGGACCAGGCAGCAGAGGGGAGAGGAGGGGAAGCTGGCAGGGCTGCGGGGGGGGGGAGGACCAGGCAGCAGAGGGGAGAGGAGGGGAGAGGAGGGGAAGCTGGCAGGGCTGCGGGGGGGGGGGGAGGACCAGGCAGCAGATGGGAGAGGAGGGGAAGCTGGCAGGGCTGCGGGGGGGGGGGAGGACCAGGCAGCAGATGGGAGAGGAGGGGAAGCTGGCAGGGCTGCGGGGGGGGGGAGGACCAGGCAGCAGAGGGGAGAGGAGGGGAGAGGAGGGGAAGCTGGCAGGGCTGCGGGGGGGGGGAGGACCAGGCAGCAGATGGGAGAGGAGGGGAAGCTGGCAGGGCTGCGGGGGGGGGGAGGACCAGGCAGCAGAGGGGAGAGGAGGGGAAGCTGGCAGGGCTGCGGGGGGGGGGGAGGACCAGGCAGCAGATGGGAGAGGAGGGGAAGCTGGCAGGGCTGCGGGGGGGGGGAGGACCAGGCAGCAGAGGGGAGAGGAGGGGAGAGGAGGGGAAGCTGGCAGGGCTGCGGGGGGGGGGGAGGACCAGGCAGCAGATGGGAGAAGAGGGGAAGCTGGCAGGGCTGCGGGGGGGGGGAGGACCAGGCAGCAGAGGGGAGAGGAGGGGAAGCTGGCAGGGCTGCGGGGGGGAGGACCAGGCTGTAGATGGGAGAGGAGGGGAAGCTGGCAGCACTGCAAGAAGGGGAGGGGGGACCAGGCAGCAAAAGGAAAGGGATCCTGGACAGGAGGGGGTGATCGGTGCAGAAGAGGGGGCGTCATTTACTGGAACCGATTCCCTGAAGTTCTCCCCTGCAGCAGCTGAAATCCTGTTTCTCCTCTTCTCCTTCCCACCTGCTTTCAGCTGCTGCAGGGGATCGGTTCCAGTAAATGACGCTCCCTCCTCTGCACCAATCACCCCTCCTGTCCAGGATCCCCTTCCTTCTGCTTGTCAGCTGCCCCCCCCTGGAACTGATTGAGCCCCCGTACAGGGTGACTGGAGGCACCCCCATTATCAGCGGTCCGGGTGGCACAGCATTTCTCAGGGCCGCTCTCCTGATGGTGACAACGCTGGATCATGACTGTGTAATGTGTGATAATGTAGATGTGGGATGGGGAGGCGGGGTCTGATGTTGGAGTTCCTCCATTTTTATTGATTTTTGGGTGGAGTTCCCCCATTTGTATTGATTAAGGATGGAGTTCCTCGATTTTTATTGATTTTTGACTGGAGTTCCCCAGTTTTTATTGATTTTGGGTGGAGTTCCTCCATTTTATTGATTTTTTGGGTGGAGTTCCTCCATTTTATTGATTTTTTGGGTGGAATTCCTCCATTTTATTGATTTTTGGTGGAGTTCCCCCATTTGTAATTTTTTTTGGGTGGAGTTTTTTTCCATTGTTATTGATTTTTGAGGGAGTTCGACTATTTTTATTGATTTTTGGGTGGAGTTCCCCCATTTTGATTTTTGGGTGGAGTTCCTCCATTTGTATTGATTTTGGGTGGAGTTCCTCGATTTGCATTGATTTTTGGGTGGAGTTCTTCCATTTTTATTGATTTTTGGGTGGAGTTCCCCCATTTTTATTGATTTTTTGGGTGGAGTTCCTCCATTTTATTGTTTTTTTTGGGTGGAGTTCCCCAGTTTCTATTGACTTGTGGATGGAGTTCCCCAGTTTGTATTGTTTTTGGGGGGAAGTTCCTCCATTTTTTTTTATTTTTGGGTGGAGTTCCCCCATTTGTATTGATTATGGGTGGAGTTCCCCCATTTGTATTGAATATGGGTGGAGTTCCCCCCATTTGTATTGATTTTTGGGTGGAGTTCCCCCATTTTTATTTATTTTTGGGTGGAGTTCCCCAGTTTTTATTGATTTTTGGGTGAAGTTCCTCCATTTTTATTGATTTTTGGGTGGAGTTCCCCCATTTTTATTGATTTTTGGGTGGAGTTCCTCCATTTGTATTGATTTTGGGTGGAGTTCCTCGATTTGCATTGATTTTTGGGTGGAGTTCTTCCATTTTTATTGATTTTTGGGTGGAGTTCCCCCATTTTTATTGATTTTTTGGGTGGAGTTCCTCCATTTTATTGTTTTTTTTGGGTGGAGTTCCCCAGTTTCTATTGACTTGTGGATGGAGTTCCCCAGTTTGTATTGTTTTTGGGGGAAGTTCCTCCATTTTTTTTTATTTTTGGGTGGAGTTCCCCCATTTGTATTGAATATGGGTGGAGTTCCCCCCATTTGTATTGATTTTTGGGTGGAGTTCCCCCATTTTTATTGATTTTTGGGTGGAGTTCCCCCATTTTTATTTATTTTTGGGTGGAGTTCCTCCATTTTTATTTATTTTTGGGTGGAGTTCCTCCATTTTATTGTTTTTTTGGGTGGAGTTCCCCAGTTTTTATTGATTTTTGGGTGGAGTTCCTCCATTTTTATTGATTTTTGGGTGGAGTTCCCCCATTTTTATTTATTTTTGGGTGGAGTTCCTCCATTTTTATTGATTTTTGGGTGGAGTTCCTCCGTTTTTATTTATTTTTGGGTGGAGTTCCCCCATTTTTATTTATTTTTGGGTGGAGTTCCTCCATTTTTATTGATTTTTGGGTGGAGTTCCTCCGTTTTTATTGATTTTTGGGTGGAGTTCCTCCGTTTTTATTGATTTTTGGGTGGAGTTCCCCCATTTTTACCTTTATCTATGAGTAGACCGCCATCTTTGTACTCTCGGCCTCCCTCTCCCACCTTTGTCTATGAGGAGATCCGCCATCTTTGTACTCTCCTCCTCCCTCCATTTCCCGCATTGATCACGTTGAGTGCGGCAGACATTTTGTTTTGTCCATTCATCTGAATAAAGTTTTTTTCTCCCCAACCATTAAACGCGCCACTATTCTAGTGCCTTCTGCTGGGCGGGCGTGGCCTACGTCCCCTCCCTTGATTGGACCTCGGCTATGTCAGTCGTGGTAGTCAGGGCAAGCACTGTGTTTAGCGATTGGTGGAGAAGAGAGAAGGGGGCGGGTCGTTAGCACGGCAAGCTGCGATTGGACAGGCTGCCGGTGTTTATAGCCAATAGACGGTCGTTTTGTTGGTCCAGTGTCGCATCCTCGAGGGTCGAGCGGGTGTTCATTGTCCGGGAGCGTGTGAGGAACTTCCATCGGAAACATGAGGTGAGGAGGCCGGGGACGGAGCGGAGGGCCCCGGGGGTGAGGCGGGATGGTAGTTAGGGGTAGAAGCGGCCGGGTTCTCCATTCATTGCAGTGCCGGAGCACAGCGGCGTGGGCGGCCATTTTCTGAGCCTCTCATGTGGAGGCCGCAGCGGCCCGGGACAAAGAGCGGGACCGGGCTAGGCCTTAATTCTCAGCGCGGGAGGGCCCGAGACACAGAAACTCAGCGCCGCTTTTGTGTCTCGTCTGTGCGGCTCATTGAAAGTGGAGCGGGCGGCTGATTTGATCAATATGTGAGAGAAGCGTGTTCTCTGCCCGGGATTCTATCCTTGTACGGTGAGGCGGCTGCGGGACACGTGCAATGTTGGCTTCTCTGTGTCTCAAAACCGGTGCGGGCGGGCCTAGGATGAAGGAAAATGCGTTTTAGGAAACTGGTGCGGGCGGGCCTTTATTACAATAGACTTTAGTTTTGTGTTTCGCATCTGGTGGCCAGATATAAAAACTGGTGCGGGAGGGTTTATAATATGTAAGACTATCATTTCTATGTAAAACTGGTGCCGGAGGGCCCTTATAACGGGGGACTTTCGTTTTATGTTTCGCATCCGGTAACCAGATATGAAACTGGAGTGGGAGGGTTTATATAATATATGACTATAATTTATATCTAAATCTGGTGCAGGAGGGCCTTTATTACAGAAGACTTTAATTTTATGTTTTGCATCTGGTAGCCAGATATAAAACTGGTGCGGGAGGGTTTATAATATGAAAGACTATCATTAGTATATAAAACTGGTGCGGGAGGGCCCTTATTACTGGAGACTTTAGTTTTGTTTTGTCGGCCAGATTTGAAACTGGTGCGGGAGGGCTAATAGAAGACTATAATTTCTATATAAATCTGGTGCAGGAGGGCCTTTTATTACAGAAGACTTTAGTTTTATGTTTTGCATCTGTTGGCCAAATATAAAACTGGTGCAGGAGGGATTATAATATGAAAGATTATCATTTGTATAGGGTGCAGGAGGGCCTTTATTACAGAAAACTTTAATTTTATGTTTTGTGTCCGGTGGCCAGATATAAAAGTGGTGCAGGAGGGCTTATAATATAGAAGTCTTTAATAATTTCTGTATTTCAATGCCTGGGTTTTTTGTTTGCAGAGACCCAAGAGAATAAAATGGCGATCGTTGCAATACTTTCTCACACCGTATTTGCACAGCGGTCTTGCAAACACAATTTTTATGGGGGATACAATTTTATTTTGGAATTGAATAAGAAAACAGTAAAATTAGCCATTTTTTTTTCTGTTACGCCGTGTCGATACCTAGCATTTCATGCTTCGAAATTGCGCACGCTTATGGAATAGCGACCAACAGTGGTACTTAAATCTTCATAGGCGACACTTTAAACATTTGTAAGTTCCTTTAATATAAAATGGAATTGTCATGGTGTCTGACCCTTCCCCCGCCCCGGGTGTTCACCCCACAAGGCTGTGGAGATGTGGATTTTAACGTTGTACACTCTAAATAAAGTTTTAAAGTGGAGCTGTAGGCAAAACCTCTTTTTCTTTTTAGATGTAGTAAGGCGAGGGTTATATTTTTTTGTCTGTGTCCCGTTTTGGGGGAGATTTCCCTTCACTTCCTGTCCCATCGACCAAAACAGGAAGTGAGGGGAACGTCCCTGCGAACCAAGAGAAGTTCCTGTCTGGGTTTACGGAGCTACGAATACCGGAGCTGCTGACTTTTCATTGGAAGGCACTTACCTGTCGGAGGAGCTCGCTATCTTTGCACCCGCAGCTGATCCGTCCATGGGCTCCAGGCACCGGCATCCGAGAGTGAAGCCTTGTCTGTTTCCTACTGCGCGTGGGGGGTTGCGGTGCCCATAAAGCGGTTGTAAACCCTAAAAAGAGAAAAAAACCTGCAAGACAAAGGCATAATGAGCTAGTATGCATCGCATACTAGCTCATTATGTATTACCTTAGAACGAGCCCCGACACGGACCCCCAGACATCGCTGTGGGCGCTGCCATGATCCCTCGGCGGCTCTGGCGCGGTGATTGGCCGGAGCCGCCATGACGTCACTCCCGCGCATGCGCTCTGGAGTGATTTTCCGGCAAGCAAAACTGAAGGTCCCCCCCGGACCTTCAGAGCGATGCAAATATCTCCTAAACCGTGTTAGTTTAGGAGATATTATTTGTACCTACATGTAATCCTTATTATAGGTTCACCTGTAGGTGAAAGTGTCAAAGCGGGATACTACCGCTTTAACGGTCCCACTGTCTTCTGGGACCGCTCTCCTGGAAGGAGGGGGCGGAAGTTGCGTAGATCGGCACACAACCATTGCGGCAATCTTACTTCGCAATTAGGAGCAGGTTGGTTTTGACAGGTACCCCCCTCCTAAATGTGCCAGTGTAGAGGAGGAGGTAACAAACAAGTGGCGCTTCCTCTTTTGGGCGGAGCTCCGCTCTAGTTTACAAATGCACAGGCGGAGCAATGTGCGTCAACGGCCAATCACACCGCCAGACAGGAGGTGCAAGCTGGCACAGTTTGAGCGTTTTGGTGATTGGACCTGGGGGGGGGGGGGTGTAACCACGTGCATTGCTTAGTCTTTGAGTTGTGAATGAGCCCTTGTTGGGAGAGTCCACCTGAAATGAATGGGGGGGGGGAGTGTGACTAGATACACTAGGACTGCCCCTGCAGATGGGGGGGGCTTTATTTGAAAGACTCAATGCTGATTTCATTTCCCCATCTCACATGTGGTCTCTCCTCTCCTGCTGTGAGCTCAGCGATGGAAAAGATGGACCATACGCACCTGCTGGAGTTGAGACCCTCCCGTCCATTACTGCTCACCCCCCACCATCACAGGGGCGAGTGTGGGGGTGAGCACTAATGGTTGGGAGGCTCTTAGCAACATCCTAGCAACAGGGCAAGCTGGCGATCATCTCCACGTTTTTGTCAGGTATAGAAGAGGTACATAAAACAGCCTTGCTGTAGGTGGCGGCCATTTTTATGTACCGCCTTTTACGTACCTGACTTAAAAATGTGGGGGTGGTTGCCTGTGAGCCGTGCCTTGTTGCTAGGGACGTTGCGAGCCGTGCCTTGTTGCTAGGGACGTTGCGAGCTGTGCCTTAAGAGCCTCCCAGCCATTAGTGCTCGCCCACACACTTGCTTCTGTGATTGGGGGGAGGGGGGGCGAACAGTATTTCCTGGGATGGGCTCAGTACACCCTTGCTCTAGGTGGAGGCCATTTTTGAGACATCCCAGCCATTACTGCCTACCCCCCCCCCACCATCACAGGAGGGAGCGTGGGGGGGAGGGGGAAGCAGTAACAGCTGGGAGGGTCCTAGGAACAAGACTAGATGGTTAACCATCTCCAGGAGTTTTTCAGTTAGACTTCAGGAGGTAAATAAAAATGGCCTCCACTTACAGCAAGGAAGTTCTGTAGTAAGAGCTGCACAGACTTTTATCTGTAGACTCCCCTTCTCGGCATAGGGGGGGGGGGGGTTAGTATAGTTTAACGAACCCTTTAACTTCTGACTGCAGCTCCAGGTGGATTTGGTTCCTTTAATGCTGAGTTTTGTGCTGGTGTTCCCAGCTCCGCCCACCCGTTCAGGCCATTACATGGTGCTCTCACCCCTGTTGGCTCAGCTTATCTTGAATGCTTCAGGAGTGAGGCTGCATGGGAGTGGGAGGAGCCTGTAATGGGGAAGCAGCACTCCATCCACCCCACAGTCACTTTTCTTCATTGAGGCTGCATTGATGATTTGTCTAATCTCTGAATATTTTCTATTTCAGGGGAGAAAGAGGCCGCGGAGGACGGGGACGTTTTGGATCCAGAGTGGGACCTGGCACTGGGTAACTATCTCAGTTCATTGACCTTTGTATTGGTGTGGGGTACATCACTTGTATCTCGCTGTTCATGGCCAACCTCTGCGTTGGCTGTATGTGGTCGGCTATGTACGGGAAGCCAAAGTCTTTCTCCAGATGTTCCTTATAGACATGGCAGACCGGTGAGCTGTCCAGAGATTGGACGCAGACTGCTAAAGGTTGTCATCTACAGGGGGAAGGACCTTGGCGCCTCTTCTGTGGCTCCCTGGTCCTTCCTCTGTATCGCATTAGGACCTTTAATTCCTGTCCTGGGTGGACCAGGTTTCATTTGATCCTTTTAATGATGGTGACCAGCTTCCTGTGACCATTGGATTTATAAGGGTTCCTCTTGGATAAACAGCCCTGTGATGGGTATAGGAAAACTTCTGGTAAGCCGTTTTCTCTGGGCTCAGTCTTTGGACCTTCGCAGTAGCTCACCCATATTTGCATCATAGGTAGGGGGCTTTTGGACCCCTGTCCCTTCGTATTGCTCATGGTTTCCTTTTTTCTATATCATGAAGGCTGACAGAGCGGTTCTGGTCTTTGTCCACCTCTGTATCCTGTTTGAATAAAGTCTGATAGTTTTTGTGTATGTGGTGGCCTTGGGTATGATGTCAAATTAATGATGATCCTGTGTGGTAACCTTGGATGTGATGTCTAATGGACAGTGTGGATCTGGTGTGGTGGCTTTGGTTGTGAAGCCTAATGGACTGTGGCATAGTTTGGTTGTGCATCTGTGATGGCCTTGGCTGGGAAGTCTAATGGCTGGTGTTGGTGGCCTTGGATGGCAAGTCTAATGGCTTGTGTTGGTGGCCTTGGATGGCAAGTCTAATGGCTTGTGTTGGTGGCCTTGGATGGCAAGTCTAATGGCTTGTGTTGGTGGCCTTGGATGGCAAGTCTAATGGCTTGTGTTGGTGGCCTTGGATGGCAAGTCTAATGGCTTGTGTTGGTGGCCTTGGATGGCAAGTCTAATGGCTTGTGTTGGTGGCCTTGGATGGTAAGTCTAATGGCTTGTGTTGGTGGCCTTGGATGGCAAGTCTAATGCCTGGTGTTGGTGGCCTTGGATGGGAAGTGTAATGCCCGGTGTTGGTGGCCTTGGATGGGAAGTGTAATGCCTGGTGTTGGTGGCCTTGGATGGGAAGTGTAATGCCCGGTGTTGGTGGCCTTGGATGGGAAGTCTAATGGCTGGTGTTGGTGGCCTTGGATGGGAAGTCGAATGGCTTGTGTTGGTGGCCTTGGATGGGAAGTCGAATGGCTTGTGTTGGTGGCCTTGGATGGGAAGTCTAATGGCTTGTGTTGGTGGCCTTGGATGGCAAGTCTAATGCCTGGTGTTGGTGGCCTTGGATGGGAAGTGTAATGCCCGGTGTTGGTGGCCTTGGATGGGAAGTGTAATGCCTGGTGTTGGTGGCCTTGGATGGGAAGTGTAATGCCCGGTGTTGGTGGCCTTGGATGGGAAGTGTAATGGCTGGTGTTGGTGGCCTTGGATGGGAAGTCTAATGGATGTGGGTCTGTGTGGTTGCCTTGAATGTGATGTCTAATGGGATGGTGTGGTGGCCTTGGTTGTGGTTTCACATTGTCAGTACAGCTCCTCCTACATGTATATCTTGATGGCCTTCTATCATGATGCTTGTTAACGCCTTATTTTTCTGTCTTCAGGTTCCGGCCCTTCGTCCCACACATTCCATTTGATTTCCATGTGGTGAGTATCTCTCCTTGATATTTCATGTAAAATATTTAAAGGTTCTCTTCCCTTCCTCAACCGATTCGTTCTTTTCTCCATCAGTGCGAAATGGCGTTCCCCCGTGTAAAGCCCGCCCCGGACGACGCCCCCTTCAGTGAAGCCCTGCTCAAACGAAACACAGACCTTGCACCAACACCCGCAGAGCAGGTGAGTGTCCACTTAGATCCCGTGTGATTGGCCGGCACATTGCTGCGCTGGGTCCTGGGTGTTTTGCTCGGATTGTTCTGATATGGGTGAACAAGGTTCTGTAGCTGGACCACCAAGTGGGAGGAGTCTCTCTCTTCTGGGCTCTCTGATTTGCTTAGTGGCAGCGCCTGATTTCTGGTTTAGCGGTTTAATAGCTCCTGGATTGTCCTTGGGCCTGACTGGCTTTACCCAGTTGGGTCTCCTCTAAGAATCCTTCAGGAAAGGGGTGTGATTGGATGCCAGGGCCATGGGGGTGGTTTTGGAATACATGGGGTGCTATGGGGACCTGAGCTTGTTTGTGGGCACCACCTTATTAAAGGGTCTTGGAAATGAATGTGGTGGTGATGTTGGCACAGAACACTCATCTGAATCTTTCTTCCTCCTCCAGGCCTCCATCCTTTCACTGGTAACCAAAATCAACAACGTCGTCGATAATCTGATTGTGGCCCCAGGAAACTTCGAAGTGGTAAGTTCTCATTTGACTGACGTGTGGATTTCTAGAACTTCCTACAGAAGCTGTGAGATCCAACCTTTGTTTCTGAAATTCTGGAATGAGTTTTCCTCCACTGCCCAACATTGTCCTCCGCAGACCGGGAGGGGCTATAGAAATGACATCCATGGCCATTAATCATTCGTCCTATTGACGATTGGGCAGTTTACTTGTAGGAAATGGAATGTTTGTGGTCTTTATGAGTTACCCTTTGAATTGGGATTCCCACTATGTGCATTAGACAGGGCCAGACAGTACAACGTGGCCCTATAGGGACTATCCTAGTTCCTATAGGGCCCTTATTTGACTCTGGCGACAGTGTTTGATATAGTCCCTATGGAGCCCCTAGCTGACTCTGGGGGGGCAGGGAGGATGCAACAACCTTGTCCCTATGGGGGTCCCCAGACAGTACAACATGGGGCCACTAGCTCATGGGGGGTGGCAGTATGATAGTCCCTGTGGGGCTACTAGTTGACTCTGGTGGCAGAAAGTATGATCTAGTCCCTATGGGGTTCCCCTAGCTGACTCTGTGGGGGGGCAGACAGTACAACATGGTCCCTATGGGGCTCTTGGCTTACTTGGGGGGGGGGGGGGGGGGTAGACAGTACAACATTTTTCCCATGGGGCTCCTTGCTGACTCTGGGGGGCAGGGGAGGATGCAACAACCTTGTCCCTATGGGGCTCCTTGCTGACTCTGGTGGCAGAAAGTATGATCTAGTCCCTATGGCTTCCCTAGCTGACTCTGGAGGGAAGGGGGGGTAGACAGTACAACATTGTCCCTATGGGGCTCCTTGCTGACTCTGGGGGGCAGAGTATGATCTAGTCCCTATGGGGTTCCCCTAGCTGACTCTGTGGGGGGCAGACGGTACAACATGGTCCCTATGGGGCTCCTAGCTTACTCGGGAGGGGAGGTAGACAGTACAACATGGTCCCTATGGGGCCCCTTGCTGACTCTGGGGGGGGGGGGGGGGCAGATGCTATATGGCTCCTCTGGTCGAGGAATGTTTAAGTACCAACATTGGTAGTAAAACTTGGGAGGGGGGGCAGGGCCTATCTGAGTCAAGAGAAGAGGGACCTTATTGTGGTCTCCATAAGGGGAACCTGAGGGCTGATATCTCAGATTTTTTTACTTAATCTCCTCTCTTCTTGCAGCAAATTGAAGAGGTGCGACAGGTCGGCTCATACAAGAAAGGAACAATGACCGCCGGTCACAATGTGGCAGATCTGGTCGTCATCCTGAAGATCCTCCCCACATGTAAGTTATTCAGGATTTGTCACAGCCACTCTCCTCCTGACCCCCCCCCATGTTCTCCTACTGACCTCCTGACCCCCCCCCATGATCTCCTATTGACCGCCTTCTAATCTCCTTGCAGTGGAAGCCGTTGCAGCCCTTGGAATGAAAGTAGTTGAAACCCTCAGAACACAGGAGCCCTCAGAAGGTAAGGAGTCCTTCAATTTGGTCAAATCTGAGACTCGAGTATTATCTGGCCACAAGATGCCGGTACATCCTACCCGCGAGCTGGACTTCTAAGCAAATAGTCTTCTCTAGGCGTTTAGTCTACTATCCATTCTCTTGTGTCCCTCAAATGCATGGTTCTTCATGGTTTCTCTTGTGACCCTACATGGTATCTTGTGGTCCTTCATGGTATCTCTTGTGACCCTACATGGTATCTTGTGACCCTACATGGTATCTCTTGTGACCCTACATGGTATCTCTTGTGACCCTACATGGTATCTTGTGGTCCTTCATGGTATCTCTTGAGGTCCTCCAATTCATGGCCCTCCATTTTTATCTTATCGTCCTTAATCCTATCTCGCATGGCCCTCCATGGTATCTCTTGTGGTCCTTCATCCTATCTCGCATGGTCCTCCATGGTATCTTGGGGTTCTTCATGCTATCTCACATGCTCTTCCAATGCATGGCCCTTCATAGTATCTCTTGTGACCCTTCATGCTATCTCGTATGGCCCTCCTCCAATGCATGGTCCTTAGTATCTCTTGTGGACCCCCCCAAAAATGCATGGTCCTTAGTTATCCTACGGAGGTGAACTTTTATCTCCTTTTGAAATTTGTGGTTTTGCATTTGCTCAGTTCTGACAATTTTTCTTCCAGTACTTTCCATGCTTACAAATGAAACCGGCTTTGAGATCAGCTCTGCTGATGCCACTGTGAAAATCCTGATCACCACCATCCCCCCAAACCTGAGGAAGTTGGATCCCGAGCTGCACTGTAAGTAAATGACTCCTAATTGGGTTTCTGCTGCTTGTCTGTCCATCCCCCCCCCCCCCCCCCACCGCTTCCCCTCACTCTGTGCTCCTCATTGCAGTGGACATCAAAGTTCTGCAGAGCGCCCTGGCAGCCGTTCGGCACGCCCGCTGGTTTGAAGAGAACGCTTCCCAATCCACGTGAGTACAGCCTGGTTTTGGCTCTGGGGGGAGGAAAACTGAGGAATAAACCATTGGAAATGTGGGGGGGGGTGTTTGACAGTATTGCCTTTAGTGGCTTCGCAGCCCAACATATTTATAATTTGTCTGTCTGAAGTAAACCTTGACTGTAGGTTGTCGGTGTCACCTAAGTGGAAGCATTTGCTGTTTCCCTCTTGCTTGTTTAGTCACTTATACTTTCCTCTCTCCCCTCAGCGTGAAGGTTCTGGTCCGATTGCTGAAAGATTTGCGGTCACGATTCTTGGGCTTTGAACCCCTCACCCCCTGGATTCTGGACCTCTTGGCTCATTACGCAGTTATGAACAACCCCTCCCGACAGCCCCTGGCTCTTAATATTGCATACAGGTAAGAAGGTGGAGGGGGGCTGGGGGTGACATTGTTGGATGTTAGGAGAAGCTGGGGGGGGGGCGATGTTGGGAGAAGCTGGTTGAGGAGACTGAGGGATAGGATAAGCTGGTTTGAGGGAGTGAGGGTTGGGACAAGTTGGTGAGGGGACATTGAGGGTTGGGAGAAGTTGGTGAGGGGACATTGAGGGTTGGGAGAAGTTGGTGAGGAGACATTGAGGGTTGGGAGAAGTTGGTGAGGAGACATTGAGGGTTGGGAGAAGTTGGTGAGGGGACATTGAGGGTTGGGAGAAGTTGGTGAGGGGACATTGAGGGTTGGGAGAAGTTGGTGAGGGGACATTGAGGGTTGGGAGAAGTTGGTGAGGGGACATTGAGGGTTGGGAGAAGTTGTTGGCGAGGGGACATTGAGGGTTGGGAGAAGTTGTTGGCGAGGGGACATTGAGGGTTGGGAGAAGTTGTTGGCGAGGGGACATTGAGGGTTGGGAGAAGTTGGTGAGGGGACATTGAGGGTTGGGAGAAGTTGTTGGCGAGGGGACATTGGGGGTTGGTGAGTGGACATTGAGGGTTGGGAGAAGTTGGCGAGGAGGGGGGCAGGAGTAAGAAAGCTGTTGATGAGGGGGTGTTGGGTTAGGAGAAGCTGGTGGGGGACATTAAAGGTGAATGGGGGGGGGGGTGTATGAGAAGCTGGTCTGGGGGGTGTAGGAGGCTGGTGAGGGAACATTGGAAGTGTTAGAAGCTGAAGGGGGTGAGGGTGTTAGAAATTGGTGATGGGACATACATGGGGTCCAGAAGCCAACCAGAGATGACGGTTTTCTCCCTTCCACAGGCGATGCCTCCAGATCCTGGCTGCCGGTCTCTTCCTCCCCGGCTCCGTAGGGATCACTGATCCTTGTGAAAGTGGAAACTTCAGAGTTCATACGGTGATGACCCTGGAACAGCAGGTGAGCAGACATTTCCATGAGTCCGTCTTACGGCTGCTCCTCCCCAGTTGTCGGTAGTAATTCCCGGTCTCTTCTCTTCTCCCTCCCCAGGACATGGTATGTTACACGGCTCAGACATTGGTCCGTATCCTGTCTCATGGAGGATACCGCAAGATCCTTGGCTTGGAGGGTGATGCCAGTGGTAAGCAGAGGGGAAAGCCAGTGTATATATGGGGGGGGGGGTTTGGTTTTTAGAGGTGGTGGTCCTTTTTTGAGTGCGGATTTTGAGCCACCATTGCGAGAGATCCCAATGATGGGACAATGGGGTGTCATTCTCATCTTGTAAATTTTTTTGCAGCTCTGGCCACAGAAATGTCCACCTGGGATGGTGTTATTGTGACTCCATCAGAGAAGGCCTATGAGAGACCTCCAGAGAAGAAAGAGGGTGAAGAGGAGGAGACCCCTGAGATCGCAGAGGGAGCCGAGGAGGAAGAGAACATGGAGACACAGGAGTGATACAAAGAGGTATTCACTACAATTCTAGTCGTATCTGGGGACAGCTGTCTGTACATGGGGGGGGGGTTCAGCATTTCAAGATGAGAGATGGCTCCATCATTCGCACCATCTTTGGGTTGGAATATCAGTGCTCTGGCTCCAAGTGCCTCCACATTCCAACCAGGGATCCTCAAAACTACGACCCTCCAGCTGTTGTGGAACTACACATCCCATGAGGCATTGTAAAACTGACATTCAAAGACAAGGCATGATGGGAATTGTAGTTCCTGAACTGGAGGCCCATAGTTTAAAGACCCCCTGGAATAAACAATAGGCTTTGTAGCCAAGACTAACGTGTTTCGTCTTTTTAGCCAAAAGGGCATTGGCTTTGATATTAAAACAAATTTAGGTGTAGCTATTCATTAACATTGTCCAGCAAGTGTGAGCTCTTTAGTCCAGTTTCTGAATACAGCAAGTAACAAGCCAACGCGTTTCATCTTTATAGCCAAAATAAAGACTTCACGGAAATGCCCTTGGAAAGCTGTATTTTGTTTTTCATTGGATAAATAAAATCGTTTAACCAAAAAAAGTCTTGGAAATGCCCGTTGTGGGTGCAGCTGTCTTTTCATTGCAAGTGTCAGCTCTTTGGCTCAGTCTTTAACTTTTCTTTTTTTCTCTCCTGCAGATTTTGGTCCCTCCCAGAGGCAGAAGAATAAGGTCTATTCCTGGACCAAGGTCCCCTCCCCCCTCGCCATGTTCTGTGTTGTGCCCCCCCACTTGTGTTGTGAATTATTTTATACTGTAGACATTTTTTGTTTTGTTGCAGATGACAATAAATTTTTATTTCCACCGTTCTTAACACATCCTTCGTAGTGTCTGATCTGTGTCCTTAACACTTTATTTAAACCCCCCCTCAAAAAAAATTGTCGCTTGACATGGTCTCCTCCCCTCCTGAACTTCTAGCCACTTATGTGATTGGTTGCACAGCATATCTGTGCATAATTGGGACGTGCTTGGCAAGCAATTATTCCCCAGTCCCCCCCCCCCCCCCCAGCTCGCCCTTCCCGATCTTGGGTACTTCCATCTTCTCCCAGTCTTCCTCTTGGTTCCAAATATTTGGCCTCTTGATAGATGGGCTGCAACACGTGCTGTGAATGCACACAGAGCTGCGCATGTAAGACTGCATGCACAAGTAATGATGGGTAGGGAGAAGCGGGTATGACTGAGACCAATGGGGTCTCTTCTGTCATACAAATATCCTGCTTACCTGGTTTTCTTAGATTTAATTCCCGTTTTGAGAGTCTCTCTGACCGTTTGTGCCTGGAGCAGAGCTGCAATAAAATGTATTCAACCACCATAAAAGCCGTCAATCCACGTGTAACAAATGCCTTTGCAGAAGCAGCAGTGACATCACTGTGTATAATGTGAGCAGAGCTGTGGGAGGGGTATAGCAGACCTGCCCACTACAATAGGGGGTGGGGTTGAGACCAACGCCGTGCACAGGGGGGGCAGCAGTGACATCACTGTGTATAATGTGAGCAGAGCTGTGGGAGGGGTATAGAAGATCTGCCCACTACAATAGGGGGTGGGGATGAGACCAAGGCCGTGCACAGTGGGAGCAGCAGTGACATCACTGTATAATGTGAGCAGAGCTGTGGGAGGGGTATAGCAGACCTGCCCACTACAATAGGGGGTGGGGATGAGACCAATGCCGTGCACAGGGGGGGCAGCAGTGACATCACTGTGTATAATGTGAGCAGAGCCGTGGGAGGGGTATAGAAGATCTGCTCACTATAATAGGGGGTGGGGATGAGACAAGGCCGTGCACAGGGGGGCAGCAGTGACATCACTGTGTATACTGTGAGCAGAGCTGTGGGAGGGGTATAGAAGACCTGCCCACTATGATAGGGGGTGGGGATGAGACCGGGGGGGGGGGGGTGGGTGGCAGTGACCGGTCTTTATTACAGGAAGCTCCTGTCTAGAGGCGGTGTATAGCACTGGATTACTGTGCAGTTCTGGAAGGAAATGTACAAAGAATGTTTTTAGACAATATTTGAACCCGGGGGAGGATCGGGGAAATCTGCACTAGTCTGCCAAGAGACAGTTGGAACGCTACAGCACTGGATGGTAGAACGGCACAGAACTCTCCAATGGTCTCCTGCAGTAATCCTCTCTCCCCTCTTAGGGCTAACGCTAAACGAGTGTAACCATGCCCAGTAGGAAGAAACTGTTGGCAATGGGACTGTAGGGAACTGTACCCAGCAGGAAGAAACTGGGGCGGACAGGACTGTAGGTAACCGTACCCAGCAGAAAGAAACTGGGGGGATGGGACTAGGTAACTGTGCCCAGCAGGAAGAAACTGGTGGCAATGGGACTGTAGGTAACCGTACCCAGCAGGAAGACACTGGGGTGATGGGACTGTAGGTAACCCTACCCAGCAGGAAGAAATTGGGGGGATGGGACTGTAGGTAACCCTACCCAGCAGGAAGAAACTGGTGGCAATGGGACTGTAGGTAACCGTACCCAGCAGGAAGAACCTGGGGTGGACTGGACTGTAGGTAACCCTACCCAGCAGGAAAGAATACTATACACCAGTGCACCTGACTCCATCCAGGAGAATACTCAGTCCACGTGGCAAATCTGGAATGTGTGGCACTCAAATTCCACGTAGGGGATGAACAACACTGATCCTTTATTGATCTGGATGGCATTAGCCAATTAGTGCTGTTCCAGCGGAAGAACCCAGGCCAACTATTGCTGCAATGGTTCCACCTCTCAACTTTTGAGACACTAGGATGTAACTGAATCCGGTCTTGCAGATAAGGGGATTGGCCGCCATGAGAGTGCTGCCCCCTAGGTATGATTTTTACACTGCGCATAGCTTCCTACTACTGATGGTGGTGACGTCATACCAATCTATGAAAAGTTCAGCTGTGTCCTTCAATAATTATAGAGATTAGATCTACAGATGGGGGGGTTCCTAGTTTATTTGGACATTGGCTTTAGTGAGATCTTTACACTTGGTATGGAACAGAG
Source organism: Pelophylax lessonae (assembly GCF_965119305.1). NCBI lineage: Eukaryota > Metazoa > Chordata > Amphibia > Anura > Ranidae > Pelophylax > Pelophylax lessonae. The sequence continues at coordinate 2,981,123 of NC_138780.1, forward strand.
GAGTATTTAGGAAAGCAGTTGGAAAAGTGTTTACACTTGATCACCTCGCTGAATTATGGGTGAGCTTAGGCCTAAGGCATCTCTGGATCTGCAATGGTTCTGGTTTCCAAACATGGCTTTTAGCCGTAGAACTTTGCTGCAGAAGCCTTTACAAAACTTGCCTCGAACGGTCGGGTAATGGCTTTATATGGCCAAAGGTCCACGAATGCTTGGGCATCCCATGTGTTGGATCTTCTTGAATGTCCAAAACTATGACCAGAAATATGGAGGACAATTACAGCACCTTCCCTCACCAATATCCTTGGAGCTGTAATGGCCCCCGTTCTTTTGAGAAGGCTTTCCACAAGATTTCGGAGGGTGTTGGGTAATTCCAGTGATTGGGTACTGTTGTTGGATGAGATCTGGTTCCATAGTTGAAGCTCATCCAGAAGGTGTTGAGGTTGGGGCTCTGTGCAGGACACTCGTGTTCCTCCACACCAAACTGGTCATACATGTCGTAATGAGGCTGGCTTTGTACAAGGTCATGGTCTTCACCGAACTGGTCATACATGTCGTAATGAGGCTGGCTTTGTACACGGGCACAATCATGGTCTTCACCAAACTGGTCATACATGTCGTAATGAGGCTGGCTTTGTACACGGGCACAATCATGGTCTTCACCAAACTGGTCATACATGTCGTAATGAGGCTGGCTTTGTACATGGGCACAGTCATGGTCTTCACCAATCTGGTCATACATTTTGTAATGAGGCTGGCTTTGTACACGGGCACAGTCATGGTCTTCACCAAACTGGTCATACATGTCGTAATGAAGCTGGCTTTGTACAAGGTCATGGTCTTCACCAAACTGGTCATACATGTCGTAATGAGGCTGGCTTTGTACATGGGCACAGTCATGGTCTTCACCAATCTGGTCATACATTTTGTAATGAGGCTGGCTTTGTACACGGGCACAGTCATGGTCTTCACCAAACTGGTCATACATGTCGTAATGAAGCTGGCTTTGTACAAGGTCATGGTCTTCACCAAACTGGTCATACATGTCGTAATGAGGCTGGCTTTGTACATGGGCACAGTCATGGTCTTCACCAATCTGGTCATACATGTCGTAATGAGGCTGGCTTTGTACACGGGCAGTCATGGTCTTCACCAAACTGGTACCACAAGGTTGAAGAAGCACAATAGTGATTTCCAAACTCGGTCCTCAAGTACCGCCCAACAGGCCATGTTTTAGGAATTTCCATTTGATAAAATACTCATAAATGCCGAGCAATTGACATAGATTGAGGACATCACCTGTAAGCCTTTATGGAGCTGGCGTTGAACAGAAAAGGGTCTTCATCAATCTGTTACCACAAGGTTGGAAAAGCATTGTCAAAGTCTGGTACTGGTTCTCAATACTTTGGGGTCTTGAGACAATGACTCCCCCAACAGTAATCTACAAATGGGGGTTCTAGAACAATAGTGCCCTGACCATAATCGACACTTGGGTGGGACGATGTATGAACAGTAACCAATATGGGGGTCCCAAAACTTTGACACCCTGACAGAAAACACTTGGGGGGTCCTACGATAATGACTCCTTGACTGTGCCTAGCACTTCGGGTACCCAAGACAAGGAAATGGACAGTAGCCAGCACTTCATGTGTCATTGTTCCAGGACCCTCGAACGTTGGTTAACGTCTGTATGTCATTGTCCCAGGACCCTCGAACGTTGGTTAATGTCTGTATGTCAGTGTCCCAGGACCCTCGAACGTTGGTTAACGTCTGTATGTCAGTGTCCCAGGACTCGTAAGTGTTGGTTTCTGTGTGTAATTGCCCCAGGACCCCTCAAGCTTTGATTGTCATTGTCTCAGGACCCCCAAGTGTTGGTCGTCTGTCATCTTCTCAGGACCTCATGTGTTGATCACTGTCTGTGTTTCGTTGTCCTAGGACCCTCAAGCGTCAGTATCAGTATCTCAGAATCCGCATAGTGTTGGTCAACGTCTGTCATTGTCCCTGTACCCTCAAGCGTTAGTCAACGCAGTGGTGTATTTTGGTTTTGTGCTGCCCCAGGCAAAACTAAAATTGGGCGCCCCCCTCCTTTGTAAATTTTCCCCACTCCTTTTTTAACGGATGTGACTCCTTCCGAAATTGAAGAACTACAAGCCCCAGCATGAAACCCTGAGATCTCACAAGAGGGAGAGAGGGGGAGGGGGTCAAAGGGTGGGGGTGGGAGGGAGACAGGGGGTCAAAGAGTGAGAAAGAGGAGGGATGATACAGAGAGGGGGGTGAGAGGAGGGATGAGAGAGAGAGGGGGATGAGAGAAAGAGGGAGGGAGGGGGTCAAAGGGTGAGAGAGAGAGGGGTTGAGAGGAGGGATGATAGAAAGAGGGAGGGGGTCAAAGAGTGAGAGAGAGGGGGGTGAGAGGAGGGATGAGGAAGAGGGAGGGGGTCAAAGAGTGAGAGAGGGGATGAGAGAGAGAGGGGGGGTGAGAGGAGCGATGAGAGAAAGAGGGGGGATGATAGGAGGGATGAGAGAGAGAGAGGAGGGATGAGAGAAAAAGGGGGGATGAGAGAGAGAGAGGGGGTGAGAGGAGGGATGAGAGAGAGGGGGGATGATAGGAGGGATGAGAGAAAGAGGGGGGATGAGAGAGAGAGAGAGAGGGGGGATGATAGGAGGGATGAGAGAAAGAGGGGGATGAGAGAGAGAGAGAGGGGGGATGAGAGAGAAAGAGAGAGGGGGGTGAGAAAAGGGAGAGGGAGGGGGTCAAAGAGTGAGAGAGAGGGGGGGTGAGAGAGTGAGAGTGGAGATGAGAGGAGGGATGAGAGGGGGGTGAGAGGAGGGATGAGAGAGAGGGGGGATGATAGGAGGGATGAGAGAAAGAGGGGGGATGAGAGAGAGAGAGGGGGGGGATGATAGGAGGGATGAGAGAGAAAGAGAGAGGGGGTGAGAGAGGGAGGGAGACAGGAGGGGTGTGAGAGAGAGGGAGAGACACAGGGGGGGGGGTGAGAGAGGCGGCTCTAGCAACCAGTGGCCAATAAAGTCTCAGGTGGAGGGGGGAGGTGACTTTTTTGCTGCCCCCCCCCCCCCCCCCGCTGCAAAGTGCCACCCTAGGCCTGGGCCTTGTTGGCCTAGGCCAAAATACAGCAACGTCTGTAGGTTCTTCGAGCATTGGTCAATGTCTGTATGCCATTGGCCCTGGACCCTCAAGCGTTGGTCAACATCTTAATGTTAATGTCCCAGGATCCTCAAGCTTTGGTCAATGTCTGTATGTCAATATCTCAGGACCCCCAAGGGTTGGTCAACGTCTGTCTTTGTCCCACACCCCCCAAGGGTTGGTCAACGTGTGTCATTGTCCCAGGACCCTCAAGCGTTGGTTAGTGTCTGCATGTCATTGTCCCAGGACCTCCAAGCACTGGTCAATGTCTGTGTCACTGTCCCAGCACCCTCAAGTGCTGGTCAACGTCTGCGTATTTTTGTTCAAGAACCCTCAACTGTTGGTCAGTGTCTGTGTGTTACTGTCTCACGACTTCCAAGTGTTGGTCAGCATCTGTATGTCATTGTCCCTCAAACGTTGCTTAACGTCTCTACATCATAGTTCCAGGTCCCCCAGATCTTGGTCACTGGCTGTGTGTCATTGTCCAGGGACCCCCCAGGTGTTGGTCACTGTTATGTCCTTATCCTGGGACCTCTTGACAGTAACACTTAGGTAGCCAGGGACAATGATGCACAGAGAGTGACCAACATTTGGGGGCTGCGGGTCAATAATGCACCAACAGTGAGGGACAATTTGGCCCCCCGGGGCCAATGACCCAGTGAAATGGACCATGGCCTCAGAGTCTTGGGACACCGATGGTAGCCAAGTCAGGGACTTCTTTAATATATGCCTGGAATCGTACTGTATAATCTTGATGACTCCATGCCTTCGATCGATACAGACGCTCACCTGTTGCAGTTCACACATAAAGCCAGAAGATGGCGCCCAGGCTTTATCCTATTCTTAAAGGCGATTTCCTGGCAGTGTGGAGTCTTCTGGCTGCCGGTTGGGGTCAGTGGAAATTTTTAATAATGCCTTCTATCAGTTTACAAAGGTTGGATGGAAGATTTATATTGTGTTGGACGGAGTCCATAGTCCTGGATTGTCAGTGTGGTTCCAGAGGCACTCCGCCTGTTTATCACCCCTCCTCAGCGCCCTTACACTCACTTGTGGGGGTTGTTCCATTTGTTTGGGAATTGTTTTGACCTGGATGGAAAACGAAGGAGCTCCCCGTTTCTGGGACTCAAGGCCTCCGGGTAAATAGTGTCACTCCAGCGTGAAATGACACAAGCCTCAGAAATAACAACCTATATATAGTTTCCTCTTCATTTCCTGTCCCAGGAAGACAACAGGAAGTGAGAGGTCGTCTCTCCGAAGTGCTTAGTGTGAATGTTTACTAAGCTTAGTAAATAAGGTGAATCTGTTCAATCAGCTAATTCTGTATTTCCCGTCACTGTCCTGGATGCAGCAACAGATTATGAATCTCTTCAGCTGGCACATAAACACCTGATGGGGGTTCGCAACCTTCCATACCATTCAAAGGTGTTGCCTTAAAATATGTGTGTCCCCTGCAGTAGTTCATTGTCACCACTAGATGTTCTCAGTCTCAGTCCACCATTGCACAATCCGGAAGACTGTGGGTGCAGGGTGTCACGGAACGGCCCCCTAAGGTGGCGTGTCAAGGAACAGCCCCATAAGGGGGGTGTTATGGAACAGCCTCATGTCACGGAATGGCCCCCCGAGGTGGCATGTCACGGAACAGCCTCATGTCAAGGAACGTCCCCTTGAGGAGGGTGTCCTAGAACGGCCCTCTGGGGTGGTGTGTCACGGAACAGCCTCATGTCAAGGAATGTCCCCTGAGGAGGGTGTCCCAGAACGGCCCCTCCGAGGTGGTGTGTCACGGAACAGCCTCATGTCAAGGAACGTCCCCCTGAGGAGGGTGTCCTAGAACGCCCCCTCCGAGGTGGTGTGTCACGGAACAGCCTCATGTCAAGAAACGGCCCCCTGAGGAGGGTGTCATAGAACGGCCCCCTGAGGAGGGTGTCCTAGAACGGCCCTCTGGGGTGGTGTGTCACGGAACAGCCTCATGTCAGCCCCCTGAGGAGGGTGTCATAGAACGGCCTCCTGAGGTGGCATGTCACAGAACAGCCTCATTTCAAGAAACGGCCCCCTGAGGAGGGTGTCCTAGAACGGCCCCCTGAGGTGGTGTGTCACGGAACAGCCTCATGTCAAGAAACGGCCCCCTGAGGAGGGTGTCCTAGAACGGCCCCCTGAGGTGGTGTGTCACGGAACAGCCTCATTTCAAGAAACGGCCCCCTGAGGAGGGTGTCATAGAACGGCCCCCTGAGGAGGGTGTCCTAGAACGGCCCTCTGAGGTGGTGTGTCACGGAACAGCCTCATGTCAAGGAATGTCCCCTGAGGAGGGTGTCCCAGAACGGCCCCTCCGAGGTGGTGTGTCACGGAACAGCCTCATGTCAAGGAACGTCCCCCTGAGGAGGGTGTCATAGAACGGCCCCCTGAGGTGGTGTGTCACGGAACAGCCTCATGTCAAGGAACGTCCCCCTGAGGAGGGTGTCATAGAACAGCCCCCTGAGGTGGTGTGTCACGGAACAGCCTCATGTCAAGGAACGTCCCCCTGAGGAGGGTGTCATAGAACAGCCCCCTGAGGTGGTGTGTCACGGAACAGCCTCATGTCAAGAAACGGCCCCCTGAGGAGGGTGTCCTAGAACGGCCCCCTGAGGTGGTGTGTCACGGAACAGCCTCATTTCAAGAAACGGCCCCCTGAGGAGGGTGTCATAGAACGGCCCCCTGAGGAGGGTGTCCTAGAACGGCCCCCTGAGGAGGGTGTCATAGAACGGCCCCCTGAGGAGGGTGTCATAGAACGGCCCCCTGAGGTGGTGTGTCACGGAACAGCCTCATTTCAAGAAACGGCCCCCTGAGGAGGGTGTCATAGAACGGCCCCCTGAGGAGGGTGTCCTAGAACGGCCCTCTGAGGTGGTGTGTCACGGAACAGCCTCATGTCAAGGAATGTCCCCTGAGGAGGGTGTCCCAGAACGGCCCCTCCGAGGTGGTGTGTCACGGAACAGCCTCATGTCAAGGAACGTCCCCCTGAGGAGGGTGTCATAGAACGGCCCCCTGAGGTGGTGTGTCACGGAACAGCCTCATGTCAAGGAACGTCCCCCTGAGGAGGGTGTCATAGAACAGCCCCCTGAGGTGGTGTGTCACGGAACAGCCTCATGTCAAGAAATGGCCCCCTGATGAAGGGTGTCACGGAATGGTCACCTCAGAAGGGTGCTATGAGGTGGCCTTCTTAGGGGCACTCATAGTGGAGTAGTTCGGAAATGAGGAGGATGATCTCTTTTGTTTGGGAAAGAGATCATCCTCAGAATCCTCAGAATGGAAGAAGTATGAATTGCTGGGGGGGTTTGAGGCCGGAGTTGGGCTTTAGGCTCATTTCACCCAGCACTCCCACATGGGAATATTAGAGGCCGGTTTTGGAGAAGGTGGAATCTGTAATTTGGGGGACATCTGGAATGGGAATGATACGGATATAATTCTGCCTCATCTCTGAGGTTCGGAGTTGGGATGGAAGGTCATGCTGGAAGTTGTAGTTCGTCTGATGACTGATAATCTGGGATGAAGTGAAGATAACGGCCATTATACAGGGACTCAGCACCATTACTGGTGGCGGGGTCAATGGATATATGCGGTAATTGTCAGCTGGTGGATCTCATCCTTTCATCTTTCAGTGTGGAATAACAGAGAAAAAAGAAGCAGAACTACCCCCCCCCCCCATCCATCCATCCATCCGCCCCCCCCCCCATTCATCCGCCCCCCCAGTGCCTGGAGCTTTGATAAAAGACTCTGAAACCCGCCTGTCCATTACCGCCTACTGAGTGCCGGATAACTGACAGGAGCTGACCCAGGTTCCAGCTATGTGTGTGGCTAGACTACAACTCCTATTATCCACATCACCAACAAATCCTACATGTACAGTATATGAGGCTAGACTACAACTCCCATTATCCACATCCTACATGTACAGTATATGAGGCAAGACTACAACTCCCATTATCCACATCCTACATGTACAGTATATGAGGCTAGACTACAACTCCCATTATCCACATCACCAACAAATCCTACATGTACAGTATATGAGGCTAGACTACAACTCCCATTATCCACATCTCCAACAAATCCTACATGTACAGTATATGAGGCAAGACTACAACTCCCATTATCCACATCCTACATGTACAGTATATGAGGCAAGACTACAACTCCCATTATCCAAATCCTACATGTACAGTATGTGAGGCTAGACTACAACTCCCATTATCCACATCCTACATGTACAGTATATGAGGCAAGACTACAACTCCCATTATCCACATCTCCAACACATCCTACATGTACAGTATATGAGGCAAGACTACAACTCCCATTATCCATATCCAACATGTACAGTATATGAGGCAAGACTACAACTCCAATTATCCACATCACCAACATACTATTTGTACAGTAAAAAGGTAAGACTACAACTCCCATTATCCACATCACCAACACATCCTACATGTACAGTATATGAGGCAAGACTACAACTCCCATTATCCATATCCAACATGTACAGTAGATGGAATAAGACTACAACTCCCATTATCCACATCACCAACATCCTATAAGTACAGTAAATGAGGCAAGATTACAACTCCTGTTATCCGCATTACAGACACATCATAATGATACAGAATACGGGGCTAGACTGCAACTCCTATTATCCGCATCACCAGCACATCCTATATGTACAGTATATGAGGCAAGACTAGAACTCCCATTATCCACATCCTACATGTACAGTATATGAGGCAAAACTACAACTCCCATTATGCACATCACCAACACATCTTATAGATACAGTATGTGGGTCAAGACTACAACTGTCATTATCCACAGTACTGACACATCATATATATAGACCATATGAGGCAAGACTACAACTCCCATTATCTACAGACTGACACATCGTGTATTTGCAGTATTATAGGTCAGACTACAACTCCCATCATCTGTAGCACTGACACATCTTATGAGGTCAGACTACAACTCCCATCATCTGTAGCACTGACACATCTTATGAGGTCAGACTACAACTCCCATCATCTGTAGCACTGACACATCTTATGAGGTCAGACTACAACTCCCATCAGCTGTAGCACTAACATATAAAAATGCAGTATAAGAAGTCAGACTACAACTCCTATCAGCCACAACACTGACGCATATGAGGTGTTAGAGGCTAGACTACAAATCCCATCAGCTGTAGCACTGACATTACATACAAGCCTGGATTACAACTCCCATCATTGTGGGGGGGGGGGGGGGGGTGCCTGCTGACCTCTTCCTGCGATGGATCGTTAGCGGTGGGTGTCTGAGGCTGAAGAGGGGTGCGTCATTCTTTTCTCCGGATACATAAACCTTTGAAGTACCTGTATAGCCGGCCAATGGGTATCTGTCCATCCAGTCCAGACATTTACACTGCTCTGCCACACAGTGCAGCTCTGTCTGGTAGGGAGGGAGGAGCCTGATTTTGCTCTGCTGCAGTTCAGTAACACAGGTCTTGTCCCTCCCCCATCCTGTGATTGGACAGTGAAAGGAGCAGAGAGATGAGTTTACCTCTCTCTCACTCCGCTGTCTCCCCCTATCAGCGTGCTTCATGGTTATCTCATAAGCATTTCAACGCGACTGATTGGCTCCCTGTTCTGCTTCTCCCACCCCATCCTGTGATTGGACAGTGAAAGGAGAAGCAGCACAGGGATGAGCTCATCTCTCTCTCACTCCGCTCTCTCCCCCTATCAGCATGCTCCATAGTTATCTCATGAGCACTGCAGCGTGACTGATTGGCTCCTTGTTCTGCTTCTCCCTCCCCCAGTCTGAGCTCTGCTGTACAGGGGGACTTTCTTGGAGTTTCTTGCTGCACCAATGGCGACGCCATGAATTCTCTATCCCTTGTGGTGTAGTGATGGTGGACCGTATACTTTCCTGGTGGGCGGAGCAACCTACCATGTGTATGCTGCCATGTAGGTATCAGGGGTGGGCGTGGCTTAAGGTGCAACAAAAAAAAAAACCCCAAAAGACTACCCAGTCAGCTCTGCTTCTCTCCTGATGCTGCTGTGAGCTACACAGTGCGGGACCGCCATTCACACTCGGTGAATCCAGAAGCCATTCTAGATCTATGTGTGCGGGACCGCCATTCACACTCGGTGAATCCAGAAGCCATTCTAGATCTATGTGTGCGGGACCGCCATTCACACTCGGTGAATCCAGAAGCCATTTTAGATCTATGTGTGCGGGACCGCCATTCACACTCGGTGAATCCAGAAGCCATTCTAGATCTATGTGTGCGGGACCGCCATTCACACTCGGTGAATCCAGAAGCCATTCTAGATCTATGTGTGCGGGACCGCCATTCACACTCGGTGAATCCAGAAGCCATTCTGGATCTATGTGTGCGGGACCGCCATTCACACTCGGTGAATCCAGAAGCCATTCTAGATCTATGTGTGCGGGACCGCCATTCACACTCGGTGAATCCAGAAGCCATTCTAGATCTATGTGTGCGGGACCGCCATTCACACTCGGTGAATCCAGAAGCCATTCTGGATCTATGTGTGCGGGACCGCCATTCACACTCGGTGAATCCAGAAGCCATTCTAGATCTATGTGTGCGGGACCGCCATTCACACTCGGTGAATCCAGAAGCCATTCTAGATCTATGTGTGCGGGACCGCCATTCACACTCGGTGAATCCAGAAGCCATTCTGAATCTATGTGTGCGGGACCGCCATTCACACTCGGTGAATCCAGAAGCCATTCTAGATCTATGTGTGCGGGACCGCCATTCACACTCGGTGAATCCAGAAGCCATTCTAGATCTATGTGTGCGGGACCGCCATTCACACTCGGTGAATCCAGAAGCCATTCTGGATCTATGTGTGCGGGACCGCCATTCACACTCAGTGAATCCAGAAGCCATTCTAGATCTATGTGTGCGGGACCGCCATTCACACTCGGTGAATCCAGAAGCCATTCTAGATCTATGTGTGCGGGACCGCCATTCACACTCGGTGAATCCAGAAGCCATTCTAGATCTATGTGTGCGGGACCGCCATTCACACTCGGTGAATCCAGAAGCCATTCTGGATCTATGTGTGCGGCGATCAAAGGCTCTGCGGAGGCGTTTCCTCCATTGGAGGCCTCTGGGAGGTTTGTTGGGTACCGCCCATCGTGCTGGGCTCTCATTGGATCACCCTTCAATCTCGGGTCGACCCAATCGCTGTGGAGCGTCTCATGGCCGGCCGTAGGGGAAAATTAGCTACAATTTGATTGGCTGTTCAGGGAGACTCCAGGGCCCCATGGTAGCACCGGCGGCCCCCGGAGTCTCTTTGATCTGCCGATGATTGAGGGGGCGGAGTTTTATGAATGGCGCAGTTCATGGCTTATTTTGGCATTGGAGCTGGTCGGACGAGATTTACTGCAACCGCTACAATGGAGCCTTTTATCTGCGCATCCAACATCACCTCCGAGCGGGAAACAACAAACCTGACACCTCAGCCAGAAATACTGCATCACACACCTGGGGTAATACCCATCTGCTGGCTTCAGGGGTGTCTGAGTTCCTGTGAGCCATAAATCCCGCATCAGACATCCGGGGTAATACCCATCTGCTGGCTCCACGGGTGTCTGAGTTCATGTGAGCCAGAAATCCAACACTCCACATCAGGGGTCATACCGATCCACTGGCTTCAGGGGTGTCTGAGTTCCTGTGAGCCATAAATCCAACACTCCACATCAGGGGTAATACCCATCTGCTGGCTTCAGGAGTGTCTGCGTTCATCAGAATCTGATGCCATCTCATCATTCCTCTATCTATACAGGGCTGCATTGCTGACTTCATTTTCCGGGATCATACCAATCTACTGGCTTCTATCTCAGTCACCCATCAGGAATACGTATGCAGATCAAGAGAGACAGCCAGGGAACCAGCATTTTCAGTAATTGCAGCCTCTACATTTCTGCCAGCGCAGGTTTCCATTAAAGTGGACATATTTGTAACTTTACACAAATGAATCCCAGATGTGCCCCAAGTTATGCTACAGGATCAATTTTAAGGAAAGCTCCGCCTTCAATCATTAAACAAACTCCCCTGAGCTCCAGTCAGTGACTTTACATAAATAAATCCCGGACACGCCCCAAAATACAGCAGCAGGATCATTGTTCAGGAAATCTACGCCTTTAATCAAACACCCTCCCCTGAGCTTCAGTCAGTGACTTTAGATAAATTAATCCTGGACACGCCCCAAAAAACAGCAAGAGGATCATTGTTCAGGAAAGCTCCGCCTTCAATCATTAAACACCCTCCCCTGAGCTCCAGTCAGTGACTTTACCTAAATGAATCCCGGATGTGCCCCAAGTTCCAGCTACAGGATCAATTTTAAGGAAAGCTCCGCCTTTAATCATTAAACACCCTCCCCTGAGCTCCAGTCAGTGACTTTACGTAAATGAATCCCGGACACGCCCCAAAATACAGCAGCAGGATCATTGTTCAGGAAAGCTCCGCCTTTAATCAAACACCCTCCCCTGAGCTTCAGTCAGTGACTTTAGATAAATTAATCCTGGACACGCCCCAAAAAACAGCAAGAGGATCATTGTTCAGGAAAGCTCCGCCTTCAATCATTAAACACCCTCCCCTGAGCTCCAGTCAGTGACTTTACCTAAATGAATCCCGGATGTGCCCCAAGTTCCAGCTACAGGATCAATTTTAAGGAAAGCTCCGCCTTTAATCATTAAACACCCTCCCCTGAGCTCCAGTCAGTGACTTTACGTAAATGAATCCCGGACACGCCCCAAAATACAGCAGCAGGATCATTGTTCAGGAAAGCTCCGCCTTTAATCATTAAAAACCCTCCCCTGAGCTCCAGTCAGTGACTTAAGGTAAATTAATTCCGGATATGCCCCAAGTTCCAGCTACAGGATAAATTTTAAGGAAAGCTCCGCCTTTAATCATTAAACACCCTCCCCTGAGCTCCAGTCAGTGAATTTACGTAAATAAATCCTGGATGTGCCCCAATATATTTCTACAGGATCATTGTTCAGGAAAGCTCCGCCTTCAATCACTAAACACACTCCCCTGAGCTCCAGTCAGTCATTGTTCAGGAAGGCTCCGCCTTCAATCATTAAACACCCCCCCCAAGTTCCAGCTACAGGATAAATTTTAAGGAAAGCTCCGCCTTTAATCATTAAACACCCTCCCCTGAGCTCCAGTCAGTGACTTTACGTAAATAAATCCTGGATCTGCCCCTATATACAGCTACAGGATCATTGTTCAGGAAAGCTCCGCCTACAATCAATAAACACCCTCCCCTGAGCTCCAGTCAATGACTTTATGTAAATTAATCCCGGATGTGCCCCAAGTTACAGCTACAGGATCATTGTTCAGGAAAGCTCCGCCTTTAATCAATAAACACCCTCCCCTGAGCTCCAGTCAGTCATTGTTCAGGAAAGCTCCGCCTTCAATCATTAACCCCCCCCCCCCCCCAGCTGAGCTCCAGTCAGTGACTTTATGTAAATGAATCTTGGAAATGCCCCAATATACAGATCATTGTTCAGGAAAGCTCCGCCTTCAATCATTAAACACACTCCCCTGAGCTTAATTAGCTACTCACTGCGTTTTTTAGGTGCCATTAAAATGAATGGCATCTGAAATGCGCATTGTGCGATTTCTCATTTTAGCAGAGCATTTTTTTTAAATCATATGCACAATCGCGGCGATTCGTCCTGCGATTCCAAACGGCCAGCTGTGAATGCAGCCTTAATGGCGCCACTGAGCATCCACTAAAGGACATTGCGTTCCTGTGCGTGTCAGGAAAGAGCGTGACTTTGCGATGCAACACGCAGTAGTGTGAGCCCAGCGTTCACACTTGTAAGACTCCAGAGTCCTGCGACTTTGGAGGGGTGCGACTTGGATGCGGCTTTGGCTTTGACCAATAATATGGACCACTGCACAACTGCGACTTTTGTGTCCAAAGTTGCATGACAAGTGGCACAAGTGTGAATGGAGCCTAGAATTTAGGACTCCATTCACACTTGTACGACTTCACAGTCCCATGACTTTGGAGTGCAACTTTGGTGCGATTTTGACAACTGTGGATGGGTGCGACTTGGATGCGACTTCTTATCCCTCTGCAAAGTCGGACACACTGTTGCATGTAAAACGTTCAGGTGCGACTTTCATCCAACTTTTGAGAGTCAACACTGAAGCCTATGGCCCTTAAGTTGCATGAAATACTTTGAAGTCGCTGCGACTTTTGCTCATATATGAATTGCTATCATTGGAAAACATGGGGGAACGGCTTGTCTAGCAACTTTGATGCCCAAAGTCGCATGACAAGTTGCAGAAGCGTGGAGTTTCATTCCGCTTTAAGGCCCCTTTCACACTTGTGCGACTTGTCCTTTGCAGTCCCAAGTCGCAGGACAAGTCGCATAAGTGTGAAAGGGGCCTTAGGTTCTATTGACACTTGAGCCATGCGACTTTGGAGTGCAACATTGGATGGATTTGACTTGGCTTCGACCACCGATAATGGACAACTGTTGCATGTAAAAATTCAGGAGCGACTTTCATGCGAATCTTGAGAATTAACATTGAAGCTTATGGCCCTCAAGTTGCATGAACTACTTTGAAGTTGCTGCGACTTTGGCACATGTATAAATTATTATCATTGGAAAAGACTTGTTTTGCGACTTTGATGTGTAAAGTTGCTTGACAAGTTGCACAAAGGGTGAAAAGAGTTTCATTTTAAGGCCCCTTTTACACTTGTGCGACCTGAAAGTCGCATGACTTTGACACGACTTGAAGTAATGCCTCTGTAATCTTGAGGTCTGTTGACCTCAAGTCGCATCAAAATCGGACCAAAGTAGTGCAGGGGCTACTTTGAAGTCGCACAGATATGAATGGTACTCATTGGAAGTCATGGGGTACGACGTATCATGTGACTTTGCAGTCCCAAGTCGCAGGACAAGTCACACAAGCGTGAAAGGGGCCTAAGGTTCCATTAACACGAGTTATGCGACTTTGGAGTGCAACATTGGTGCAGCTTTGGATGGCTACGACTTGGAAGCGACTTTGGCTTTGAGCACTGATAACTGTTGCAGAAATGTCGCATGTATAACATTCAGGTGCGACTTTCATGCCACTTTTGAGGGTTTACATTGCAGTCCATGGCTTTCAGGTCGCCTGAAATTCGAGCCAACGTAGCGCAGAAGCCTTTTATAAAGTCGCACGAGCGTGAGCCGAGTTTAATTTGCTTTCAGTAATGAAGTCGAATGTTAAATATTGACAGTCACTTCTTCCATTGTGTGCGATTTCTCCTCCGCCCGTCACTCTGTACACAACGTATCGCCTTCTTTCCATCTCATTGTTACAATGTTACAATTGTTTGTTGTATACACAGCCGTCTGCGATTTCCATCATGTCACCCGGGACCCGGAAACCATCCGAGGGAAAGGAGTTAACTCTTCAGCGTCCCCCCCAGATCTCTTCATATGGCCGAACCCCGCAGTTTGCCCCGGCCGCCCTGTAATGTCCCTGCCCCGGGCAGCAGGGGGCTCCTCACTCTTGGGATGGTTGCGGCGCTGGCTCTGCGTCCCCCCCCCACTCTTGGGATGGTTGGGGCGCTGTTTCTGCATCCCCCCCCACTCTTGGGATGGTTGGGGCGCTGGCTCTGCGTCCCCCCCCACTCTTGGAATGGTTGGGGCGCTGGCTCTGCGTCCCCCCCCCCCACTCTTGGGATGGTTGGGGCGCTGGCTCTGCGTCCCCCCCCCCCCACTCTTGGGATGGTTGTGGCGCTGGCTCTGCATCCCCCCCACTCTTGGGATGGTTGAGGCGCTGGCTCTGCCCCCCCCCCACTCTTCGGATTGCTGCGGCACTGGCTCTGCCCCCCCCCACTCTTGGGATGGTTGGGGCGCTGGCTCTACGTCCCCCCCCACTCTTGGGATGGTTGGGGCGCTGGCTCTGCGTCCCCCCCCCACTCTTGGGATGGTTGCGGCGCTGGCTCTGCTCTCCCCCCCCCCCACTCTTGGGATGGTTGCGGCGCTGGTTCTGCGTCCCCCCCACTCTTGGGATGGTTGGGGCGCTGGCTCTGCACCCCCCCCCCACTCTTCGGATGGTTGGGGCGCTGGCTCTGCGTCCCCCCCACTCTTGGGATGGTTGGGGCGCTGGCTCTGCGTCCCCCCCCCACTCTTGGGATGGTTGGGGCGCTGGCTCTGCATCCCCCCCACTCTTGGGATGGTTGAGGCGCTGGCTCTGCGCCCCCCCCCCCACTCTTCGGATGGTTGGGGCGCTGGCTCTGCATCCCCCCCCACTCTTGGGATGGTTGAGGCGCTGGCTCTGCGCCCCCCCCACTCTTCGGATGGTTGTGGCGCTGGCTCTGCCCCCCCCACTCTTTGGATTGCTGCGGCACTGGCTCTGCGTCCCCCCCCACTCTTTGGATGGTTGGGGCGCTGGCTCTGCATCCCCCCCACTCTTGGGATGGTTGGGGCGCTGGCTCTGCGTCCCCCCCACTCTTGGGATGGTTGGGGCGCTGGCTCTGCGTCCCCCCCCACTCTTGGGATGGTTGGGGCGCTGGCTCTGCGTCCCCCCCCCACTCTTGGGATGGTTGGGGCGCTGGCTCTGCGTCCCCCCCCCCCACTCTTGGAATGGTTGAGGCGCTGGCTCTGCGCCCCCCCCCACTCTTCGGATTGCTGCGGCACTGGCTCTGCGTCCCCCCCCACTCTTTGGAAGGTTGGGGCGCTGGCTCTGCATCCCCCCCCACTCTTGGGATGGTTGGGGCGCTGGCTCTGCGTCCCCCCCTCACTCTTGGAATGGTTGAGGTGCTGGCTCTGCGCCCCCCCCACTCTTCGGATGGTTGTGGCGCTGGCTCTGCCCCCCCCACTCTTTGGATTGCTGCGGCACTGGCTCTGCGTCCCCCCCCCACTCTTTGGATGGTTGGGGCGCTGGCTCTGCGTCCCCCCCCCCACTCTTGGGATGGTTGGGGCGCTGGCTCTGCGTCCCCCCCCACTCTTGGAATGGTTGAGGCGCTGGCTCTGCGTTCCCCCCCCCCACTCTCCCACTCTTGGGATGGTTGGGGCGCTGGCTCTGCGTCCCCCCCCCACTCTTGGGATGGTTGAGGCGCTGGCTCTGCGCCCCCCCCCCCACTCTTGGGATGGTTGTGGCGCTGGCTCTGCATCCCCCCCACTCTTGGGATGGTTGGGGCGCTGGCTCTGCGTCCCCCCCCACTCTTGGGATGGTTGAGGCCCTGGCTCTGCCCCCCCACACTCTTCGGATTGCTGCTGCACTGGCTCTGCGTCCCCCCCCCCCCCACTCTTGGGAGAGTTGCGGCACTGGCTCTGCGCCCCCCCCCCCACTCTTGGGATGGTTGTGGTGCTGGCTCTGCGTTCCCCCCCCCCCACTCTTGGGAGAGTTGCGGCACTGGCTCTGCTTCCCCCCCCCCCCCCCCACTCTTCGGATTGCTGCGGCGCTGGCTCTGCGTTCCTGTTGCTCGGGGATGTGACTGCTTCTGGTTATTTATTGTCCAGCGTTTCCGTCTTTCCACATCCTGACCGTCACACAGGGGAGCCCGCGGCCCTGGAACAATGCTCAGGTTTCTAGGGGCCAGTTCCCGTTGTCTGCCCTTCCAGCAGCAGGAAGCGGCTTAATGTCCTTGTGTGTGCGCGGTGACAGCAGATAACAGCAGGAAGTCGCAGCGTGGCCGCGATGACACCGAGTGACCCGACTGAGGCGCGCAGGGAACACCCTCAGGACATCATCACTGCGCCTGCCATGTGTGCTATGTACATAACTCCTGATTACATAGGCAGGTTCTGCTTCCTTCATAATCGCTCTGCACAGCGACTGAACCTTCTGATTCCTCTGATTGAACACAATAGACTTGTAGTCTCTAATGACATGAAACATCCACAGTGATTCTAGCAGACAGGGATCATGTGATCAGGCTTAGGGTCAAATGATGGAACAAGATCAGAGTACAGGTGAGGGGAGCGGGCTGAGTACAGGTGATGGGAGTGTCTGAGTACAGGTGAGGGGAGCGGGCTGAGTACAGGTGAGGGGAGCGGGCTGAGTACAGGTGATGGGAGCGGGCTGAGTACAGGTGATGGGAGCGGGCTGAGTACAGGTGATGGGAGCGGGCTGAGTACAGGTGATGGGAGCGGGCTGAGTACAGGTGATGGGAGTGGGCTGAGTACAGGTGAGGGGAGCGGGCTGAGTACAGGTGATGGGAGTGTCTGAGTACAGGTGAGGGGAGCGGGCTGAGTACAGGTGAGGGGAGCGGGCTGAGTACAGGTGATGGGAGTGGGCTGAGTACAGGTGAGGGGAGCGGGCTGAGTACAGGTGATGGGAGCGGGCTGAGTACAGGTGATGGGAGCGGGCTGAGTACAGGTGAGGGGAGTGTCTTAGTACAGGGGATGGGAGCGGGCTGAGTACAGGTGAGGGGAGTGTCTTAGTACAGGTGAGGGGAGCGGGCTGAGTACAGGTGAGGGGAGTGTCTTAGTACAGGTGAGGGGAGCGGGCTGAGTACAGGTGATGGGAGCGGGCTGAGTACAGGTGATGGGAGCGGGCTGAGTACAGGTGAGGGGAGTGTCTTAGTACAGGGGATGGGAGCGGGCTGAGTACAGGTGAGGGGAGTGTCTTAGTACAGGTGAGGGGAGCGGGCTGAGTACAGGTGAGGGGAGTGTCTTAGTACAGGTGAGGGGAGCGGGCTGAGTACAGGTGAGGGGAGCGGGCTGAGTACAGGTGATGGGAGCGGGCTGAGTACAGGTGAGGGGAGCGGGCTGAGTACAGGTGATGGGAGCGGGCTGAGTACAGGTGAGGGGAGTGTCTTAGTACAGGGGATGGGAGCGGGCTGAGTACAGGTGAGGGGAGTGTCTTAGTACAGGTGAGGGGAGCGGGCTGAGTACAGGTGAGGGGAGTGTCTTAGTACAGGTGAGGGGAGCGGGCTGAGTACAGGTGAGGGGAGCGGGCTGAGTACAGGTGATGGGAGCAGGCTGAGTACAGGTGAGGGGAGCGGGCTAAGTACAGGTGAGGGGAGCGGGCTGAGTACAGGTGAGGGGAGCGGGCTGAGTACAGGTGAGGGGAGCGGGTTGAGTACAGGTGATGGGAGCGGGCTGAGTACAGGTGATGGGAGCAGGCTGAGTACAGGTGAGGGGAGCGGGCTGAGTACAGGTGAGGGGAGCGGGCTGAGTACAGGTGAGGGGAGCGGTCTGAGTACAGGTGAGGGGTGCGGGCTGAGTACAGGTGAGGGGAGCGGGCTGAGTACAGGTGAGGGGAGTGTGCTGAGTACAGGTGAGGGGAGTGTCTGAGTACAGGTGAGGGGAGTGGGCTGAGTACAGGAGAGGGGAGCAGGCTGAGTACAGGTGAGGGGAGTGTGCTGAGTACAGGTGATGGGAGTGTGCTGAGTACAGGTGAGGGGAGCGGGCTGAGTACAGGTGATGGGAGCGGGCTGAGTACAGGTGAGGGGAGCGGGCTGAGTACAGGTGATGGGAGTGTGCTGAGTACAGGTGAAGGGAGCGGGCTGAGTACAGGTGATGGGAGCGGTCTGAGTACAGGTGATGGGAGCGGGATGAGTACAGGTGAGGGGAGTGGGCTAAGTACAGGTGAGGGGAGCGGGCTGAGTACAGGTGATGGGAGCGGGCTGAGTACAGGTGATGGGAGTGTGCTGAGTACAGGTGAGGGGAGCGGGCTGAGTACAGGTGATGGGAGTGGTCTGAGTACAGGTGAGGGGAGCGGGCTGAGTACAGGTGAGGGGAGTGTCTTAGTACAGGGGATGGGAGCGGGCTGAGTACAGGTGAGGGGAGTGTCTTAGTACAGGTGAGGGGAGCGGGCTGAGTACAGTTGAGGGGAGTGTCTTAGTACAGGTGAGGGGAGCGGGCTGAGTACAGGTGATGGGAGCGGGCTGAGTACAGGTGATGGGAGCGGGCTGAGTACAGGTGAGGGGAGTGTGCTGAGTACAGGTGATGGGAGCGGGCTGAGTACAGGTGATGGGAGTGGGCTGAGTACAGGTGAGGGGAGCGGGCTGAGTACAGGTGAGGGGAGTGTCTTAGTACAGGTGAGGGGAGCGGGCTGAGTACAGGTGAGGGGAGCGGGCTGAGTACAGGTGATGGGAGCGGGCTGAGTACAGGTGAGGGGAGCGGGCTGAGTACAGGTGATGGGAGCGGGCTGAGTACAGGTGAGGGGAGTGTCTTAGTACAGGGGATGGGAGCGGGCTGAGTACAGGTGAGGGGAGTGTCTTAGTACAGGTGAGGGGAGCGGGCTGAGTACAGGTGAGGGGAGTGTCTTAGTACAGGTGAGGGGAGCGGGCTGAGTACAGGTGAGGGGAGCGGGCTGAGTACAGGTGATGGGAGCAGGCTGAGTACAGGTGAGGGGAGCGGGCTGAGTACAGGTGAGGGGAGCGGGCTGAGTACAGGTGAGGGGAGCGGGCTGAGTACAGGTGAGGGGAGCGGGTTGAGTACAGGTGATGGGAGCGGGCTGAGTACAGGTGATGGGAGCAGGCTGAGTACAGGTGAGGGGAGCGGGCTGAGTACAGGTGAGGGGAGCGGGCTGAGTACAGGTGAGGGGAGCGGTCTGAGTACAGGTGAGGGGTGCGGGCTGAGTACAGGTGAGGGGAGCGGGCTGAGTACAGGTGAGGGGAGTGTGCTGAGTACAGGTGAGGGGAGTGTCTGAGTACAGGTGAGGGGAGTGGGCTGAGTACAGGAGAGGGGAGCAGGCTGAGTACAGGTGAGGGGAGTGTGCTGAGTACAGGTGATGGGAGTGTGCTGAGTACAGGTGAGGGGAGCGGGCTGAGTACAGGTGATGGGAGCGGGCTGAGTACAGGTGAGGGGAGCGGGCTGAGTACAGGTGATGGGAGTGTGCTGAGTACAGGTGAAGGGAGCGGGCTGAGTACAGGTGATGGGAGCGGTCTGAGTACAGGTGATGGGAGCGGGATGAGTACAGGTGAGGGGAGTGGGCTGAGTACAGGTGAGGGGAGCGGGCTGAGTACAGGTGATGGGAGCGGGCTGAGTACAGGTGATGGGAGTGTGCTGAGTACAGGTGAGGGGAGCGGGCTGAGTACAGGTGATGGGAGTGGTCTGAGTACAGGTGAGGGGAGCGGGCTGAGTACAGGTGATGGGAGCGGGCTGAGTACAGGTGATGGGAGTGTGCTGAGTACAGGTGATGGGAGCGGGATGAGTACAGGTGATGGGAGTGGGCTGAGTACAGGTGAGGGGAGTGGGCTGAGTACAGATAAGGGGAGTGGGCTGAGTACAGGTGAGGGGAGCGGTCTGAGTACAGGTGAGGGGTGCGGGCTGAGTACAGGTGAGGGGAGCGGGCTGAGTACAGGTGAGGGGAGTGTGCTGAGTACAGGTGAGGGGAGTGTCTGAGTACAGGTGAGGGGAGTGGGCTGAGTACAGGAGAGGGGAGCAGGCTGAGTACAGGTGAGGGGAGTGTGCTGAGTACAGGTGATGGGAGTGTGCTGAGTACAGGTGAGGGGAGTGTCTGAGTACAGGTGAGGGGAGTGGGCTGAGTACAGGTGATGGGAGTGGGCTGAGTACAGGTGATGGGAGTGTCTGAGTACAGGTGATGGGAGCGGGCTGAGTACAGGTGATGGGAGCGGCCTGAGTACGGGTGATGGTAGTGGTCTGAGTACAGGTGATGGGAGTGGTCTGAGTACGGGTGATGGTAGTGGTCTGAGTACAGGTGAGGGGAGTGGTCTGAGTACAGGTGATGGGAGCGGTCTGAGTACAGGTGATGGTAGTGGTCTGAGTACAGGTGAGGGGAGCGGGCTTAGTATAGGTGATGGGAGTGTCTGAGTACAGGTGAGGGGAGCGGGCTGAGTACAGGTGATGGTAGTGGTCTGAGTACAGGTGAGGGGAGTGGTCTGAGTACAGGTGATGGGAGCGGTCTGAGTACGGGTGATGGGAGTGGGCTGAGTACAGGTGATGGGAGTGGTCTGAGTACGGGTGATGGGAGTGGTCTGAGTACGGGTGATGGTAGTGGTCTGAGTACGGGTGATGGGAGTCGCCATGTTTTCTCATTATGTTAAAGAGAATGTTGCTTTGGAATTTCAAAGACTCTCGCCTAGGCGAGAAGAACAGGAGGGCTGAGAACCGAGAGGAGGGACTTTACAGGTACCAAGTAGACATTAAACATACATCAGGAAGTATATAAAAAAATATTAAAGCTTTATTTAATTACACATAATAAAATATTATCTGCTTTGCAATAGGCAGAATGAAACAACTAAGAACTACATAAAACAACACAAACAGTTATTGAATATGTCACATGAATGCTTGCAACAGTGTTATCAAGACCATACTGTATAGAATAGAAGTGGCTAATCCGCTCGATAATCCGGTTCTAGTCCACCAAACAGGTGCCCAACACGTTTCGACCGGAGGCTTCTTCAGGGACGTTTAGGCTGTTGAAAATATGGACATGCTGATATATCAAAAAACAATAAAAGGGGAAAAAAATAAGAAGACAAATGAGTACAGGCAACTATATACTTGTGTGGGCATTGTGCCATGCAGATCCACAAGAGGAAAGCCACACCAGTTGGAGAAAATACCCAAAAGCCCGAACAAACATACCCAAAGGGTGACACACATGCAAAGGGCTATGGGAGACCAATAGGAAGCTGGGGGGGAGTGCGGGAGCCGATATTAAGTAGTTCAAATGATAAAAAGGTATATGTATAATTAATAGAGAACGTTCTCTCAGGAAGTGATATATACACATATTCATTCAATACAGGGAGAGGCCCGCTTACACACCTGAACCACTGCCTTCAGCCAGGTAGCTAAGCTGGTATTAACCACTTTAGCCCCGGAGGATTTGGCTGCTGAAAGACCAGGGCCTATTTTGCGATTCGGCACTGCTTGACTTGAACGGACAATTGCGCGGTCGTGCAACGCTGTACCTAAACGAATTTGACGTGCTTTTTTTCCCACAAACAGAGCTTTCCTTTGGTGGTATTTGATCACCTGTGCAGTTTTTTGATCATGCGCTATAAACAAAAAAAGAGCGACAATTTTGCAAAAATAACAATATTTTTCACATTTTTTTATATGAAATTCCCCCCCCCCCCAAAAAAATGTAAAAATCACATTTTTTTAACATTTTCGGCCAATTTGTTTTATGCTACATATGTTTGGTAAAAAAAATCGCAAAAAGCGTATTTTGATTGGTTTGCGCAAAGGTTATCGCGTTTACTAACAAAGGGAAAGATTTTTGTCATTTTTGTTGTTTTTTTTTTTTTAACGCATAATGGCGGCGATTTGCGATTTTTTTTGCGGTACTGCGACATTGTGGCGGACAGATCGGACCCTTGACTGACATTTTTGACACTTTTGGGGTTACCAGTGACATTTCTACAGTAATCAGTGCTATACATATGCACTGTTACTGTAAAATTACACTGGCAGTGAAGGGGTTAACTTTATTTGAGAGGGAGGGGCTGTGTGTGTCCCTAGGGGCGTGATTCTAACTGTGATTGGCTGTGGCTTGAGCTGTAGGAACACTGATCAACGGTCCTACATAGTAGAACCGTGTGATCAGTGTTTCTACACAGGGGAGAATGACAGGCGGCTTGTTTACACAGCCCGCCTGCCTTTCTCCCTCTCCCCCGACGATCGCTGAGTAACTGGCTGACATTGGGTCCGCCGGTCACACGCGCGGGGGGGGGGGCCGTGACCATGCGGGAGCGCGCCGCTGGCGGCACGCGCTCGCTCCCCAGAGCCTCACAGGCTAGTGACGTACCGATACGTCACTCTGCCTGTGAGGGGCTGACCGCCGCAGTATATGTACTTGCGGCGGTCGGCAAGCGGTTAAGAGCTAACATAGGTAACCGAGTCAAGTCCCAAGAATAACAGCCTGAACGAGGTCACTGCTGTCAGATTGGAAGTAGAAAATGTAGTGCAGGAATGGAAGGGAATTAGCAGTATATTAGACCATGTATGCATGTTAGGAGTTACATATCACATAGTCATGTAAAAAAGTAGTATAGAGTTCCTCAAAACACTTGCCTGTAGACGTGATTCCTACACCGAGTTCCCGTGTACTGACGCCATCATGGCGCCGGTTTATATATCGGCTCCAACCCGACCGCGTACTTCCTTCCACATTCTTGGACCTACATATATGTTTGGTGAAACACAAAGCGAATTGGAATTATTAATCTGGTTCCAATGTATAAATTCATATATATAAAAAAGCAATCATTATGTTAGAATTTTGTTGTTTTCAAATGTCTTTTATATTGTTATTATTTTTGTAGTATGTTTGTATCCCAATGTCATTTTTTGCCACATATATGTGTATGTAGAATGTGTCCTTATTTAGGCTCAGTATTGCGGAATTTGTTTTGGCAATATAATAATATACTATCTCTATATATTACATGTAACATGCTTGTAATTAATTAGTGCACGCAACTTATGGGAGCGCTGTTTAGATCTCTTGAGGTGCTACCTTCCCGGATGCTGCCTATGGGCAGTGCTGTATTGTGGCCTAGGCCAACAAGGCCAAGGCCTAGGGCAGCACTTTGCAGGGGGGCAGCAAAAAAGCCACCCCCACCACCTGAGACTCTATTGGCCACTGGTTGCTAGAACCACCTCTTTCACCCCCTCTCTCTCTCTTACTCACCCCCCTTTCTCACTCTCTCACCCCTCCTCTCTCTCTCCCTCCCTCTCACCTCCCTCTCTCTTTCTCACCCCCTCTCTCTCTATCATCTCCCTCTCTCACCCCCCTCTCACTCTCTCTCTCATCCCCACTCTCTCTCGCTCTCTCTCATCCCCCCCCTCTCTCTCTCTCTCTCGCTCTTCCCCCCTCTCTCACTCATCCCCCCTGTGTCTCTCTCATCCCCCCACTCTCTCACCCCCCCCACTCTCTCATCCCCCCTCTCTCACCCCCCTCTATCTTTACCTCCCTCACCCAACCCCTCTCTCTCCCACCCTCAACCAATCCCTATCTCTCTCTCTTTCATCCCCCTTCTCTCTCCCTCCCTCACCCACCCCACTCTCTCTCTCCCTCACCCACCCTCTCTCTCCCACCCCCTCTCATCCCCCCTCTCGTGAGATCACAGGGGGTTCATCCTGGGACTTGTAGTCCTTCAATATTGGAGGTAGACACATCCGTTAAAAAAGGAGTGGGGAAAATTTACACGGGAAGGGCGCCCAATTTTAGTCTTGCCTAGGGCAGCACAAAACCAAAATACACCACTGCCTATGGGGACACGCATGTTAGGCTTGGGAGTGGATTCTGGTGTGGGGACGAGTGTGCGGTCTCCTCATAGGACAATGGGTTCCCTTTTTGGCATCCCATGTTGCCCTATGGCTGCAGGAACTTGGGCTTCCCTTGATTCCTTCTTTGTTAGCACTGCGAATGCGCCAATTCTTGGGGCATGTGCAGTTCGAGACTGGACCCGGCTTTTGTTACTTCCTCTGGAAGTACGCGGTCGGGTTGGAGCCGATATATAAACCGGCGCCATGATGGCGTCAGTACACGGGGTCTCGATGTAGGAATCACGTCTACAGGCAAGTGTTTTGAGGAACTCTATACTACTTTTTTACATGACTATGTGATATGTAACTCCTAACATAGGAACAAACTATTCAGAGAAAGGAGATACAATAAGACACGTGGCCACTCACTAAAACTAGAGGAAAGGTGATTTAACCTTAAAGTGCGTAAGGGGTTCTTCACTGTAAGAGCGGTAAGGATGTGGAATTCTCTTCCACAAGCAGTTGTATCAGCAGGGAGCATCGATAGTTTCAAAAAACTATTAGATGGACACCTTAAAGACCACAACATACAGGGGTATACAATGTACAACATACAGGGGTATACAATGTACAACATACAGGGGTATACAATGTACAACATACAGGGGGTATACAATGTACAACATACAGGGGTATACAATGTACAACATACAGGGGTATACAATGTACAACATACAGGGGTATACAATGTACAACATACAGGGGTATACAATGTACAACATACAGGGGTATACAATGTACAACATACAGGGGGTATACAATGTACAACATACAGGGGGTATACAATGTACAACATACAGGGGGTATACAATGTACAACATACAGGGGTATACAATGTACAACATACAGGGGTATACAATGTACAACATACAGGGGGTATACAATGTACAACATACAGGGGGTATACAATGTACAACATACAGGGGGTATACAATGTACAACATACAGGGGGTATACAATGTACAACATACAGGGGTATACAATGTACAACATACAGGGGGTATACAATGTACAACATACAGGGGGTATACAATGTACAACATACAGGGGGTATACAATGTACAACATACAGGGGTATACAATGTACAACATACAGGGGTATACAATGTACAACATACAGGGGGTATACAATGTACAACATACAGGGGGTATACAATGTACAACATACAGGGGGTATACAATGTACAACATACAGGGGTATACAATGTACGGTTAAAAGCAAACACACACACGCATCATAGGTTGAACTGGATGGACTGATGTCTTTTTTCAACCTTACTAACTATGTAACTATGTAACATGCATACATGGTCTAATATACTGCTAATTCCCTTCCATTCCTGCAGTACATTTTCTACTTCCAATCTGACAGCAGTGACCTCGTTCAGGCTGTTATTCTTGGGACTTGACTCGGTTACCTATGTTAGCTCTTAACCGCTTGCCGACCGCCGCAAGTACATATACTGCGGCGGTCAGCCCCTTACAGGCAGAGTGACGTATCGGTACGTCACTAGCCTGTGAGGCTCTGGGGAGCGAGCGTGCGCCGCCGCGCTCCCGCGTGGTCACAGACCCCCCCCCCCGCGCGTGTGACCGGCGGACACGATGTCAGCCGGTCACTCCGCGATCGTCGGGGGAGAGGGAGAAAGGCAGGCGGGCTGTGTAAACAAGCCGCCTGTCATTCTCCCCTGTGTAGGAACACTGATCACACGGTTCTACTATGTAGGACCGTTGATCATTGTTCCTACAGCTCAAGCCACAGCCAATCACAGTTAGAATCACGCCCCTAGGGACACACACAGCCCCTCCCTCTCAAATAAAGTTAACCCCTTCACTGCCAGTGTAATTTTACAGTAACAGTGCATATGTATAGCACTGATTACTGTAGTAAGGTCACTGGTAACCCAAAAAGTGTCAAAAATGTCAGTCAAGGGTCCGATCTGTCCGCCGCAGTCCCGCAAAAAAAATCGAAGATCGCCGTCATTACGCGTTAAAAAAAAAACCAACAAAAATCTTTCCCTTTGTTAGTAAACGCGATAACTTTTGCGCAAACCAATCAAAATACGCTTTTTGCGATTTTCTTTACCAAACATAGGTAGCATAAAACAAATTGGCCGAAAATTTTAAAAAAATTTGATTTTTACATTTTTTGGGGGGGGAATTTCATATAAAAAAATGTGAAAAATATTGCAATTTTTGCAAAATTGTCGCTCTTTTTTTGTTTATAGCGCATGATCAAAAAATCGCAGAGGTGATCAAATACCGCCAAAAGAAAGCTCTGTTTGTGGGAAAAAAAAGGACGTCAAATTTGTTTAGGTACAGCGTCGTAGGACCGCGCAATTGTCCGTTAAAGTCACGCAGTGCCGAATCGCAAAATAGGCCCTGGTCTTTCAGCAGCCAAATCCTCCGGGGCTTAAGTGGTTAATACCAGCTTAGCTACCTGGCTGAAGGCAGTGGTTCAGGTGTGTAAGCGGCCTCTCCCTGTATGGAATGAATATGTGTATATATCACTTCCTGAGAGAACGTTCTCTATTAATTATACATATACCTTTTTTTTCACAGCTCGGTAATTCATTAATTGCCAGGGCTAACAATCATTGACGTGTTCCTGCTCATCTCCTCATGATTTCCAACTAGCAGTTCTCTAATGCCCCGTACACACGTACCGATTGTCGGCCGTAAATATTCGGCCGACGACCGATCGGCTGATTGTTGGCTTGTTAGTATGATGCTTCCGACAGCCGACAACGCATTTTCGGCCGAACAGAATCTGTCGTGCAGGCATTAAAATTTTTGTTGGCCAACACCAGAACGGCCGATTGTTCGCCAGTCAGTACAGAATTCGGCCGACAGACAGCAGATTTGCAAGACTGGGCATGCTCAGAAAAGGAAAAACACAGGGAAAGTTAACCATCACATGACATCACTTCTGCAGTCGGCTGTTGTTGGCCGACAAAATTCGTGTGCAGTCTTTAGCAGTTTTCAACCGACAGGACAGCCCGGGGACAAAAGACGGCCGATCGTTCAGCCGACGATCAGTACGTGTGTACGGGGCTTAACAGTAATGTGATATGTTCCACATGAATGAGATACTAAAACAGATGTCTTATTTAGGTACATCTTTGATTCACAGATATGCCAATGCATGCAGCTTGCACTCCAGCTGTTTTTCTTTTACTACTCAGCTACACCTTTTTATCATTTGAACTACTTAATATCGGCTCCCCCCCCCCCCCAGCTTCCTATTGGTCTCCCATAGCCCTTTGCATGTGTGTCACCCTTTGGGTATGTTTGTTTGGGCTTTTGGGTATTTTCTCCAACTGGTGTGGATTTCCTCTTGTGGATCTGCATGGCACAATGCCCACACAAGTATATAGTTGCCTGTACTAATTTGTCTTCCTATTTTTTTCCCCTTTTATTGTTTTTTGATATATCAGCATGACCATATTTTCAACAGCCTAAACGCCCCTGAAGAAGCCTCGGACGAAACATGTTGGGCGCCTGTTTGGTGGACTAGAACCGGATTATCGAGCGGATTAGCCACTTCTATTCTATACAGTATGGTCTTGATAACACTGTTGCAAGCATTCATGTGACATATTCAATAACTGTTTGTGTTGTTTTATGTAGTTCTTAGTTGTTTCATTCTGCCTATTGCACAGCAGATAATATTTTATTATGTGTAATTAAATAAAGCTTTAATATTTTTTTATATACTTCCTGATGTATGTTTAATGCCTACTCGGTACCTGTAAAGTCCCTCCTCTCGGTTCTCAGCCCTCCTGTTCTTCTCGCCTAGGCGAGAGTCTTTGAAATTTCAAAGCAACATTCTCTGTAACATAATGATATGGGGACGTCGGTACCATTTTGTTGATTTTACGTTATTCACTACTACTCACTAAACTCATTTCTATGTTTCCTCATTACATATGGAGAATGACTTCCTGCCAGCAGAGGGTGGGGAATCTCTCTGACTGATCTTATCTCAGCAGTCATTGGTTGATATACATCCAGCCATGGAAATATGGAACAGCAAAAGTGTGAAAAGACATAACTGCTGACTTTCAGATAAAGTAACGAAGTGTGACTTTCAGCGACGGCTCTGCGGCTTTTCTTTCATCCTCTTCAATGGGTGCCGGAGCCCTGAGTCAGCGCAGTGCAGCCGGAGGCCCCCTGCAGACCCCTCCACCACCACCACAGCTTTATCAATTCTCCACACATTCTGCACAATTTAATTAGCGGAGAGAGATGGGGGGGTGGAGAGACATTATCCAGCCACAGAGCGCTGGGTGACACCGCGGGGGTGTCTGTGTGGGCAGGGGTCACCGACTCCGCGTCTGCCTCTTTCCTGGGAATGGGGTGAGGCCAGTGGGGACCTCTGGTGGAAGGGGAGAGAGACGCAGAGGAGGAAGGATTGGTGATGTCATCACTCCACACACAAGTGATAGAGGTGGAGACTACGACTGCCAGCTCCTCCTATATTTGTAAAGTGGACCGGTCATCAGCTCCGGGAGCACTGCACTCCCCCTGACTGCCTGATCTCCTCTCCAAAAGGACAGCACCATCGTGGTTCAGGTTTCATCCAAGGGTCACCATCTACTTCCTGGACTGAGATGATGGCTCAGAGATGACACAATCGTATAAATCCTGGTGCCTGTGTAGATAAATGTCTGACACAGATCAGCCCCTGCTGCAACGTTACAAAGTACAGTCTGATCACTGGGGGAGGGGAGACTGAGGACATGCTTCCTCCTGCCTGCAGCAGACTGATAACATCATCACCGCCGAGGCAAGGTCAATGACTGACTATCAGGGACAGCTCTTTAGTGATAAAAGGTTAGCACAGGGATGGTGAGAACCCCTCATAATGGGCACAGCGGGGGTACAGACCTGGGAACTCAGCACAGGGGTGGTGGGAACCCCTCATAATGGGCACAGCAGGTGTACAGACCCAGGAACTCAGCACAGGGATGGTGGGAACCCCTCATAATGGACACAGCGGGTGTACAGACCCGGGAACTCAGCACAGGGATGGTGGAACCCCTCATAATGGGAGCAGCGGCTGTACAGACCCGGGAACTCAGCACAGGGATGGTGGGAACCCCTCATAATGGACACAGCGGGGGTACAGACCCGGGAACTCAGCACAGGGATGGTGGGAACCCCTCATAATGGGCACAGCGGGTGTACAGACCCGGGAACTCAGCACAGGGATGGTGGGAACCCCTCATAAAGGGCACAGCGGGTGTAAAGACCTGGAAACTCAGCACAGGGATGGTGGGAACCCCTCATAATGGGCACAGGGATGGAGGGAACCCCTCATAATGGGCACAGCGGGGGTACAGACCCGGGAACTCAGCACAGGGATGATGGGAACCCCTCATAATGGGCACAGCAGGTGTACAGACCCAGGAACTCAGCACAGGGATGGTGGGAACCCCTCATAATGGGCACAGCAGGTGTACAGACCCGGGCACTCAGCACAGGGATGGTGGGAACCCCTCATAATGGGCACAGCGGGTGTACAGACCTGGGAACTCAGCACAGGGATGGTGGGAACCCCTCATAATGGGCACAGCGGGTGTACAGACCCGGGAACTCAGCACAGGGATGGTGGGAACCCCTCATAATGGGCACAGCGGGTGTACAGACCCGGGAACTCAGCACAGGGATGGTGGGAACCCCTCATAATGGGCACAGCGGGTGTACAGACCCGGGAACTCAGCACAGGGATGGTGGGAACCCCTCATAATGGGTACAGCGG
Organism: Pelophylax lessonae; assembly: GCF_965119305.1. Lineage (NCBI taxonomy): Eukaryota > Metazoa > Chordata > Amphibia > Anura > Ranidae > Pelophylax > Pelophylax lessonae. The sequence continues at coordinate 3,011,275 of NC_138780.1, forward strand.
GTGTACAGACCCAGGAACTCAGCACAGGGATGGTGGGAACCCCTCATAATGGGCACAGCAGGTGTACAGACCCGGGAACTCAGCACAGGGATGGTGGGAACCCCTCATAATGGGTACAGCGGGTGTACAGACCCAGGAACTCAGCACAGGGATGGTGGGAACCCCTCATAATGGGCACAGCGGGTGTAAAGACCTGGAAACTCAGCACAGGGATCTCACCATTAGAGTCCCCATATAGGTGGAAGAGTTGGTGGAGGTAGGGAAAGAGGAAGACGATATTGCTGTGTATATCACACTGACACATTTATAACGTCAGTAAATTGCTGTCATTGCATGGTGTGTGTGGGAAGGTCAGACCAAACATGGAAGGGGATTTATCAGCTGTCCTTAAAGTACCCGGCATGTTCTGAGCTTGGCTTCTCTTCAGTTACAGTGGAACTATAAATCCCAGCGTGTCTGCCAGTTCTAATTCTTGCGTCCTGCTGCTCACACACGTTACAATCTGCCATCCAAATTTCTGAGCGGATTAAGTTGGAAAATTTCTTGGGTCCTCTGGGAACGTAGACGGCAGTCATGCTCTTGGGTGCATTGACGTCAGCGTTATTGACCTGAATGTCTCTGCTTTGGGTCTTTCTGGGCCTCCCTCTCTCCCTTTCATTGCCTGTTGGGTTGGCGTTGGTGGACTTCGGTCAGCAGTGGTTCATCGGGTCGAGGAATGGCGCTAAGCTACTTGATCGGGCGGACTTTGGCAGTTTCTTCTCTGATGATGAGATACTCTGTGCTATTCATGATGTTGGTGGTGAGCTATCAGTGGAATATCATTCACTGGTAATGAGAGGTTCCTTATCTGTTCCGTTAACACCATTGGTGGTGGTGGTGGTGGTGGTCAGCTCCATTTCTGTGCCATTGGTGGTGGTCAGGAATTTTCTTCACTGATAATGAGATGTTCCATTTTTTGTGCCGTTCACACCATTGGCAGTGGTGGTCAATTCCAATTTTGTGACATTGGTGGTGGTCAGTATAATTTTTGTGCTGTTCGCACTTATGGTGGTCAGTAGACTATTCTGCACTGGTAACCAGAAGTTCCATTGCTGTGTCATTCACACCAATGCCAGTGGTGGTCAGTTCTGTTTCTGTGCCAGTCACACCTTTGTTGGTGGTGGCACTCAGTAGAGTATTCTTCGCTGGTTATTAGATTTTCCGTTTCTGTGTTAGTCATGCTTGTGGTGGTGGCGGTCAGTGGAGTATTCTTCGCTGGTAACGAGAAGGTCCATTTCTGTGCCGTTCACGCCTTTGGTGGTGGCAATTAGTAGAGTATTCTTCGTTGGTAATGGTATGTTTCCGTTTCTGTGCCATTCACGCCCTTGGTGGTGGTGGTCAGTAGAGTATTCTTCACTGGTAATGAGATGTTCAGTTTTTGTGCCGTTCATGCCTCTGGCGGTGGTGGTCAGTGGAGCATTCTCGGCTGGTAATGAGATGTTCAATTTTCGTGTTGTTTATGCCTTTGGAAGTTGCGTTCAGTGGAGTATTGTTCACTGGTGACGAGATGTTCCGTTTCAGGGTCGGTCACGCCTTTGGTGGTGACAATCAATAAATTATCCGTTGGTAATGAGATGTTCCATTTCTGTTCTGTTCACACCTTTGGTGCTGGTGGTCAGTAGAGTATTCTTCACTGGTTTTGGGATGTTCCATTTTTGTGGTCAGTGGAGTATTCTTTGCTGGTAATGGGATGTTCCGTTTCGGGGTCGGTCACACCTTTTGTGGTGGTGGTCAGTAGAGGATTCTTCGCTGGTTTTGAGATCTTCCATTTCGGGGTTGGTCACGCCTTTGGCGGTGGTGGTCAGTGGAGTGTTTTTTTGTTGGTAATTAGATCTTCCATTTCAGGGTCGGTGACGCCTTTGGTGGTGGCAGTCAGTAGAGTATTCCTCGCTTGTAATGAGATCTTCCACTTTGGGTGTTGGTCACGCCTTTCGTGGTGGCAGTCAGTAGAGTATTCTTCACTGGTAATGAGATTTTCCATTTCAGGGTTGGACATGCCTTTGGTGGTGGCAGTCAGTAGAGTATTCTTTGCTGGTAATGAGATCTTCCATTTTGGGGTTGGTTATGCCTTTGGCAGTCACGGTCAGTGGAGTATTCCTCGTTGGTAGTAAGATCTTCCATTTTGGGGCTGATCATGCCTTTGATGTTGGTGGTCAGTAGAGTATTCTTTGTTGGTAATGAGATCTTCCATTTTGGGGCTGATCATGCCTTTGATGTTGGTGGTCAGTAGAGTATTCTTTGCTGGTAATGAGATCTTCCATTTTGGGGTCGGTCATGCCTTTGGCGGTCACGGTCAGTGGAGTATTCCTCGTTGGTAATAAGATCTTCCATTTTGGGGCTGATCATGCCTTTGAAGTTGGTGGTCAGTAGAGTATTCTTTGTTGGTAATGAGATCTTCCATTTCGGGGTTGGTCATACCTTTAGTGGTGGCGGTCAGTCGAGTATTCTTCATTGGTAATGAGATCTTCCATTTCAGGGTTGGTCACGCCTTTGGCGGTCACGATCAGTGGAGTATTCCTTGTTTTGTAATAAGATCTTCAGTTTTGGGGCTTATCACGCTTTTGATGGTGGCGGTCAGTAGAGTATTCTTTTTTGGTAATGAGATCTTCTATTTTGGGGTTGGTCACGCCTTTGATGGTGGAGGTCAGTAGCGTATTCTTTGTTGGTAATGAGATCTTCCATTTTGGGTGTTGGTCATGCCTTTGGGGGTCACGGTCAGCGGAGTATTCATCGTTGGTAATAAGATCTTCCATTTCGGGGTTGGTCCCGCCTTTGGTGGTGGCGGTCAGTGAAGTATTCTTCATTGTCATTTAGATGGTCAGCTTCTGTGCCATTCATGCTCCTGGTGGTTGCGGTCAGTGGAGGATTCATCGCAGGTAATGAGATGTTTTGTTTCTATGCTGTTCACCCCTTTGATGTTGGCGGTACAAGGAGTATTCTTCGCTAGTAATGAGAAGTTCCGTTTCTGTACCGTTCACGTTGTGCTCCTCTATGTTTTTCTGGCCTTTCCTGCATACTTATAGCATAAAAACCACCCAAGCTGAGAGTCGCATATACCAAAACACGGACGAAGCACCATCAGGAGGTATCGGGAGGGAACACGGCCCTGCGTCTGACCCGTCTGCTCTGCTTCTTTCCATTCTGAGATGGATATTGATTGTGCTGTGTTCTGCCAGTATGCTGAACTATCTACCTTTGTCTTATTAATACTCTTCTCTTCTCCTCTCATTAATACTTGTGTTCCCTTCTTATTAATACTCCTCTCTTCTCCTCCTACTCCTCTCATCAATACTTGTGTTCCCTTCTTATTAATACTCCCCACATCCTCCCTTCCCGCTGGCCTCCTATGGGGGTCATGTATGTGAGGGCAGCATGGGGTCAGGATGAAGGTTACCCAGATAAAAAGAGGAATAAAGTATTCAGTGTAACAGCCTTTCATTTGAACTCCCCCCCCCAACAATACTCCTCTAATTAATACCCTCAAAAACACTCCTCTCCTGAATACTCCTACCAGTACTCCCTCACACTAATCTATTCTACCTTCAGACTTTTCTCCTCTCATTAGTACTGCCTGCAGTGTTACTCCTGAATTTCTCCTGCATCACTCCTACGGCTGTCCCCTCTAATACTCCTCTCCATCATCCTGCCAGTACTATGCATACTCCTTACAGGGTTATCATTAATACTCCTAATAATAGATTCCTCCAATCCCGTCTGCTGAGAGTCTCCTCTCCGACTGTCTCTTATCAATACTCTGTGCTGGTGACTCCTCTTATTATTACACTCTGACTGTGTCCAGGATGGGGTGTCCCTTACATACTCCTCACTCCATACTCCTCTCCGTATTCCGTATCTGAGTATCTGTCTGTATCTTATTCCCCCATCGAGACTCTTCCATCTCCAGCTTCTCCATTCCCACCATTAACCTCGGTCTCCTTCCCTCTCCCATTGTTACTTCCCCTCTCATAATACTTCTCTTTCTGTTCCGTATACTCCTCTCCCTCCTCTTTCTATCCCTCCCTTCTTCTCCTACCCTCAGATTTCTCTTCCAGTCCCCCTCTGTCTCCTTATCACGTTCCTATCTCTCTGAGTACCTGCCATTCCTTTACCTTCACTATCAGTACTCCTCTCCGCCACCCTGTACTTCTCTCCTTGTCCTTTCTTCTCTCTTCTCATTAGTACTCATTCATTCCCTCCTCTCTCCCCCACTCTCTCTTTCCATCTCTCTCTGCTGCTCTCCTCTCTTTTCTTCCTATCCCCAAATTTCATTATTTCTCTCTTTTCATATATCTACCCTTTCATCAGAACCTTCCTATCCTTTCCTTTTCTCCCCTCTCCTCTCCTCTCTCTTTCCCTTCTCTCCTATCCCCTCTCTCTCTCTCTCTCTCTCTCTCTCTCTCTCTCTCTCAAATACATGCCTCTCCCCTAACCTTCTCTCTTTCCTTTCCCTTCCATCCACTCCTCTTTTTCTCTTTCCCTTCCCTCCTCTCCTCTCCTCTCTCTTTAACTTCCCTCCTCTCCTCTCCTCTCTCTTTAACTTCCCTCCTCTCCTCTCCTCTCCTCTCTCTTTAACTTCCCTTCTCTTCTCTCCTCTCCTCTCTCTTTAACCTCCATCCCCTCCCCTCCTCTCCTCTCCTCTCTCTTTAACTTCCCTCCTCTCCTCTCCTCTCTCTTTAACTTTCCTCCTCTCCTCTTCTCTCTCTTTAACTTCCCTTCTCTCCTCTCCTCTTATCTCCTCTCTCTTTCCCTTCTCTCCTATCCACTCCTCTTTCTTTCCCTTACCTTCTCTCCTCTCCTCTTTCTTTCCCTTACCTTCTCTCCTCTCCTCTTTCTTTCCCTTCCATCCTTTCCACTTCTCTCTCTTTGCCTTCTTTCCTCTCTTGTTCCCTTTCCTCCTCTCCTCATTATTTCCTTTCTCTCCCCCTCCTCTCCTCTCCCTCTCTCACATACATGCCTCTCCCCAAACTTCTCTTTTCTCTTTCCCTTCCTTGTTTCTCTTCTCTCTCTCTTCCCTCCTCTCCTTTCTCTTTCCTTTCCCTTCTCTCCTCCTCACTCCTGTCTCTTTTCCTTTCCTTCTCTCTTCTGCTCTCTTTCCCTTTTCTTTCCTTCTCTTCTCTTTTACATACCTGCCTCCACCCCACCCCCCCCCCCCACTCTTCTCTCCTCTCTCTTCTCTTCTCTCCTTTCTCTTCTCTTCTCTTCTCTTCTCTTCTCTTCTCTCCTCTCCTCTCCTCTCCTCTCCTCTCCTCTCCTCTCTCTTCTCTTCTCTTCTCTTCTCTTCTCTCCTTTCTCTTCTCTTCTCTTCTCTTCTCTCCTCTCTCTTCTCTTCTCTTCTCTTCTCTCCTTTCTCTTCTCTTCTCTCTCTTCTCTTCTCTCCTTTCTCTTCTCTTCTCTTCTCTTCTCTTCTCTTCTCTTCTCTTCTCTTCTCTTCTCTTCTCTTCTCTTCTCTTCTCTTCTCTTCTCTCCTCTCTCTTCTCTTCTCTCCTTTCTCTTCCCTTCTCTTCTCTTCCCCTCTCTCTTTCTTTACATCACCTCCGTCTCCCCACCTCCTCTCTACTCCCTCCATTCTCGGTGTACCTGTCTCTCTTCTCCATCCTTCTGTTCCTTCTTCTCTCCTTTTATCAGTATCTCTCACTTCTCTCCTCTCTTTTCCCCCAGTCTACTCTCTCATTCATATCCCCCCCACACCTTGTATTTACCCCCTCCATTCTCTGAGTACCAGTCTCCTCTCTCCTCTCTTCTACATATCTTCTGCCCCCCCCCCCCCACCTTGTATTTACCCCCTCCATTCTCTGAGTACCAGTCTCCTCTCTCCTACATATCTTCTGCCCCCCCCCCACCTTGTATTTACCCCCTCCATTCTCTGAGTACCAGTCTCCTCTCTCCTACATATCTTCTGCCCCCCCCCACCTTGTATTTACCCCCTCCATTCTCTGAGTACCAGTCTCCTCTCTCCTACATATCTTCTGCCCCCCCCCCCCCACCTTGTATTTACCCCCTCCATTCTCTGAGTACCAGTCTCCTCTCTCATACATATCCTCTGTCTTTGCCCCCCCCCCCACACCTTGTATTTACCCCCTCCATTCTCTGAGTACCAGTCTCCTCTCTCCTCTCTTCTACATATCTTCTGCCCCCCCCCCCCACCTTGTATTTACCCCCTCCATTCTCTGAGTACCAGTCTCCTCTCTCCTACATATCTTCTGCCCCCCCCCCCCCCACCTTGTATTTACCCCCTCCATTCTCTGAGTACCAGTCTCCTCTCTCCTACATATCTTCTGCCCCCCCCCCCACCTTGTATTTACCCCCTCCATTCTCTGAGTACCAGTCTCCTCTCTCCTACATATCTTCTGCCCCCCCCCCCCACACCTTGTATTTACCCCCTCCATTATCCGAGTACCAGTCTTCTCTCCTCTCATACATATCTTCTGTCTTTGCCCCCCCCCCCCCCCACACACACCTTGTATTTACCCCCTCCATTATCCGAGTACCAGTCTCCTCTCTCCTACATATCTTCTGCGCCCCCCCCCCCCCACACCTTGTATTTACCCCCTCCATTCTCTGAGTACCAGTCTCCTCTCTCCTACATATCTTCTGTCTTTGCCCCCCCCCCCCCCACACCTTGTATTTACCCCCTCCATTATCCGAGTACCAGTCTTCTCTCCTCTCATACATATCTTCTGTCTTTGCCCCCCCCCCCCACACCTTGTATTTACCCCCTCCATTCTCTGAGTACCAGTCTCTCCCCTCCTTTATCATACGTATCTTCTGCCCCCCCCCCCCCCCCCCTCCGATCTTCTCCCTCCATTCTCGGAGTACCTGCCTCTCCTTCCTCTTTTCTCCCTTCACTTCACTTGTCCGACTCACTTCAGTCTGAATCCCAGCCAGCGCTCACATCTTTCACCCCTCGGGGACACCCCTCTTATGCCCTGCCCCCCCCCCCATATCCCCCTGCCCACACCCTCCTCTGATTCCTCTATTACCTGGAATTGTCAGAACTTTTCCCTCTCCTCCCCTGAAAGTCCCCCCCCCATTCTCCAGAGGGTAATTAGACATTTATTCTATGCCCCCCCCCCCCCCACACACACACAGATACTCTCACCAGTCACCAGATAAATATTTGCAGCTCTGCGAAAGCCAAAATCTCCGGGTTCTGATCTCCAGTATTCTCTCCAAGTTTCAGGGTTGCGTCCAGCACCTCCTCTGCCTCCTCCTCCTTCTCCTTTTCTAAGTACCCCCTGTAGGTCTCTCCACGGCTGTCAGATCCACTTGGACCGCTGTCAGGGTTGGGGATAAGGTGGGTGACCCTTTTTTTTTTTTACCTTGGTGGCATCCAGCCAGGAAAGGGTTAAGCTGCAAAGCTTATGATAACAAGCCTTTTGTCACTGAGTCAGGGGAAGGAAAGAAGGAAGCCTGCCTCCGGATAATAGGAATTTCTGTGCCCCAGCCACTTCCAGCAGCTACGATCTCATGGATGGGAGTGAAGAGACTCGCGGATGGGAACCGGTTAACAACGCCTTCCATGTATCTCTGTAATCGCTCTCCTGCCAGCGATACTCCCCTCTGAGTCTTTGAAAGAGGGCGCAGAGTGGCTCAAGTCCCCCTTCTTCTTGGCTTCCGGTAAGAGTAGAGCCAGGACCCTCTAAAAAATGCCCGGGAGATGGGTTCTGGTGTTCCTGGCCAGTTGGGTGGTTTGCCACTGCACTCAAGAAGCCCAGAACCTCACCATTGCGGTGCTGCTGCCCAAAACCAACACCTCATACCCGTGGGCACTGCCCAGGGTCGGACCCGCCATCCAGATGGCCATCGACCGTGTCAACGCCGACCCCGGCCTCCTCCCGGACTTCCACCTCTGGGCGGTTTACGGCGACACTGAGGACAAGCACAAGAGGTGCTCTGAGTCGGCCGCCCCGGTGACCGCGGTGGACATGCAGTTCATCTACCACCCGTACGTCTTCCTGGGCCCAGCGTGCATTTATTCCACTGCTCCGGTGGTCCGCTTTACCGAGCACTGGAAGGTCCCCCTGATCACGGCCGGAGCTTCAGCAATTGGGTTCGGAGTCAAGAATGAGGAATATAAATATATCACCAGGACGGGAGTTGTCCACTCCAAGCTTGCCCACTTTTTGATGCACATCCACCAGCAGTACAACTGGAGCAGTCGTGCCATGCTTCTGTACAGCGACGACGAGGACGACCGTGCCTGCTACTTCACCATCGAGGGAGCCTTCGTAGAGCTGCCAAAGTTTAACAATATGACCATGGTGGATCTGAACATGAAAGAGGACGGAGTAATCAACCACACCTCCATCATCCAGTACATCAAGCAGAAAGGACGCAGTAAGTAACAACTTGCCATCTTTGATCGCCAACTTGAGAGGGTGGGGGGGGGGGGGGTGTATGATGCAAGACCAACAAGTTTCTATAACAACTACTTGTAGGCTTCTTGAAGACCTACAAGCCCATTCAGGGCTGTGGACCACAAGCATTTGTAGATTGTCAAGTCCCAGGCTAAAGAAAGACCAGTGCAGAACTATAACTCCCAACATGCAAATACCATCTTGTAGACCCACAAAGCCATTTAATGTTGAAGACCCACAAAGCTATTCAGGGTTGTAGACCACAAGCAGTCGTAGATACACAAGTCCCAGGCTAAACATAGACCTGTACAGAACCATAACTCCCAGCATGCAAAGAGCCATTTTGTAGACCCACAAGACCATTGAAGGTAGTAGATGTACAAGTCCCAGGTCAACATAAACCTGTACAGAACTATAACTCCCAGCATGCAAAGAGCCACAAGACCATTGAAGGTTGTAGATGTACAAGTCCCAGGTCAACATAAACCTGTTCAGAACCATAATTCCCAGCATGCAAATAGCCATCTTGTAGACCCACAAAACCATTGAGGGTTGTAGACCACAATCAGTTGTAGATGTACAAGTCCCAGGTAAGCATAGACCTGTTCAGAACCATAACTCCTGGCATGCAAATAACCTTCTTCTAGACCCCCATGACCATAGACAGTTGTAGACCACAAGTAGTTGTAGATGTAGAAGTCCCAGGATAAACACAGACCTGTGCAGAACTATAAATTCCAGCATGCAAATACCTATCTTATAGACCCACAAGACCATTGATGGTTGTAGACCACAAGCAGTTGATGGCATACAAATCCAAGGCTAAACATAGATCTGTGCAGAACCATAACTCCCAGCATGCAAATACTCATCTTGCAGACCCACAAGACCATTCAGGATTGTAGACCACAAGCAGTTATAGACATACAAGTCCCAGGTAAACATAGACCTGTGCAGAACCATAACTCTCAGCATGCAAATAGCCATCTTTTAGACCTACAAGACCATTTAGAGTTGTAGACCACAAGCAGTTATAGACGTACAAGTCTCAGGTCAACATAGACCTGGTCAGAACCATAACTCCCAGCATGCAAAGAGCCATTTTGTAGACCCACAATACCATTGAGTGTTGTAGATGTACAAGTCCCAGGTCAACATAGACCTGTTCAGAGCCATAACTCCCTCCCAGCATGCAAATAGCCATCTTGTTGACCCACAAGGCCATTTGTGGTTGGAGACCACATGTAGTTGTAGACATACAAGTCCCAGGTTAACATAGACCTGTTCAGAACCATAACTCCCAGCATGCAAATAACTATCTTGTAGACCCACAATACCATTGAGTGTTGTAGATGTACAAGTCCCAGGTCAACATAGACCTGTTCAGAGCCATAACTCCCTCCCAGCATGCAAATAGCCATCTTGTTGACCCACAAGACCATTCATGGTTGTAGACCACAAGCAGTTGTAGACATACAAGTCCCAGGTTAACATAGACCTGTTCAGAACCATAACTCCCAGCATGCAAATAACTATCTTGTAGACCCACAAGACCATTCATGGTTGTAGACCACAAGAAGTTGTAGACATACAAGTCCCAGGTCGACACAGACCTGTTCAGAACCATAACTCCCAGCATGCAAAAAGCCATCTTGTAGACCCACAAGACCATTGATTCTTGTAGACATACAAGTCCCAGGTCAACATAGACCTGTTCAGAACCATAACTCCCAGCATGCACACAGCCATCTTGTAGACCCACAAGACCATCCATGGTTGTAGACCACAAGCAGTCTTGCAGAGGACAGTCCTAGCCACTCATTACCTCAGAAACGCTGTAGCATGCTGGAAAATGTTTGAGGGATTTGTTACCTCCGATTAGCATTATTTAGATCGGCTTCTTTGACACGATTCTTTACATTTTCATAAATAGGTCACTATGGCATTTTGGGCGGTTGTAGATGATGAGTCGTTACAATGCGGGTCGGGGGCGGCGGGGACAAAGGTCGGTCACGGCGATTGAATTCAGGCGTTACATTATGTGCGGCCGCTTTGGCAGAAATACGCGCGGTTCCGCTTCCCTGCCTGTTAACTGAATTCATATTGATGGGGAGAGAAATTAACTTTTGGCAGTTAAGAAGACATTAATGTTTAATTCCGCGGAGCCTCCGCGGCATTTCTTCTTCGCCTGCTGGGGAAGGGCGCCCGAGGCTGGCGCTGCATGTCCATGTTGGCTGCGGGTTGTGAATTCTGCGCTGGGGGGGAGGGAGGCGAGGTTGGTGGTGACAACGGGGGAAAAAGGTGTGGCAGGGTAAGGATTGGACATTTAATGAGTCCGAATATCTGCTGGAGGAGTCGAGGATCAGCAAAATTCCTCAGGGTCAGGCGGCTGCTGCGTGAGGCCGTCTCTCAGTTTCCTGGTATCTGCAGGAGTGGAGAGGCAGACTAATAGAGGGGGGGGGGGCTGTATTTTGTAGAACTGCAAATCCCAGCATGTGCATTTCCTGGTAGCATCAGAATCCACAGCTGCTCCAGGACCACAACTGCCAGCATGCTCATTTTCTTGTGGCAGAACCACAAATCCCAGCACACCTGCAGACTTGTAACAGCAGCAGGACTACAAATCACAACACGCCCATATACCCGCTGTGGAACTAAGATTTCCAGCACACCTGTAGATCTATAAAAGCAGGACTACAAAACACAGCATGCCCATAGACCTGCTGGCAAACCATGCGTCTTATCAGACCTTTAAATGCAGCAGGACTACAAAACACAGCATGCCCATAGATCCAATGGAGAACCACAAATCCTAAAATCCCGGTCTACTCGGGGCTCCAGGGCTCTAGTTGTTGTGGAACTCCAAGTACCAAAATGCAGCATGCCCATAGATCCAATGCAGAACCACAAGTCCTAGCAGACCTTAAAATGCAGCAGGCCTACAAAACACAGCATGCCCATAGACCCAATGGAGAACCACAAGTCCTAGCAGACCATTAAACACAGCAGGACTACAAAACACAGCATGCCCATAAACCTGCTGGGAAACCATGCGTTTTATCAGATCTTTAAATGCAGCAGGACTAATAAACGCAGCATGCCCATAGATCCAATGCAGAACCACAAGTCCTAGCAGACCTTAAAATGCAGCAGGACTACAAAACACAGCATGCCCATAGACCCAATGGAGAACCACAAGTCCTAAAATCCCGGTCTACTCGGGGCTCTGGGGCTCTAGTTGTTGTGGAACGCCAAGTACCAAAATGCAGCATGCCCATAGATCCAATGGAGAACCATGCGTCTTATCAGACCTTTATATGCAGCAGGACTAATAAACACAGCATGCCCATAGATCCAATGGAGAACCACAAGTCCTAGCACACCATGAAACGCAGCAGGACTACAAAACACAGCATGCCCATAGATCCAATGGAGAACCACAAGTCCTAGCAGACCTATAAGAGCAGCAGGACTACAAAACACAGCATGCCCATAGATCCAGTGTAGAACCACCAGTCCTAAAAGCCCGGTCTACTCGGGGCTCTGGGGCTCTAGTTGTTGTGGAACTCTAAGTACCAAAATGCAGCATGCCCATAGATCCAATGGAGAACCATAAGTCCTAGCAGACCTTTTAAATCAGCAAGACTACAAAGCACAGCATGCCCATAGATCCAATGGAGAACTACAAGTCCTAGCAGACCTTTCAACACAGCAGGACTACAAAACGCAGCATGCCCATAGATCCCATGGAGAACCACAAGTGCTAGCAGACCTTTAAACGCAGCAGGACTACAAAATACAGCATGCCCATAGATCCAATTGAGAACCATACGTCCTAGCAGACCTTTAAATGCAGCAGTACTACAAAACACAGCATGCCCATAGACCCAATGCAGAACCACAAGTCCTAAAATCCCGGTCTACTCGGGCTCCAGGACTCTGCTTGTTGTGGAACTCCAAGTACCAAAATGCAGCATGCCCATAGATCCAATGGAGAACCACAAGTCCTAACAGACCTTAAAACGCAGCAGGACTACAAAACGCAGCATGCCCATAGATCCAATGGAGAACCACAAGTCCTAGCAGACCATTAAACACAGCAGGACTACAATATGCAGCATGCCCATAGATCTGCTGTAGAACCATGCGTCTTATTAGACCTTTAAATGTAGCAGGACTACAAAATACAGCATGCCCATAGACCCAATGGAGAACCACAAGTCCTAACAGACCATTATAAACAGCAGGACTACAAAACGCAGCATGCCAATAGACCTGCTGTAGAACCATGCATTCTATCAGACCTTTAAATGCAGCAGGACTAATAAATACAGCATGCCCATAGATCCAATGAAGAACCACAAGTCTTATCAGACCTTTAAATGCAGCAGGACTACAAAACACACCATGCCCATAGACCCAATGGAGAACCAGAAGTCCTACTACAAGTCCTAAAAGCCCGGTCCACTCGGGGCTCCGGGGCTCTAGTTGTTGGGGAACTCCAAGTACCAAAATGCAAACGATTGATGAATTTCCTGCTGGTTTTTGTGGGACTACAAGTGTCAGCATCCTGTGTCGTGTTTTGAAAAGCAGAGAACGCTGGAACCTGTAGTTCCATGGCTGCTAGCAGGCCTTAAATCAGGCAGGCCCTAGCGGTGCATAGTTGATGGTAGATCTAAGGAAGATTGTACAATCAGATTGTACAGTGTATGGTCCGCTCAAAGGCATTACCAATTTTTATAAAAATTCAGGTCACACAATAGAGCTTTTGCGCAATTTCACAATCCCGGGGCAGCCAATCTTAAACCGGTTGTTAACTGATTTTATTACTGCAGCCGGAAATCTGAGGTTGCAGTGGGTGACAGCTGAATAAGCGCAATAACATAGAACTTGGCACGGTCTCCGTTTTTGTGACGATTCCTGCATTGAGGGGTGTGGATGGCGCGTTCACCGACGCCCCCGATCGCTGCCCTGCCCACCGCGTTCAGGTCATGAAGGAGTTAAATGGAAGTTTGGGGGAGTCAGCCGCTTGCAGATCCAGTGAATGAATAACCAACAGACATTTCCAGGAGCCATTTTCTAACATACGCTGGGAAGGTGGAAGAGAGGAGGAGGGGGGGAGGGGGGGCTGGCAGAGAAGCTTCCTCTGCCAGCAGGCAAAGCGCCAGATGTAGACTTATAGACTTATTGTTACCAAACAAGCACAGCCCCAGGCCAATCTCCCCCACCCCAATCCGGGGTAGAAAGTCAGCAGATTTATAAAACCCTAAACTGGCATCCCAGGTCTCCTCTTCATCTGTGTCCGGAGAACGGGAAAGGACCTTCACCTGTGTCCGGAGAACGGGACCGGACCTTCACCTGTGTCCGGAGAACGGGAAAGGACCTTCACCTGTGTCCGGAGAACGGGAAAGGACCTTCACCTGTGTCCGGAGAACGGGACCGGGCCTTCACCTGTGTCCGGAGAACGGGAGAGGACCTTCACTTGTGTCCGGAGAACGGGACCGGACCTCAACCTGTGTCCGGAGAACGGGAGAGGACCTCCACCTGTGTCCGGAGAACGGGACCGGACCGTCACCTGTGTCCGGAGAACGGGACCAGACCTTCACCTGTGTCCGGAGAATGGGAGAGGACCTCCACCTGTGTCCGGAGAACGGGAGAGGACCTCCACCTGTGTCCGGAGAACGGGACCAGACCTTCACCTGTGTCCGGAGCTCTATATAAGAACCTCACAGGTCTCTTCACCTGTGTCCGGAGAACGGGGAAGGACCTTCACCTGTGTCAGGAGCTCTATATAAGAACCGCACAGGTCTCCTTTTCACCTATGTCCAGAGAACAAGACTGGACCTTCACCTGTGTCAGGAGAACGGGAGAGGACCTTCACCTGTGTCTGGAGCTCTATATAAAAACCTCACAGGTCTCTTCACCTGTGTCCGAAGAACGGGAGAGGACCTTCACCTGTGTCCGAAGAACGGGAGAGGACCTTCACCTGTGTCTGGAGAAAGGGACCGGACCTTCACCTGTGTCAGGAGCTCTATATAAGAACCTCACAGGTCTCCTCTTCACCTGTGTCCGGAGAACGGGACCGGACCTTCAACTGTGTCAGGAAAACGGGAGAGGACCTTCACCTGTGTCCGGAGCTCTATATAAGAACCTCACAGGTCTCTTCACCTGTGTCTGGAGAACGGGACCGGACCTTCACCTGTGTCCGGAGAACGGGACCGGACCTTCACCTGTGTCAGGAGCTCTATATAAGAACCTCACAGGTCTCTTCACCTGTGTCTGGAGAACGGGACCGGACCTTCACCTGTGTCCGGAGAACGGGACCGGACCTTCACCTGTGTCAGGAGCTCTATATAAGAACCTCACAGGTCTCCTCTTCACCTGTGTCCGGAGAACGGGACCAGACCTTCACCTGTGTCAGGAGCTCTATATAAGAACCTCACAGGTCTCTTCACCTGTGTCCGGAGAACGGGACTGGACCTTCACCTGTGTCCGGAGCTCTATATAAGAGCTTCACAGGTCTCTTCACCTGTGTCCGGAGAACGGGACCAGACCTTCACCTGTGTCAGGAGCTCTATATTAGAACCTCACAGGTCTCTTCACATGTGTCTGGAGAACGGGACCGGACCTTCACCTGTGTCAGGAGCTCTATATAAGAACCTCACAGGTCTCTTCACCTGTGTCCGGAGAACGGGAGAGGACCTTCACCTGTGTCAGGAGCTCTATATAAGAACCTCACAGGTCTCTTCACCTGTGTCCGGAGAACGGGACCGGACCTTCACCTGTTTCAGGAGCTTTATATAAGAACCTCACAGGTCTCTTCACCTGTGTCCGGAGAACGGGACCGGACCTTTACCTGTGTCAGGAGCTCTATATAAGAACCTCACGGGTCTCCTTTTTACCTACTGTATGTCCAAAGAACGGGACTGGACCTTCACCTGTGTCCGGAGAACGGGACCGGACCTTTACCTGTGTCAGGAGAATGGGACCGGACCTTCACCTGTGTCAGGAGCTCTATATAAGAACCTCACAGGTCTCATCACCTGTGTCCGGAGAACGGGACCGGACCTTCACCTGTGTCAGGAGAATGGGACCGGACCTTCACCTGTGTCAGGAGCTCTATAAAAGAACCTCACAGGTCTCTTCACCTGTGTCCGGAGAACGGGACCGGACCTTTACCTGTGTCAGGAGAATGGGAGCGGACCTTCACCTGTGTCAGGAGAATGGGACCGGACCTTCACCTGTGTCAGGAGCTCTATATAAGAACCCCACAGGTCTCTTCACCTGTGTCCGGAGAACGGGACCGGACCTTCACCTGTGTCCGGGGAACGGGACCGGACCTTCACCTGTGTCAGGAGCTCTATATAAGAACCTCACAGGTGTCTTCACCTGTGTCCGGAGCTCTATGTAAGAACCTCACAGGTCTCTTCACCTGTGTCCGGAGAACGGGACCGGACCTTCACCTGTGTCAGGAGCTCTATATAAGAACCTCACAGGTCTCTTCACCTGTGTCCGGAAAACGGGACCGGACCTTCACCTCTGTCAGGAGAATGGGACCGGACCTTCACCTGTGTCAGGAGCTCTATATAAGAACCTCACAGGTCTCTTCACCTGTGTCCGGAGAACGGGACCGGACCTTCACCTGTGTCAGGAGCTCTATATAAGAACCTCACAGGTCTCTTCACCTATATACAGAGAACGGGACTGGACCTTCACCTGTGTCAGGAGCTCTATATAAGAACCTCACAGGTCTCTTCACCTTTGTCCGGAGAACGGGACCGGACCTTTACCTGTGTCAGGAGCTCTATATAAGAACCTCACAGGTCTCCTTTTTATCTATGTCCAAAGAACGGGACTGGACCTTCACCTGTGTCCGGAGAATGGGACCGGACCTTCACCTGTGTCAGGAGCTCTATAAAAGAACCTCACAGGTCTCTTCACCTGTGTCCGGAGAACGGGACCGGACCTTCACCTGTGTCCGGAGAAGGGGATCGGACCTTTACCTGTGTCAGGAGCTCTATATAAGAACCTCACAGATCTCCTCTTCACCTGTGTCCAGAGAACAGGACCCGACCTTTGCCTTTATCTGGAGAACGGGACCGGGCCTTCACCCGTCAGTTTGACATCAATAGTATGTAAACTTCTGGAGGGGATGATAAGGGACTATATCGTAGAGTATGCTAAAGACAACAACATCATCAGTAGTAACCAACACGGGTTTACAAATGGGCGTTCTTGTCAAACCAATCTCTTAGCATTCTACGAGGAAGTGAGCTGTGAGCTAGATAGGGGCAGACCAGTGGATGTGGTGTACTTGGATTTCGCTAAGGCGTTTGATACAGTTTCCCACAAGCGCTTAATTTATAAAATAAGGTCTGCAGGTATCGACAGCAGGGTTTGCTCTTGGATACGGAACTGGCTAAAAGGCCGTGTCCAAAGGGTGGTAATAAACAGCGCATACTCAGACTGGGCTGAGGTAGTAAGCGGGGTGCCCCAGGGCTCAGTCCTGGGACCAACCTTGTTCAATTTATTCATAAACAGCATTGAGGACGGGATCAGTAGTTCGTTATCAATTTTTGCAGATGACACAAAATTGGCCAGGGCAATAACTGCACAGCATGAAGCAGATATCCTACAGAATGACCTGGACAAAATTACGGAGTGGGCAACGACCTGGCAAATGAGGTTTAATGTGGAGAAGTGTAAGGTTTTGCACTTGGGGACCAAAAACATAAAAACACAATACATGTTAGGAGGGGAACCCTTGGGGGACTCAAAAATGGAGAAAGATCTGGGAGTCTTGGTTGATGATAGATTAGGCAACAGCATGCAATGCCAAGCGGCAGCTTCCAAAGCCAACAGAATATTAGCATGCATAAAGAAAGGGATGTATTCCAGAGATAAGACTATAATCCTTCCACTTTATAAAACTCTGGTCCGACCGCATCTGGAGTATTCTGTCCAGTTCTGGTCGCCAGTCCTCAGGAGGGATGTGTTGGAGCTGGAGAGAGTCCAGAGAAGGGCAACTAAACTAATTAGGGGATTGGAGGACCTTACCTATGAAGAGCGGCTGCAATCGCTCGATTTATTTTCCCTGGAGAAGAGACGTCTGAGAGGGGACATGATAGCAATTTATAAATATCTTAATGGGGATCTCAGCTTAGAAAAAAAGCTGTTCATTCGAAGGAATTGCATGAGGACTCGAGGACATACAATGCGATTAGAGGAGAAGCGTTTTAACCTCAGGCAACGTGGGGGGTTCTTTACTGTTAGGGCTACAAGATTGTGGAATTGTCTACCACAAGAGGTGGTTTCTGCGGGTAGTATGGTGACTTTCAAAAGACTCTTAGACTTACATCTCAAGGATCAGGAGATAAAGGGCTATGTTAGATGATTACAGTCACACACACCTACACAGGTTGAACTGGATGGACTATTGTCTTTATTCAACCTCACCTACTATGTAACTATGTAACTATGTAATAACCTCACAGGTCTCTTCAACTGTGTCTGGAGCTCCATATAGAAACCTCACAGGTCTATTCACCTGTGTCTGGAGCTTTATAGAAGAACCTCACCGGTCTCCTCTTCACCTGTGTCTGGAGCTCCATATAGGAACCTCACCGGTCTCCTCCTCACCTGTGTCTGGAGCTCTTTATAATAACCTCACCGGTCTCCTCTTCAACTGTGTCTGGAGCTCCATATAGGAACCTCACAGGTCTCCTCCTCACCTGTGTCTGGAGCTCTATATAGGAACCTCACAGGTCTCCTCTTCACCTGTTTCTGCAGCTCTGTATAAGAACCTCACAGGTCTTCTCTTCACCTGTTTCTGGAGCTCTATATAAGAACCTCACAAGTCTTCTCTTCACCTGTGTCTGGAGCTCTATATAAGAACCTCACCGGTCTCCTCTTCACCTGTGTGTGGAGCTCTATATAAGAACCTCACAGGTCTCCTCCTCACCTGTGTCTGGAGCTCTATATAAGAACCTCACCGGTCTCCTCTTCACCTGTGTGTGGAGCTCTATATAAGAACCTCACCGGTCTCCTCTTCACCTGTGTGTGGAGCTCTATATAAGAACCTCACCGGTCTCCTCCTCACCTGTGTCTGGAGCTCTATATAAGAACCTCACCGGTCTCCTCTTCACCTGTGTGTGGAGCTCTATATAAGAACCTCACCGGTCTCCTCCTCACCTGTGTCTGGAGCTCTATATAAGAACCTCACCGGTCTCCTCTTCACCTGTGTGTGGAGCTCTATATAAGAACCTCACCGGTCTCCTCCTCACCTGTGTCTGGAGCTCTATATAAGAACCTCACCGGTCTCCTCTTCACCTGTGTGTGGAGCTCTATATAAGAACCTCACCGGTCTCCTCCTCACCTGTGTCTGGAGCTCTATATAAGAACCTCACCGGTCTCCTCTTCACCTGTGTGTGGAGCTCTATATAAGAACCTCACCGGTCTCCTCCTCACCTGTGTCTGGAGCTCTATATAAGAACCTCACAGGTCTCCTCTTCACCTGTTTCTGGAGCTCTATATAAGAACCTCACCGGTCTCCTCTTCACCTGTGTCTGGAGCTCTATATAAGAACCCCGCGGGTCTCCTCCTCACCTGTGTCTGGAGCTCTATATAAGAACCCCGCGGGTCTCCTCCTCACCTGTGTCTGGAGCTCTATATAAGAACCTCACCGGTCTCCTCCTCACCTGTGTCTGGAGATCTATATAGGGACCTCACAGGTCTCCTCCTCACCTGTTTCTGGAGCTCTATATAAGAACCTCACAGGTCTCCTCCTCACCTGTGTCTGGAGCGCTATATAAGAACCTCACAGGTCTCCTCCTCACCTGTGTCTGGAGCTCTATATAAGAACGTCACAGGTCTCCTCCTCACCTGTGTCTGGAGCTCTATATAAGAACCCCGCGGGTCTCCTCCTCACCTGTGTCTGGAGCTCTATATAAGAACCTCACCGGTCTCCTCCTCACCTGTGTCTGGAGATCTATATAGGGACCTCACAGGTCTCCTCCTCACCTGTTTCTGGAGCTCTATATAAGAACCTCACAGGTCTCCTCCTCACCTGTGTCTGGAGCGCTATATAAGAACCTCACAGGTCTCCTCCTCACCTGTGTCTGGAGCTCTATATAAGAACGTCACAGGTCTCCTCTTCACCTGTGTCTGGATCTCTAAATAAGAACCTCACCGGTCTCCTCCTCACCTGTGTCTGGAGCTCTATATAAGAACCTCACAGGTCTCCTCCTCACCTGTGTGTGGAGCTCTATATAAGAACCTCACAGGTCTCCTCCTCACCTGTGTGTGGAGCTCTATATAAGAACCTCACCTGTCTCCTCTTCACCTGTGTCTGGAGCTGCATATACAGTGCCTTGCAAAAGTATTCGGCCCCCTTGAACTTTTCGACCTTTTGCCACATTTCAGGCTTCAAACATAAAGATATAAAACTGTAATTTTTTGTGAAGAATCAACAACAAGTGGGACACAATCATGAAGTGGAATGAAATTTATTGGATATTTCAAACTTTGTTAACAAATAAAAAACTGAAAAATTGGGCGTGCAAAATTATTCAGCCCCTTTACTTTCAGTGCAGCAAACTCTCTCCAGAAGTTCAGTGAGGATCTCTGAATGATCCAATGTTGACCTAAATGACTAATGATGATAAATAGAATCCACCTGTGTGTAATCAAGTCTCCGTATAAATGCACCTGCACTGTGATTGTCTCAGAGGTCCGTTTAAAGCGCAGAGAGCATCATGAAGAACAAGGAACACACCAGGCAGGTCCGAGATACTGTTGTGGAGAAGTTTAAAGCCGGATTTGGATACAAAAAGATTTCCCAAGCTTTAAACATCCCAAGGAGCATTGTGCAAGTGAAATGTGGCAAAAGGTCGCAAAGTTCAAGGGGGCCGAATACTTTCGCAAGGCACTGTAGGAACCTCACAGGTGTCTTCTTGTGGGACTGGAGCCTCATTATTCAGAGTACATAACTTGGATAGAAATTGAAAACATTTTGGAAAGCTTCTGAGTTTAAGGGAAGAAAAAGCTCTTCCTGAAGTCATGCCCTTTTCTCTCCAGCGGTGTAACAATAGATTGTTTATACTAATCTCTGGGCAGCAGATGGAAATACAGATACTTACAATGAAGTTCATTTAAATGTCTCCGAACCCCAACCAGCTCAGGGACTGTAAATGAGATCTGTTTGTAATTTATAACCGATTGCAGGTTTGTTGGTCTCACATGTAGGGGAATGGAAGCGGGATAATGCAATTTATAGGCGTTGCGCCCGGGAACACCATTTTTTCCCATTGCTGGAAATGTCAGATCTTGTGTGTCAAGTTTTCTCATAAACGTGTCATAAATCTGATGAATTATGTTGATCGTATATCACCTAATCAGTTATTTGGATTAAAACTGTAAAAACATAAATTGAAGACAAAATCAGGAGAACATGTGCAAAGAAGGACCTTTATATGTGTATGAGGAAGGACCTTCATATGTGTACGAGGAAGGACCTTTATATGTGTATAAGAAAGGACCTTCATATGTGTACAAGGAAGGACCCTCATTTTTGTACCAAAGGACCTTCATATGTGTACCAGGTAGGGTCTTCATATGTGTACGAGAAAGGACCATCATATATGTACAAGGAAGGACCTTCATATGTGTACGAGGAAGGACCTTCATATGTGTACGAGGAAGGACCTTCATATGTGTACGAGGAAGGACCTTCATATGTGTATTAGGAAGGACCTTCATAAGTGTACTAGGAAGAACCTTATGAAGTGTATTAGGAGAGACCTTATTATCTGTAAGAGGATGGAGCTTCCTATGTGTACGAGAAAGGACCTTCATGAGCATATGAAGAAGAACCTTCATATATGTGTGAGGGAGGACCTTCATATATGTATGAGGAAGAACCTTCATATGTGTATGAGGAAGGACCTTCATATGTGTACAAGGAAGGACCTTCTTATGTGTAGTAGGAAGGACCTTCATATGTGTATGAGGAAAGACCTTCATATGTGTGCAAGGAAGGACCTTCATTTTTGTACCAAAGGACCTTCATATGTGTACGAGGTAGGGTCTTTATATGTGTACGAGGGAGGACCTTCATATGTGTACGAGGAAGGACCTTCATATGTGTACGAGTAAGGACCTTCATATGTGTATGAAGAAAGACTTTCATTTGTGTTTGATGAGGGACCTTCATATATCTATTAGGAAGAACCTTCTTATGTCTACAAGGAAGGACCTTCATGAGCATATGAGGAAGGACCTTCATATGTGTATGAGAAAGGACCTTCATATGTCTATTAGGAAGAACCTTACTATGTCTACAAGGAAGGACCTTCATAAGCGTACGAGGAAGGAATTTCATATGTGTACGAGGAAGGAATTTCATATGTGTACGAGGAAGGAATTTCATATGTGTACGAGGAAGGACTTTCATATGTGTACGAGAAAGAACCCTCATATGTGTGTACGAGGAAGAAACCTCATATGTGTATGAAGAAGGACCTTTATATGTATACAAGGAAGGACCTTTATATGTGTACAAGGAAGGAACATTTTTAAAGCTTTTTCTTTTACATTTATTAGACCCTTTATTATTAAAACCCAATAATCTGAAAGCTTTTAGTATATCACTATTGGCTGAAACGTTTAACACGACGATTAAGGTATTTAAGACCTCCGCCAGGGAATGCCAACCTCTGCTCTAGGGATCTTTAAGAAACTAACAAGTCCATACGATCAGATAATCCTGGGAGTGGCCGGACTTGAATATCTAATACCAGACAAAAGTCCTTAAGTTCCTCAGAAAAGTGCAGCATGGCGGATTGGAGGGTGGAGACGGGGGATCCCCAACCGTAGGTGGCACAAAGTAGATCTAGAAGAGGTTTGAAGACGCTCTGGCACTTGAGCATTTCTCTTCTCAAATCTGGGTAAAGGTTTGACAAATGTTGGAGGTGGGTTGAGAGGTTAGGTCAGGATCAGAGGTGGTTTAGGTCAGTATTGAGGATGAATTGAGAGGATAGGTCAGGGATGAGTTGGAGTGTTGGGACTATATCAGAGGGCAGTTTGAAGGATAGGTCAGGGTCAGAGAAAAGTTGGAGTGTTGGGAGTGGGACTATATCAGAGGGGGAGTTTGAAGGTTAGGTCAGTGTCAGAGATGAGTTGGAGTGTTGGGACTATATCAGAGGGCAGTTTGAAGGATAGGTCAGGGTCAGAGAAAAGTTGGAGTGTTGGGAGTGGGACTATATCAGAGGGGGAGTTTGAAGGTTAGATCAGGGTCAGAGATGAGTTGGAGTGTTGGGACTATATCAGAGGGCAGTTTGAAGGATAGGTCAGGGTCAGAGAAAAGTTGGAGTGTTGGGAGTGGGACTATGTCAGAGGGGGAGTTTGAAGGTTAGGTCAGTGTCAGAGATGAGTTGGAGTGTTGGGACTATATCAGAGGGCAGTTTGAAGGATAGGTCAGGGTCAGAGAAAAGTTGGAGTGTTGGGAGTGGGACTATATCAGAGGGGGAGTTTGAAGGTTAGATCAGGGTCAGAGATGAGTTGGAGTGTTGGGACTATATCAGAGGGCAGTTTGAAGGATAGGTCAGGGTCAGAGATGAGTTGGAGTGTTGGGACTATATCAGAGGGGAGTTTGAAGGTTAGGTCAGGGTCGGAGAAGAGTTGGAGTGTTGGGACTATATCAGAGGGGAGTTTGAAGGATAGGTCAGGGTCAGAGATGAGTTGGAGTGTTGGGACTATATGAGAGGGGAGTTTGAAGGTTAGGTCAGGGTCGGAGATTAGTTGGAGCGTTGGGACTATATCAGAGGGGAGTTTGAAGGATAGGTCAGGGTCAGAGATGAGTTGGAGCGTTGGGACTATATCAGAGGGGAGTTTGAAGGTTAGGTCAGGGTCAGAGATGAGTTGGAGTGTTGGGACTATATCAGAGGGGAGTTTGAAGGTTAGGTCAGGGTCGGAGGTGAGTTGGAGTGTTGGGACTATATCAGAGGGGAGTTTGAAGGTTAGGTCAGGGTCAGAGATGAGTTGGAGTGTTGGGACTATATCAGAGGGGAGTTTGAAGGTTAGGTCAGGGTCAGAGATGAGTTGGAGCGTTGGGACTATATCAGAGGGGAGTTTGAAGGTTAGGTCAGGGTCAGAGATGAGTCGGAGTATTGGGACTATATCAGAGGGGAGTTTGAAGGATAGGTCAGGGTCAGAGATGAGTTGGAGCGTTGGGACTATATCAGAGGGGAGTTTGAAGGATAGGTCAGGGTCAGAGATGAGTTGGAGTGTTGGGACTATATCAGAGGGGAGTTTGAAGGATAGGTCAGGGTCAGAGATGAGTTGGAGCGTTGGGACTATATCAGAGGGGAGTTTGAAGGTTAGGTCAGGGTCAGAGATGAGTTGGAGATATCAGAGGGGAGTTTGAAGGTTAGGTCAGGGTCAGAGATTAGTTGGAGATATCAGAGGGGAGTTTGAAGGTTAGGTCAGGGTCAGAGATTAGTTGGAGATATCAGAGGGGAGTTTGAAGGTTAGGTCAGGGTCAGAGATGAGTTGGAGATATCAGAGGGGAGTTTGAAGGTTAGGTCAGGGTCAGAGATGAGTTGGAGATATCAGAGGGGAGTTTGAAGGTTAGGTCAGGGTCAGAGATTAGTTGGAGATATCAGAGGGGAGTTTGAAGGTTAGGTCAGGGTCAGAGATTAGTTGGAGATATCAGAGGGGAGTTTGAAGGTTAGGTCAGGGTCAGAGATGAGTTGGAGATATCAGAGGGGAGTTTGAAGGTTAGGTCAGGGTCAGAGATGAGTTGGAGATATCAGAGAGGAGTTTGAAGGTTAGGTCAGGGTCAGAGATGAGTTGGAGATATCAGAGAGGAGTTAGAAGGTTAGTTCAGGGTCAAGGATACATTTCTGTAGTTAGGGTTGAGGTAGTTGAGACAGAGGTGAGGTGTGTCAGGGGGTTCGGTCAGGTAAGGGGTGTGTCAGGAGGTTCGGTCAGGTAAGGGGTGTGTCAGGAGGTTCGGTCAGTATCGCAGTTGATTTGGGATTATTATTAAAACTCAGTATTCTAAAAGCTTGCAGTATATCACCATGAAAACGCGCCAGTCTCTCCGCCACGCGTTAGCCTTTAAATGTTATCAAGGAAAGGACCTTCGTGTTTGGAAATGTTGCAAATCTTTGAAATGTTAATGAGAAGGAAACCCGACATCCTGAAATGTTGTCATTTGTTCTTACATTGTTTACAACTAGGTAGAGCGGGGGAGGGTTAGATGAACCGTATATCATTTGGGATGAGACGTACACTCACCGGGCCACTTTATTAGGTACACCTGTTTAATTGCTTGGTAACACAAATTGCTAATCGGCCAATCACATGGCAGCAACTCAATGCATTTAGGCATCTAGACACGGTGAGGACGACTTGCTGATGTTCAAACCAAGCATCAGAATGGGGAGAACTGGATGGACTGATGTCTTTTTTCAACCTCACTATGTAACTATGAGGACAGGGGCTTGAAGTAACTTTGAACGTGCCATGGTTGTTGGTGGCAGACGGGCCGGTCTGAGTATTTCTGGGATTTTCACACACAACCATCTCTCGGGATTACAGAGAATGGTGGGAAAAAGAGAAATTATCCAGTGAGTGGCAAATGTGTGGAGGAAAATGCCTTGTTGAGGTCAGAGGAGAATGGGCAGACTGGTTCCAGATGATAGGGAAGGCAACAGTAACTCAAATAACCACTCGTTACACCCAAGGTATGTAGAATACAATCTCTGAGCACACAACACATCCAACCTTGAAATAGATGGACTATTGCAGCAGAAGACCACACCGGATGCCACTCCTGTCAGCTAAGAACAGGAAAATGAGGCTATAATTCACACAGGATCACCAAAATTGGACAATAGAAGATTGGAAAAACGTTGGCTGGTCTGATGAGTCTCGATTTCAGCTTGGTAGGATCACCAAAATTGGACAATAGAAGATTGGAAAAACGTTGCCTGGTCTGATGAGTCTCGATTTCAGCTTGGTAGGATCACCAAAATTGGACAATAGAAGATTGGAAAAATGTTGCTTGGTCTGATGAGTCTCGATTTCAGCTTGGTAGGATCACCAAAACTGGACAATAGAAGATTGGAAAAACGTTGCCTGGTCTGATGAGGATCACCAAAACTGGACAATAGAAGATCTGATCTGGTCTGATGAGTCTTGATTTCAGCTTGGTAGGATCACCCAAAATGGGACAATAGAAGATTGGAAAAACGTTGCCTGGTCTGATGAGTCTCGATTTCAGCTTGGTAGGATCACCCAAAATGGGACAATAGAAGATTGAAAAAACGTTGCCTGGTCTGATGAGTCTTGATTTCAGCTTGGTAGGATCACCAAAATTGGACAATAGAAGATTGGAAAAACGTTGCCTGGTCTGATGAGTCTCGATTTCAGCTTGGTAGGATCACCAAAATTGGACAATAGAAGATCTGATCTGGTCTGATGGGTCTGGATTTCAGCTGTGACGTTCAGATGGTAGGGTCACTGTCCTCCAATGGCCTCCACACTCACCACATCTCCATCCAATACAGCACCTCTGGGATGTGGTAGAACAGGAAATTGGCATCATGGATGTGCAGCCGACAAATCTGCAGCAACTGCGTGATGCTATTGTGTCACTATGGACCAAAATCTTTGAGGAACGTTTCCAACACCTTGTTGTATCTATTACACAAAGAATGAAGGCAAAAGGGGGTCCAACCTGCTACTAGCAAGGTGGACCTAATGAAGTGGCTGGTGAGTGTAAAACCTGATTATCGAGGTGTCACCAGAGCAGGAAGGGAGGGGAATTTCTCCTGAGGGGACATAAGTCAGCTATAAAGGGTTAGATGGTGTCTAAGGGCTCGTTCACACCATGAGGTGTATCTGGGCGCACACACTTCTTTGCGCGTTCCTGCGTGCCACGTTTTAGAGCACTCCATTAATTTCACGCATTTCCGACCCGTAGTACTGTGTTCCCAGCCTTAGTCATGTCACAGGTACAAAGGAGAGGCATTTAATTCCCCACGCCTACTAAACGGCGCTGACGTCAGCGAGCTCATTCCCCCCGCATGTTGGATCAACAGACGGAGGAGAAATGCTGACATAAGCAGCCAATGGGGACACATCCTCGCAGTCACATGTAAGGAGGTGCATACAGGAAGGAAGCCCCGCTACTGACACTCTGACAGCTGCTTCCTGGGGAAGGGTTTGGGAAGTAGGAGCTACACGGTGTCATGGCTTCCACCTTTCCCACCATGTTTTCCTGATATTAACCCATAACGGGCCATGTGATGAACACCCTGCCTAATCCCTGAAACCGGGCTCCAAATATTCCAAATATCCTATAACTATCCTATCCAACCTACGATATTGTCCTTCCTGCCAAAACCCACATTGACATAGTCTCCTCATTCACCTCCAGTACTCACCTAACCTCCCTATCCATTTCATTGACTGTCCCAACTACTCAGACCCATGTCTTTTATTGCCCCATCTACAGACATTTGGTCAATACTAACTTAAGCTCCCAGGTCACATCCAATTCTGATCTTACCTCCCAACCCACTTCCTGTACTGACCTAACCTCCCAACCCACTTCCTGTACTGACCTAACCTCCCAACCCACCTACAGTACTAAACTAACCCCAATACTGACCTTACCTCCCAACTCACCTCTAGTTCTTACCTAACCTTCCAACCCACCTCCAGTACTAACCTAACCTCCCAACCCACCTACAATACTGACCTAACCTCTCCAATTATCCCCCATACCGACCTTACATCCCAACCCAACTCCAGTACTGACCTTACCTCCCAACCCACCTACAGTACTGATCTAACCTCTCCAATCTAACCTCTCCAATCATCCCTGAAACTGACCTAACCTCCTAACCCACCTCCAGTATTGACCTAACCACCCAACTCACCTACAGTGCTAAACTAACCCCAATACTGACCTTACCTCCCAACTCACCTCTAGTTCTGACCTAACCTCCCAACCCACCTCCAGTACTGACCTAACCTCCCAACCCACCTACAATACTGACCTAACCTCTTCAATCATCCCCCATACCGACCTTACATCCCAACTCACCTCTAGTTCTGACCTTACCTCCCAACCCACCTACAGTACTGATCTAACCTCTCTAATCATCCCTGAAACTGACCTAACCTCCCAACCCACCTCCAGTACTGACCTAAACATTCTACTCATGCCCGGTGCTGACCATACCTCCCAACCAACCTCTGATACTGAACTAACCGCTCCACTCATCCCTGATACTGACCTATTCTTCCAACCCATCTCCGATACTGCCCTATCCTTCCAACCTACCTCTGATACTGACCTAAACACTCCACTCATCCCTGATACTGACCTATCCTTCCAACATACCTCTGATACTGACCTAAACACTCCACTCATCCCTGATACTGACCTATCCTTCCAACATACCTCTGATACTGACCTAAGCTCTCCACTCATCCCTGATACTGACCTATCCTTCCAACCTACCTCTGATACTGACCTAAGCTCTCCACTCATCCCTGATACTGACCTATCCTTCCAACCTACCTCTGATACTGACCTATCCTTCCAACCTACCTCTGATACTGACCTAAGCGCTCCACTCATCCCTGATACTGCAATATCCTTCCGACCTACCTCTGATACTGACCTAACCTCTCCACTCATCCCCGATACTGCCCTATCCTTCCAACCTACCTCTGATACTGACCTAAGCTCTCCACTCATCCCTGATACTGACCTATCCTTCCAACCTACCTCTGATACTGACCTATCCTCCCAACCTACCTCTGATACTGACCTATCCCTCCAACCTACCTCTGATACTGACCTATCCTCCCAACCTACCTCTGATACTGACCTATCCTTCCAACCTACCTCTGATACTGACCTATCCTCCCAACCTACCTCTGATACTGACCTAAGCTCTCCACTCATCCCTGATACTGACCTATCCTTCCAACATACCTCTGATACTGACCTAACCTCTCCACTCATCCCCGATACTGACCTATCCTTCCAACCTACCTCTGATACTGACCTAAGTTTTCCACTCATCCCTGATACTGACATATCCTTCCAACCTACCTCTGATACTGACCTATCCTCCCAACCTACCTCTGATACTGACCTATCCTTCCAACCTACCTCTGATACTGACCTATCCTCCCAACCTACCTCTGATACTGACCTATCCTTCCAACCTACCTCTGATACTGACCTATCCTCCGAACCTACCTCTGATACTGACCTAAGCTCTCCACTCATCCCTGATACTGACCTATCCTTCCAACCTAACTCTGATACTGACCTAACCTCTCCACTCATCCCCGATACTGACCTATCCTTCCAACCTACCTCTTATACTGACCTAAGCTCTCCACTCATCCCTGATACTGACATATCCTTCCAACCTACCTCTGATACTGACCTATCCTCCCAACCTACCTCTGATACTGACCTATCCTTCCAACCTACCTCTGATACTGACCTAACCTCTCCACTCATCCCCGATACTGACCTATCCTTCCAACCTACCTCTGATACTGACCTAAGCTCTCCACTCATCCCTGATACTGACCTATCCTTCCAACCTACCTCTGATACTGACCTAAGCTCTCCACTCATCCCTGATACTGACCTATCCTTCCAACCTACCTCTGATACTGACCTAAGCTCTCCACTCATCCCTGATACTGACCTATCCTTCCAACCTACCTCTGATACTGACCTGTCCTCTCCATTCATCCATGATACTGACCTATCCTTCCAACCTACCTCCACTGCTAAAATCAAAGAACAAACACAAGGGCTCACCTGCCTAGTGCATTATCCTCTATAAAGGTTTTATTGGATAAAAGGTATAAACATCCTCACAAACAGATTCTTGGTATAAGCATATCACATGGATATAGTGCCATCAGCATCAGAACCAAAGGGTGTATTGTCCTCTGAAGCTAAAAGGCTTGCGTGTTTCGAGGCTTAGCCTCTTCCTCAGAGCCTCAGAGGAAGCTGATGGCACTACGGTATATCCATTTGATATGCTTATACCAAGAATCTGTTTGTGAGTATTTTTTATACCTTTGATCCAATAAAACCTTTATAGAGGATAATGCCCTTATGTTTTTTCTTTGATTTTAGTGGTCTCAGACTACCCTGGTCTTGAAAAGGGGCTGCAAGGCCGAAGCATCCAAGAAAGTCTTCGGTAGCCTCATGAGTGTGGCTGGGTGTGGTTAGAAGATCACCTCTCCGAGCGCAGGAGATAGGTGCTTTGCACCAATTTTTTGGTTTGGTCTACCTCCAGTACTGACCTAACCTCTTCACTCATCCCAGATACTGGCTACATAAAAGAGGGTCGTGGGACTTTAAATGAGGCGCATGACGCTGTCAAGCACCTCCATCCCTAATTCTATAATGAAATATTGTCCTATAACGGAACGTAGGAGGAAAAATATATAACTGTATCCATAAAGCTCTATGCGTTTCGTGGATTCGCTACACTTCCTCAGGAGCGGATGAGTAATATATATCTGCAGAAAGATAATATATGTATATTTAGTGAGATACCAATATGGTATATTCATAGTCCCAAATGACAGGGAGTAAAAAGTTATTATAGGAGGAAAACTGCCTATACCTATAAAAGGGCTCCAATTTCAAACATGCGGTACCAGACAGCGGGGGGCGCTGGGAGGGTCTGTCCCGGGAGCTGGGGTATTGTGGAAACACAGGCACACACATGCACTCACCCTGGAGGAGTAGGGGTCTCCGTGTAGTAGTGGTATCTCCCAAGATTTGTATAACAATGATAAAATATATAACTAAGTATAAATGTAACTCCTGACACGGATAGATGGAGCCCATCCCCCATATTACTATGGAGAGAATACAGAGTGAGTAAAGTGCTGTAAGGTAGGGACTTCCGTGCATTGAGGAACAGATCCATAATCAGAGGAAAATATTGACTAGAACCACCATACAGATATCCCTAATAGGGAAGAAAGTGCTAAATAGAGCTGCATGAAATGTGTGCAAATACAGAATAAAATAAAGTGAGTATAAATAGTGTGTGACAGAAAACCCAGCACCAATCAGGGAGGAGAACAAGAAACCAGGACCATAAAGAGGAATGAAGACAGAAAGATATCAAAGTAATTACCTAAATAGTTATTAACCATTTCCAGCAAACCTGTCCCTGTACCTTTCCCTGTGCCTGTAACTTTCCCTGTGCCTGTACCTGTCCCTCTACCTTTCCCTGTGCCTGTACCTGTCCCTGCCCCTGTACCTTTCCCTGTACCTGTCCCTGTGCCTGTACCTGTCCCTGTCCTTGTACCTGCCCCTGTACCTTTCCCTGTACCCGTCCCTGTCCTTGTACCTGTCCCTGTACCTGTCCTTGTACCTGTCCCTCTACCTGTACCTGATCCCTGTACCTGTTCCTGTACCTGTTCCTGTACCTGTCCTTGTACCTGTCCCTCTACCTGTACCTGATCCCTGTACCTGTCCCTGTACCTGTCCCTCTACCTGTACCTGATCCCTGTACCTGATCCCTGTACCTGTTCCCTTACCTGTTGTTGTTCCTGCACCTGATCCCTGTCCCTGTACCTGTCCCTATACCTGTACCCGTCCCTGTTCCTGTACCTGTCCCTATACCTGTTCCTGTACCTGTCTCTATACCTGTACCCGTCCCTGTCCCTATACCTGTACCTGTCCCTATACCTGTTCCTGTCCCTGTCCCTATACCTGTTCCTGTACCTGTCCCTCTACCTGTACCTGATCCCTGTACCTGTCCCTGTACCTGTCCCTCTACCTGTACCCGATCCCTGTACCTGATCCCTGTACCTGATCCCTGTACCTGTTCCCTTACCTGTTGTTGTTCCTGCACCTGATCCCTGTCCCTGTACCTGTCCCTATACCTGTACCCGTCCCTGTACCTGTCCCTATACCTGTACCCGTCCCTGTACCTGTCCCTATACCTGTTCCTGTACCTGTCTCTATACCTGTCCCTGTCCCTATACCTGTACCTGTCCCTATACCTGTTCCTGTCCCTGTCCCTATACCTGTCCTTGTACCTGTCCCTATACCTGTTCCTATCCCTGTCCCTATACCTGTCCCTGTACCTGTCCCTATACCTGTTTCTGTCCCTGTACCCGTTCCTGTCCCTGTCTCTATACCTGTACCTGTCCCTGTACCTGTCCCTATACCTGTACCTGTACGTCGGCCCGGAGAAGTGGTTGTAGCGGGATGATGTGCAGCTGCAGGTGTCACCCCGCTACCGTTCTTTACAGCCAACAGTCGGCTTTCAGGAGATAACAACTGATCAGCAGCCACTCAGCCATTGGGAGGTTAGATCAGTATGGAGGATGAGTTGGGAGGCTAGGCCAGCATCTGAGTTGGGAGGTTAGGTCAGTATGGAGGATGAGTTGGAGGTGAGGCCAGCATCTGAGTTGGGAAGTTAGATCAGTATGGAGGATGAGTTGGGAGGCTAGGCCAGCATCTGAGTTTAAAGGTTAGGTCAGTATGGAGGATGAGTTGGAGGTGTGGCCAACATCTGAGTTTGAAGGTGAGGTCAGTATGGAGGATGAGTTGGGAGGCTAGGCCAGCATCTGAGTTGGGAGGCTAGGTCAGTATGGAGGATGAGTTGGGAGGCGAGGCCAGCATCTGAGTTGGGAGGTTAGGTCAGTATGGAGGATTAGTTGGGAGGCTAGGTCAGTATGGAGGACTAGTTGGGAGGCTAGGCCAGAATGGAGGATGAGTTGGGAGGTTAGGTCAGTATGGATGATGTGTTGGGAGGCTAGGCCAGTATGGATGATGAGTTGAGAGGTTAGGTCAGTATGGAGGATGAGTTGAGAGGTTAGGTCAGTATGGAGGATGAGTTGAGAGGTGAGGCCAGTATGGAGGATGTGTTGGGAGGCTAGGTCAGTATCTGAGCTGGGAGGTTAGGTCAATATTAAGCTCCATCTGGAGGACTACTTCCTCTCCTTCATACTTCATTGGCTGGTAGGCCCCGGGGAGGGAGGGGGGTGCAGTGTTTGGTGGGCTCTCTCTGGGTGGGTGGGGGGGTGCAGTGTTTGGTGGGCTCTCTCTGGGTGGGGGGGGGTGCAGTGTTTGGTGGGCTCTCCCTGGGTGGGGGGGGGGTGCAGTGTTTGGTGGGCTCTCTCTGGGGGGGGGGGGGCGCAGTGTTTGGTGGTCTCTCTCTGGATGGGGGGGGTGCAGTGTTTGGTGGGCTCTCTCTGGGTGGGGGGGGGGGTGCAGTGTTTGGTGGGCTCTCTCTGGGTGGGGGGGGGGTGCAGTGTTTGGTGGGCTCTCTCTGGGTGGGTGGGGGGCGCAGTGTTTGGTGGGCTCTCTCTGGATGGGGGGGTGCAGTGTTTGGTGGGCTCTCTCTGGGTGGAGGGGGGGACTCAGTGTTTGGTGGGCTCTCTCTGGGTGCGGGGGGGGGGTGCAGTGTTTGGTGGGCTCTCTCTGGGTGCGGGGGTGCAGTGTTTGGTGGGCTCTCTCTGGGTGGGGGGTGCAGTGTTTGGTGGGCTCTCTCTGGATGGGGGGGTGCAGTGTTTGGTGGGCTCTCTCTGGGTGCGGGGGGGGTGCAGTGTTTGGTGGGCTCTCTCTGGGTGGGGGGGTGCAGTGTTTGGTGGGCTCTCTCTGGGTGCGGGGGGGGGTGCAGTGTTTGGTGGGCTCTCTCTGGGTGGGGGGGGGGTGCAGTGTTTGGTGGGCTCTCTCTGGGTGGGGGGGTGCAGTGTTTGGTGGGCTCTCTCTGGGTGGGTGGGGGGCGCAGTGTTTGGTGGGCTCTCTCTGGATGGGGGGGTGCAGTGTTTGGTGGGCTCTCTCTGGGTGGGGGGGTGCAGTGTTTGGTGGGCTCTCTCTGGGTGGAGGGGGGGACTCAGTGTTTGGTGGGCTCTCTCTGGGTGGAGATGGGGGGGTGCAGTGTTTGGTGGGCTCTCTCTGGGTGGGGGGGTGCAGTGTTTGGTGGGCTCTCTCTGGGTGGAGGGGGGGACTCAGTGTTTGGTGGGCTCTCTCTGGGTGCGGGGGGGGGGTGCAGTGTTTGGTGGGCTCTCTCTGGGTGGGGGGGTGCAGTGTTTGGTGGGCTCTCTCTGGGTGGGGGGGGTGCAGTGTTTGGTGGGCTCTCTCTGGGTGGGGGGGTGCAGTGTTTGGTGGGCTCTCTCTGGATGGGGGGGTGCAGTGTTTGGTGGGCTCTCTCTGGGTGCGGGGGGGGGTGCAGTGTTTGGTGGGCTCTCTCTGGGTGGGGGGGTGCAGTGTTTGGTGGGCTCTCTCTGGGTGCGGGGGGGGGGTGCAGTGTTTGGTGGGCTCTCTCTGGGTGCGGGGGGGGGGGGTGCAGTGTTTGGTGGGCTCTCTCTGGGTGGAGGAGGGGGACTCAGTGTTTGGTGGGCTCTCTCTGAGTGGAGGGGGGACTCAGTGTTTGGTGGGCTCTCTCTGGGTGGTTGGGGGGTGCAGTGTTTGGTGGTCTCTCTCTGGATGGGGGGGGGTGCAGTGTTTGGTGGGCTCTCTCTGGGTGGGGGGGGGGTGCAGTGTTTGGTGGGCTCTCTCTGGGTGGGGAGGGGGGTGCAGTGTTTGGTGGGCTCTCTCTGGGTGGAGGAGGGGGACTCAGTGTTTGGTGGGCTCTCTCTGGGTGGAGGGGGGGACTCAGTGTTTGGTGGGCTCTCTCTGGGTGGGTGGGGGGGTGCAGTGTTTGGTGGGCTCTCTCTGGGTGGGGGGGGGGGGGTGCAGTGTTTGGTGGGCTCTCTCTGGGTGGGGAGGGGGGTGCAGTGTTTGGTGGGCTCTCTCTGGGTGGAGGAGGGGGACTCAGTGTTTGGTGGGCTCTCTCTGGGTGGAGGGGGGACTCAGTGTTTGGTGGGCTCTCTCTGGGTGGGTGGGGGGCGCAGTGTTTGGTGGGCTCTCTCTGGATGGGGGGGTGCAGTGTTTGGTGGGCTCTCTCTGGGTGGGGGGGTGCAGTGTTTGGTGGGCTCTCTCTGGGTGGAGGGGGGGACTCAGTGTTTGGTGGGCTCTCTCTGGGTGGAGATGGGGGGGTGCAGTGTTTGGTGGGCTCTCTCTGGGTGGGGGGGTGCAGTGTTTGGTGGGCTCTCTCTGGGTGGAGGGGGGGACTCAGTGTTTGGTGGGCTCTCTCTGGGTGCGGGGGGGGTGCAGTGTTTGGTGGGCTCTCTCTGGGTGGGGGGGTGCAGTGTTTGGTGGGCTCTCTCTGGGTGCGGGGGGGGGGGGTGCAGTGTTTGGTGGGCTCTCTCTGGGTGCGGGGGGGGGGGGGTGCAGTGTTTGGTGGGCTCTCTCTGGGTGGAGGAGGGGGACTCAGTGTTTGGTGGGCTCTCTCTGGGTGGGGGGGTGCAGTGTTTGGTGGGCTCTCTCTGGGTGCGGGGGGGGGGTGCAGTGTTTGGTGGGCTCTCTCTGGGTGCGGGGGGGGGGGTGCAGTGTTTGGTGGGCTCTCTCTGGGTGGGTGGGGGGTGCAGTGTTTGGTGGGCTCTCTCTGGGTGGGTGGGGGGTGCAGTGTTTGGTGGTCTCTCTCTGGATGGGGGGGGGGTGCAGTGTTTGGTGGGCTCTCTCTGGGTGGGGGGGGGGTGCAGTGTTTGGTGGGCTCTCTCTGGGTGGAGGGGGGACTCAGTGTTTGGTGGGCTCTCTCTGGGTGGGTGGGGGGGGTGCAGTGTTTGGTGGTCTCTCTCTGGATGGGGGGGGGTGCAGTGTTTGGTGGGCTCTCTCTGGGTGGGGGGGGTGCAGTGTTTGGTGGGCTCTCTCTGGTTGGGTGGGGTGCAGTGTTTGGTGGGCTCTCTCTGGTTGGGGGGTTGCAGTGTTTGGTTGGCTCTCTCTGGGTGGGGGGGGGTGCAGTGTTTGGTGGGCTCTCTCTGGGTGGGGGGGGTGCAGTGTTTGGTGGGCTCTCTCTGGGTGGGGGGGGGGTGCAGTGTTTGGTGGGCTCTCTCTGGGTGGAGGGGGGACTCAGTGTTTGGTGGGCTCTCTCTGGGTGGAGGGGGGACTCAGTGTTTGGTGGGCTCTCTCTGGGTGGGTGGGGGGGTGCAGTGTTTGGTGGTCTCTCTCTGGATGGGGGGGTGCAGTGTTTGGTGGGCTCTCTCTGGGTGGGGGGGGGGTGCAGTGTTTGGTGGGCTCTCTCTGGGTGGGGGGGGGGTGCAGTGTTTGGTGGGCTCTCTCTGGGTGGGGGGGGGTGCAGTGTTTGGTGGGCTCTCTCTCATGG
This sequence comes from Pelophylax lessonae, assembly GCF_965119305.1. NCBI lineage: Eukaryota > Metazoa > Chordata > Amphibia > Anura > Ranidae > Pelophylax > Pelophylax lessonae. The sequence continues at coordinate 3,046,901 of NC_138780.1, forward strand.
ATCTGACTCCGGCCTTCCCACACCTCCCAGTGTTCCCACACCTCCCAGTGCCCACATTACAAGGAGTCCCTGGCACAATGCATTATGGGAAACCATTAATAAGCCTTTTGCCTCCCAATTATTATTACGATTCTTCTATAAACCCGATTGCTTTTTTTTTTTATAAGTGGGGGAGGGGAGAATTTTACGCCTTCTGCCCGCCACCCCCCCCCCCAAAAAAAAAATGTAGACAAGCCCCCAATGTAACACTGGAAGCGTGAAGCTCCCCGCCGCAGCGTCGCAGTGAAAGACGAGCCCCGTGTAGACTTGTTGAACTGACGACTTCAATTAATTAGCGATCAGGAACGCCGCACCGGCTGATATCAACTGCCGTACGCCAAACCGCCGCCAATTCCCAGGCTGAGCGCGTCGGTAAATAAATGCCAATTACCCCGGTGCCCCCCCTCAGTGCTCCTAGATCTGCCCCCGCTGCTAACAGCGCTCTCATTATCTCCTCTCTGTATTCATAGGAAATGTCAATGGTGACAGCTGCCCTCCCGGGACCCGCGCCCCGTGGCTGGGGGGCAATGGAGCTTGTCTGTACGGTCCCCGCAGACTCAGCGGGGGAGGGATACAAGCAGCGGGCGGATGTCAAATATTATTCTTTAAAGGAGATCTCCGCCCGGGGAAAGTAACGCGTCTCCGGATTCATCTTCCGATGTATCAACGCGTCGAATAATTACAACGTAACGATGTGAGAGCCGCCATCTGCGGAGAGTCTTCCCACAGCGACTCTCCTTATTGAGGATTGTGATTTCCGTTACCGCCACGTCTAGAAGCTGGGGGGGGGGGGGCGCGGACACCCTCGCAAGTCGGGAACGCGCACAAAGTCATGCGTTTTGCCGAAACGCGCTGCCCTTTAGCAGTCCCGTGGCTCCGCCATTGTCAATGCATCTGCAAACACGCATGCGGTTTAGAGCAGAGCATTTTTTGGAAAAGAGTAGAGCCTGCTCGCACTTTAGTGTTCCCTGAACGTGCGTAAAATGCGGGTTGCGCTTGTCCTGCCATTCATTGTTAATGGCGACCCCACAGATCTGCAAACGCGCAGCATGCGGTTCATAGCAGCGCATTTTTGGAAAAGAGCAGACCATGTTCACGCTTTATCATTTCCTGAACGTGCGTAAAATCGTGAGAATTCACAAAAATGCGGGTTGCGCTTGTCCTGCTATTCATTGGCAATGGCGCTCCCGCACATATGCAAATGCACATGCGGTTCGGAGCACAGTCTAATCTTTTCCAAAAATGCGCTGCTCTGAACAGCATGCACGTTTGTAGATGCATGGGGTGCTATTAACAATGAATGGCAGGACAAGCGCAACTTGCATTCTTTTTGGTGAATGTGTGCAATTTTGCGCATGTTCAGGAAACAAAAATGCGCTGCTCACGCTTTAGCGTTTCCTGAACATGCGCAAAATTGCACACATTCACCAAAAAAAAATGCGGGTATGCATGCGGTTCGGAGCAGCACTTTTTTGGAAAAGACTAGACTGTGCTCCGAACCGCATGTGCCTTTGCAGATGCGCGGGGCCCCATTAACAATGAATAGCGGGACAAGCGAAACTCGCATTTTTGTGAATTATCGCGATTTTATGCACATTCAGGTAACGCTAAAGTGTGAACGTGGCCTGCTCTTTTCCAAAAATGCGCTGGTATGAACCGCATGCTGCGCGTTTGCAGATCTCTGGGGTCACCATTAACAATGAATGGCAGGACAAGCGCAACCCGCATTTTTTGTGAATTCTCGCGCATAAAATCGCACACATTCACAAAAATGCCAGTTGGGCTTGTCCTGCTATTCATTGTTAGCGGCGACCCCACAGATCTGCAAACGCACATGCGGTTCATAGCAGCGCATTTTTGGAAAAGAGCAGGCCACATTCACGCTTTAGCGTTTCCTGAATGTATGTAAAATCGCACACATTCACGAAAAAAAAATTTTGGGTTGCGCATTTTTGGAAAAGAGCAGGCCACGTTCACGCTTTAGCGTTTCCTGAATGTGCGTGAAATCGCACACATTCACAAAAAAAAAATGGGGGTTGCGCTTGTCCTGCCATTCATTGTTAATTGCACCCTCATGCATCTGGAAACGCGCATGCCGTTCAGAGCAGTGCATTTTTGGAAAAGAGAAGGCTGTGCTCACATTTTAGCGTTTCCTAAACATGTGCAAAATCGCACACATTCACCCAAAAAAATGCGAGTTGCGCTTGTCCTACCATTCATTGGTAATGGCACCCCGCGCATCTGGAAACGCGCATGCAGTTCGGAGCAGCGCATTTTAGGAAAAGAGCAGGTAACGTTCACGCTTTAGCATTTCCTGAACGTGCGTAAAATTGCGAGCATTCACAAAAATGCGGGTTGCGCTTGTCCTTCAATTCGTTGTTAATGGCGCCCCCACGCATTTGCAAACGCGCATGTGGTTCATAGCAGCGCGATTTTGGAAAAGAGTAGGCTGTGCTAACGCCGTAGCGTTTCCTGAATGTGCGTAAAACAAAAATGCGAGTTGCGCTTGTCCTGCCATTCATTGTTAATGGCGCCTCCACGCATCTGCAAACGCGCATACGGTTCGGAGCAGCGCATTTTTGAAAAAGAGAAGACCACGTTCACGCTTTAGCGTTTCCTGAATGTACATAAAATGGTCGGCATTTACAAAAATGCGGGTTGCGTTTGTCCTGCTATTCACTGTTAATGGTACTCCACGCATCTGCAAATGTACATGCGGCGCATTCATGGAAAAGACTGTGCTCACACTTTAGCGTTTCCTGAACGTGCGTAAAATGGTGCGCATTCACAAAAATTGCCGTTTGCGCTTGTCCTGCCATTCATTGGTAATGGCGCACCCACAGATCTTCAAACGTGCATGCGATTGGGAGCAGCGCGTTTTTGACAAAGAATAGGCCGTGCTCACTTTTTAGCGTTTCCTGAACGTGCGTAAAATTGCACACATTCACGAAAGTGCCGGTTGCGCTTGTCCTGCCATTCATTGTTACATGTTGCATCTGCAAGCATGCACGCGGTTTGGAGCTGAGCGTTTTTTGGATTAGAGAGGGCTGCGTTCACACTTTAGCGTTTCCTGAACGTGCGTAAAATTGCGTGTTTTTCGCGCGCATTCGCGAAAATAATTCTGGTTGTGCTTGTCCTGCCATTTATTGTGAATGGATTTCCCAAATACAACCCCCCCCCCCTCCCACGTAATGCGCCAAACAGCGCGGTTAAAATCGTACGTACCCCAAAAAAGACACAAGAGCAGCTTTGGTGTGTTTGTGCACGTTGCCGTGCGGTATGGAAACACGCTGCAAACGCAACTTGTCTTTGCGGCGCCATTATTTGTTAGCAGCGACCCGGGTGCGGGGAGCAGACCAGTGTTTTGCTGCATGACAAAAAGTGCTACAAAATGCCCCACCAAAAAAAGAAAAACACCCGACACCCAGCAACGGAAAAGATACTTTGGGGCGTTTGTGGCGTGCAGGGCAAATCTAGCGTGACGCAGGTGAAAAACACAAGTGGGCACGCGTGACAGCGCAGTGCTGGGTCCCCCCGTGTTGCGGCATACACGTGTATGGCTGGCGGGAAGTAGAGATGATGGGCGGAGTATTGCACACTTCCCTACAGGAGCGCCCTCTTCCTGCACCGGCCAATCCAATCACCGCTCTGTCCCCCCCCCCCCACAACCCCCACCCCCGCGCTGACCTTGGATAACAAAGGGATTGACTTTTTGGAAAAGAAGATCTGGATGGGCGAACCCTTAAAATCGATTTTTCACTGCTGGTTGCTACATTGTTACATTGCTGCATTGTTATATTGTTTCTCCGGCTTCACAGATATGAAGGTAAAAGGAGGTCACATGACAACACGGGATGACAAATCTGGGCGACGGGAAGGCGGCGGTGCGCACACTAAAACCCACAGCAGATGTGAGCGCGGTGGGTTTAGGATGGGCTCTTGGGGGGGGGGGCGGCCATGTGTTATAAAGGAGAGTGCGCCCCCCCCATCCCTGCGCTCCTTCTCCGCAGCCTCACCGTGGGATCCTTGCGCAATCTGGCGTTGGGCCGGCCGAGTGTCAGACGGAATTAGGAGAAGTGAGCGATGCGAAGACCCTGGAGAGTGCGGCCCAGAGCTTTTACCGCCCTCAATTACTCATCCGCAAGACACTTTTATTGTAATACGCGCTCTGTGCCGGGGGATGGGGTCCATTACAGAGCAAAACACCTGGGTGAGAAGGCTCTGATAGAAGCTGCCCCCCATCCCCCAGCTGAGCTTATCTGAAATAATATAGGAAGGATCAGGTATAGAGATTATGAGGGTGTCAGGTAATGGGAGTCAAAGTCGAGGATTTCATGGAAAATATATACAGTATCTGACAAAAGTGAGTACACCCCTAAGTGACAATCTCCAAATTGGGCCCAATTAGCCATTTTCCGTCCCCGGTGTCATGTGACCCGTTAGTGTTACAAGGTCTCAGGTGTGAATGGGGGGCAGGTGTGTTATATTTGGTGTTATCGCTCTCACTCTCTCATACTGGTCACTGGAAGTTCAACATGGCACCTCATGGCAAAGAACTCTCTGAGGATCTAAAAAAAAGAATTGTTGCTCTACATAAAGATGGCCTAGGCTATAAGAAGATTGCCAAGACCCTGAAACTGAGCTGCAGCATGGTGGCCAAGACCATACAGCGGTATAACAGGACAGCTTCCACTCAGAACAGGCCTCACCATGGTCCACCAAAGAAGTTGAGTGCCGTGCTCAGCGTCATATCCAGAGGTTGTCTTTGGGAAATAGACGTATGAGTGCTGCCAGCATTGCTGCAGAGGTTGAAGGGGTGGGGGAGGGGTCAGCCTGTCAGTGCTCAGACCATACGCCGCACACTGCATCAAATTGGTCTGCATGGCTGTCATCCCAGAAGGAAGCCTCTTCTAAAGATGATGGACAAGAAAGCCCACAAACAGTTTGCTGAAGACAAGCAGACTAAGGACATGGATTACTGGAACCATCTCCTGTGCTCTGATGAGACCAAGATAAACTTATTCGGTTCAGATGGTGTCAGGCGTGTGTGGGGGCAACCAGGTGAGGAGTACAAAGACAAGTGTGTCTTCCTACAGTCATGCATGGTGGTGGGAGTGTTATGGTCTGGGGCTGCATGAGTGCTGCCTGCACTGGGGAGCTACAGATCATTGAGGGAACCATGAATGCCAACATGTACTGTGACATACTGAAGCAGAGCATGATCCCCTCCCTTCATAGACTGGGGGGCAGGGCAGTATTCCAACATAACGACCCCAAACACCTCCAAGATGACCACTGCCTTGCTAAAGAAGCTGAGGGTAAAGGTGATGGATTGGCCAAGCATGTCTCCAGACCTAAACCCTATTGAGCATCTGTGGGGATCCTCAAATGGAAGGTGGAGGAACGCAAGATCTCTAACATCCACCAGCTCTGTGATGTCAAAATGGAGGAGGGGAAGAGGACTCCAGTGGCAACCTGTGAAGCTCTGGTGAACTCCATGCCCAAGAGGGTTAAGGCAGTGCTGGAAAATAATGGTGGCCACACAAAATATTGACACTTTGGGCCCAATTTGGACATTGTCATTTAGGGGTGTACTCACTTTTGTTGCCATCGGTTTAGACATTAATGGCTGTGTGTTGAGTTATTTTGAGGGGACAGCAAATTTACACTGTTATACAAGCTGTACACTCACTACTTTACATTGTAGCAAAGTGTCATTTCTTCAGTGTTGTCACATGAAATGATAGAATAATGTGAGGGGTGTACTTACTTTTGTCCGATACTGTATATATATAATTATTATTATTATTTTTATCTATTATTTTACTCTTCCTAGGCAGGCAATATTGAGGTGAGTGGGGTCTGTGTGAGTTTTGGCGCTCATTATGGCGGTCCGCGCTGTAATAGAAGGGTCTCAGTGATGTGGGACATATGGGACGACGCTCCCGAGGGGAGATTGAAGGGAGCAGATGGTAATCTTATACAGGAAAGATACAATCCGGGGGGGTGAGATTACATTCCGCAGGATGGATATTACCGCCACAACGTGCCAACTGTTACCTATGAGAGCTGCTGGCACCACTCACAGCTCTGCACTGATACAAGAAACGCTGGAAATATGCCTCCTAATGACCAACCTGAGTGAGCCCCCCTCCCCCCAGGGCCGGACTGGGAATAAAATTCAGCCCTGGAAATAATTTCATACCAGCCCCATAGCATTATTATACTGACCCAACAGCATAACGCCATTATTTTCTTCTTCATAAATGGGAAAATCATACATTTTAAAGCACATGTGAAGCGTGAATTATATATAGATAAGACAAATATGAAAACATATAGGACTTTACATATTTATAAGAGCAAATTCCAGATAAAAGTGGTAAAAGTGCAAACATGGTACAGGAGATGTCAGAGGCTGTGCGGACATGGTACAGGAGATGTCAGAGGCTGTGCGGACATGGTACAGGAGATGTCAGAGGCTGTGCGGACATGATACAGGAGATGTCAGAGGCTGCGGACATGGTACAGGAGATGTCAGAGGCTGTGGACATGGTACAGGAGATGTCAGAGGCTGTGGACATGGTACAGGAGATGTCAGAGGCTGTGGACATGGTACAGGAGATGTCAGAGGCTGTGCGGACATGGTACAGGAGATGTCAGAGGCTGCGGACATGGTACAGGAGATGTCATAGGCTGCGGACATGGTACAGGAGATGTCAGAGGCTGTGGACATGGTACAGGAGATGTCAGAGGCTGTGCGGACATGGTACAGGAGATGTCAGAGGCTGCGGACATGGTACAGGAGATGTCATAGGCTGCGGACATGGTACAGGAGATGTCATAGGCTGCGGACATGGTACAGGAGATCTCATAGGCTGTGCGGACATGGTACAGGAGATGTCACAGGCTGCAGACATGGTACAGGAGATGTCAGAGGATATGCAGACATGGTACAGGAGATGTCATAGGCTGTACGGACATGGTACAAGAGATGTCAGAGGCTGCGGACAAGGTACAGGAGATGTCAGAGGCTGTGCAGACATGGTACAGGAGATGTCAGGGGCTGTGCGGACATGGTATAGGAGATGTCAGAGGCTGTGGACATGGTATAGGAGATGTCAGAGGCTGTGCGGACATGGTACAGGAGATGTCAGGGGCTGTGCGGACATGGTATAGGAGATGTCAGAGGCTGCGGACATGGTACAGGAGATGTCAGAGGCTGTGCGGACATGGTACAGGAGATGTCAGAGGCTGTGTGGACATGGTACAGGACATGTCAGAGGCTGTGCGGACAAGGTACAGGAGATGTCAGGGGCTGTGCGGACATGGTACAGGAGATGTCAGAGGCTGTGTGGACATGGTACAGGAGATGTCAGAGGCTGTGCGGACATGATACAGAAGATGTCAGAGGCTGTGCGGACATGGTACAGGAGATGTCAGAGGCTGGGCGGACATGGTACAGGAGATGTCAGAGGCTGGGCAGACATGGTACATGAGATGTCAGGGGCTGTGCGGACATGGTACAGGAGATGTCAGAGGCTGCGGACATGGTACAGGAGATGTCAGAGGCTGGGCGGACATGAACAGGAGATGGCATAGGCTGCGGACATGGTACAGGAGGACATGTCAGAGGCAGTGCGGGCATGGTACAGGAGATGCACCCTTAGACTGTCAATGCCATCTCTGTCGCACCATCCCGCGCTGTTACTGTAAAGATCTCTTCCTACATTGGCGGTAAAACCCTCCATACAGCTGACCCCCCGCATATTTCAGAGAATGAATAAATTAAAGTGAAGCTCCGTGTTGGAATTTCAGTTACTGAGGTCCTCTTTAACCTTCCCTCACCTGGTATGGTGACACTGAGCCCCCCGCCGGCCGTTTCCCTCGTTTAGCGGCAGGGAAAGAAGGCTAAGTGTCAGTAATGAGGCGTGGGAGGTTCAAGCATCTATTATTCATCAGGTAAACACCAACGTCCCCGTTACATTAGCATTTTAAACACACGCATTAACTATGCTGAGAGAAGTGACACCGCTGGGCCACTTCGGGGGGTGGGTGGGGGGGGGGACACGGGTGTTAGCTATGTGTATCGGGTCCCCCCTCCACCCCTCCTGCTCTCCCCCCTCATATGTCACCTTGCGATGGTGACTCCATCTCTCATCAGCAGCAATCATCTCTCCGAAGGATCATTCATATGATTTCCATGTATATTCTCCAGCAAACCGAGATAAGTGACACCAATCAGGGAACTGGTAATGGGTTCCAGGAATCAGGAGGTTTGCTTATTTTTCATCTGAGTTTAATATCGTTTTCATAGATCAAGCAGGGCTTTCGGTATGTCTGTGGACGGGACTGCATCCTCTTCTTGCCAGCCTTTCTTTTCTGGAAAAAAAAAAAATAAATAAAAACACTTTCCAGGAGACTTCAGATTTATGAATTGGGTGTCAATAATTTATTCTGGGGTGATCTGGGGCACATGGTCAAATCTGGCCCTCCAGGCCATTTCATGTGGCCTCCACACCTCTCCTGCACCCGTCTTGTTTCTGCCCCTGTCTCAGCAGGAGGACAGAACTTCTCTTACAGATCCTGTACTTCTCTGTGCAGCCAAAGAAAGGCTCATCTGTACCCTTAGTTTGCCCTCTGCTCTTAGCTTGCACTAGGGATGACCCCATGAGTTAACATCCAGCCCAATAGGCAGGCATCTGGGACACTACGATGACCAGAAGCAGCTATCCCCCACGTGCAGACGCAGGGAGCATACAGGAGTCCATTCACTTGGGGTCCAAAAAAGTTGGTAAGCCATCCAATGGCCTGCACATCCTCCAGGGGACTAACCCAAGGGGCTCAGAGAGTGGATACCAGAACCTCATTCAGCAAACGTAAGCCCAAAAAGGGGGGGGGTTTATTCAAAAGGCAACCAATGCCTCTGACTGATTTTATAGGGTGTTGGTAGGTAGCACTGTGTTGGGTTTTGGGGGGCAGAAATGTGTTGAGTTTTTGATGGCAGATCTGTGTTGGGTTTTTTTAAGGGCAGGAATGTGTTTTGGGTTTTATTTGGTAGGATTGTGTTGGATTTTGGGTGGCAGGTCTGTGTTGAATTTTTGGTTGAAGGTCTGTCTAGGGTTTTAGTCCATAGGATTGTGTTGAGTTTTGGTTGGCAGGTCTGTGTTGGGTTTTATTTGGTAGGATTGTGTTGGGTTTTGGGTGGCAGGTCTGTGTTGAGTTTTTGGTGGAAGGAAGGTCTGTGTAGGGTTTTAGTTGGTATTATTGTGTTGGGTTTTGGGTGGCAGGTCTGTGTTGAATTATTGGTGGAAGGTCTGTGTAGGGTTTTAGTTGGCACAATTGTGCTGGATTTGGGTAGCAGGAATGTGTTGATTTTTGAGTGGCAGGTCTGTGTTGGGTTTTAGTTGGTAGGATTGTGCTGGGTTTTTGGGGGCAGGTCTGTGTTGGGTTTTAGTTGGTAGGATTGTGTTGAATTTTGGGTGGCAGGTCTGTGTTGAATTTCTGGTGGCAATTCTGTGTTGGGTTTTAGTTGGTAGGATTGTGTTGGATTTTGGGTGGCAGGTCTGTGTTGAATTTCTGGTGGCAACTCTGTGTTGGGTTTTAGTTGGTAGGATTGTGTTGGGTTTTCAGAGGCAGGTCTGTGTTGGGTTTTAGTTGGTAGGATTGTGTTGGGTTTTTGGTGGCAGGTCTGTGTTGGGTTTTTGGTGGCAGATCTGTGTTGGGTTTTTGGTGGCAGGTCTGTGTTGGGTTTTAGTTGATAGGATTGTGCTGGGTTTTTGGGGGCAGGTCTGTGTTGGGTTTTAGTTGGTAGGATTGTTCTGGGTTTTTGGGGGCAGGTCTGTGTTGGGTTTTAGTTGGTAGGATTGTGTTGGGTTTTTGGTGGCAGATCTGTGTTGGGTTTTTGGTGGCAGATCTGTGTTGGGTTTTTGGTGGCAGATCTGTGTTGGGTTTTTGGTGGCAGATCTGTGTTGGGTTTTTGGTGGCAGATCTGTGTTGGGTTTTTGGTGGCAAGTCTGTGTTGGGTTTTAGTTGGTAGTATTGTGTTGGGTTTTTGGTGGCAGGTCTGTGTTGGGTTTTTGGTGGCAGATCTGTGTTGGGTTTTTGGTGGCAGGTCTGTGTTGGGTTTTAGTTGGTAGGATTGTGCTGGGTTTTTGGTGGCAAGTCTGTGTTGGGTTTTAGTTGGTAGGATTGTGCTGGGTTTTTGGGGGCAGGTCTGTGTTGGGTTTTTGGTGGCAGATCTGTGTTGGGTTTTTGGTGGCAGGTCTGTGTTGGGTTTTTGTTGGTAGGATTGTGCTGGGTTTTTGGTGGCAGGTCTGTGTTGGGTTTTAGTTGGTAGGATTGTGCTGTTTTTTTGGGGGCAGGTCTGTGTTGGGTTTTAGTTGGTATGATTGTGTTGGGTTTTTGGTGGCAAGTCTGTGTTGGGTTTTAGTTGGTAGGATTGTGCTGGGTTTTTGGGGGCAGGTCTGTGTTGGGTTTTAGTTGGTAGGATTGTGTTGGGTTTTTGGTGGCAGGTCTGTGTTGGGTTTTAGTTGGTAGGATTGTGTTGGGTTTTTGGTGGCAGATCTGTGTTGGGTTTTTGGTGGCAGATCTGTGCTGGGTTTTTGGGGGCAGGTCTGTGTTGGGTTTTTGGTGGCATATCTGTGTTGGGTTTTTGGTGGCAGGTCTGTGTTGGGTTTTAGTTGGTAGGATTGTGCTGGGTTTTTGGTGGCAGGTCTGTGTTGGGTTTTTGGTGGCATATCTGTGTTGGGTTTTTGGTGGCAGATATGTGTTGGGTTTTAGTTAGTAGGATTGTGTTGGGTTTTTGGTGGCAGGTCTGTGCTGGGTTTTTTGGTTGGTTGAATTATGTTGGACTTTGGGTAACAGAATTTTGTTGACTTTTGGTTAAATAGTGTGCAGTCCTTGTGGCAGGTACGTATGTGTGGCTTTGGATAACAAGATTTGACTGACTCTGTTTTGGAAGAACTGTGTTTGGTCTTCAGCTGGCAGGATTATTTTCAGTTCTGTACAATTTAGGCCCTCATCAAACGCTCATCTCTGAAGTTCCAAAACGCCCAACAAGCAAAATCCAATTCATTTCAATGGCCCCTGTTCACATATGAGCGTTTTGTTGCCTGAAGCAAAATGCCCAAAGCTCAAGAAGGTATATGAGCTTCTTTTTTGGTCAGATGTCAATGCCTGCCTCCAAACACCTGCAAAAAAACTCCCGAAAAATGCCTCAAAATGATATTCTCAGGTGTGAATGGAGCCTTAAGGAAGTATATTTAAGTCATGGCATTAGGCACAATGTTTTGTTTATAGGAAGACATTGTTGTCATATGAATTGTCCTAATTCCCATGAATCCTTTGTCATTGTTACACTTTTGTCTTATATTCTTTATATTATATAAATACCTATTTGAAAGCACATATTTAGTGTCTGATGTTCCTCAGGTGGTCAGTGGAAGTACATTTTCCATTTCTGAAGACTGCTTGCTGGCAAGGCCCTGGTTGGTCTTTTTGGGTGGGTTATGGAAGAGAGACGAATTGACAGCACAGAGAAAGGCAAGGCCATGGCTCTCTTGTAGTGTCCAACAAGAATGGGTTAATTTCGAGTGAGCGGAATGTCATTTGTTGTCAGCATAGAAAATAGAAGTGCTGAGGCTCTTGAAAGCAGAGAGCCTGTCGGGTCCCCCACGTTGTTGGAGAAAGACAAGTTTGAAAATTACGTACATGACAAACTAATAACTGAAACCCTCCGACAAAGAGAATTAATGACACCCAGCTGTACGACTGAAACTGCAGAAACTCAAAGCCATTAAATTGCCTCCATGTTTCTCTGGCTGGCAGTCAATAACAGATTCACCTCCTGCACCTGGCCGGGTTGATGGCTCTCGTGAATGACAAGTGCCCATCGTCGCTGGTTTCTTTGAAACCTGGCAGACAAATTACCATATCTATTCACTGAAGGAATTATCGTCTTGTAAGACAAAGTTCACCCGTATCGCCGGGTTTTTGCTCATCTTACAGTAGCCCGTTGTCTTTCTCTTCCATAATCGTAGCCATCGCTGTATCGACAATACTCTGAAGTGATTTTACAATTATTGGTATTTTTCTCCAGTTGTTAACACAGCATGCACACCAACAATCTAGACTCTCATCCAAGCCATCAGGAAATTAGATCTATGCCAGGGCTAATTTTATATCCATAGGGCTGAAGTCTAGACAGCAGCTAGAGTGGGTGCAGATGGTTCAACTGCTCTGGGCTCATAAGGTCAGGCAGGATCCCTCAGCATAATTGGCCCTGAACCTTAACTACCAGCTGCTTCTGTACAGAAAAATGTCAAATTCCTTTACTGGTTCCTTCCCCTAATCTTCTGCTTCACTCTATAGGAGGCTTATTAAAGAATTACCCAAGGTCTACTAGATCCATGATTAACAAGATCTGTGGTCAACCGGATCCATGAACAACCAAAATTCATGCTTAACTAGATCCATGGTCAATCAGATCCATGGTTAACCATTTCCGTTATTAACCGAATCCATGATCAAGCAGAACCATGATCAACCTGATCTGTGGTCAATCAGATACATGATCAACAGATCCATGGTCATCCAAATTCATAATTAACCAGATCCATGATCAACTAGATCAATTGTTAATCTGGCTAAACATTATACAATGTTCTTGTAAAAATTTCCTTTAGATGTACCAAAACTATATAATATAAAGTCAAGCCTAAACACTTTCAAATTGTATGCAATTAAGCAGGCACTACATAGTTGAAGGTAAATCTAAAGGAAATTGAACAAAAAAAATTGTAAAATGTGTAGCCATTGACCACGAAGTCTACTAATGCTTACCCTCATTGAGGTCAACTCATGTATGTTCCTTCAGAGCTACAGATAGTGTTTTGTTGTATGATTAGTTATGCTCATTTACCACATTGTCTGTACAATATTGCTCATTTGTTTTCGTATATTGAATACTCAATAAAAACACTGAAAGAGAAAATGTGTAGCCAGCTTTAACCAGATCCGTGGTCCACCAAATCCATGATCAAAGAAATCCGTGGTCAATCAGATCCATGGTCAACCAGATACATGGTCAACCAGATTCATGATCAACCAGATCCATGATCAACCAGATCCATGATCAACCAAATTCACGATTAACCAAATCCATGATCAACCTGAGCTGTGGTCAACCAGATCCATGGTCAACCAGATTTATGATCAACAGATCCATGGTCAACCAGATTCATTAATTAATCAGATCCATGATTGACCATATCCATGGTTAATCAGATCCATGGTCAACCAAATCCATGATTAATCAGACCAATGTCAACCAAATTCATAATCAACCAGATCCATGGTCAACCTAATTCATGATTAAACTGATCCATAGTTAACCATATCCACGGTCAACCAAATCTATGATCAACCAGACCTGTGGTCAATCAGATCCAAGGTCAACCAGATACAGGTCAACCAGATTAATGATCAATCAGATCCATGGTCAACCAAATTCACGATTAACCAAATCCATGATCAACCTGAGCTGTGGTCAACCAGATCCATGGTCAACCAGATTCATGATCAACAGATCCATGGTCAACCAGATTCATGATCAACAGATCCATGGTCACCCAAATGCATTAATTAACTACTTGCCTTCTGTGCACTTAAACACCCTTCCCATCCAGACCAATTTTTAGCTTTCAGCGCTCGCACGCTTTGAATGACAATTGCGCGGTCATGCTACACTGTACCAATATAAAATTTTTATCATTTTTTTCACACAAATAGAGTTTTCTTTTGGTGGCATTTAATCATCTCTGGGTTTTTTATTTTTTATAAAAAAAAAGAAAAAAGAGAAAATTTTGAAAAAAAAAAAGTTTTTCTTATTTTCTGCGAGTAAATTTTGAAAATAAATAAATTTTTCTCCTTCACTGATGTGCGCTGATGAGGCGGCACTGATGGGCACTGATAGGCTGCACTGATGGGCACTGATGAGGTGGCACTTATGGGCACTGCTGAGGTGGCACTTATGGGCACTGATGAGGTGGCACTGATGAGGAGGTACTAATATGCCGCACTGATGAGCACTGATAGGCGGCACTGATGAGCACTGATAGGCGGCACTGCTGGGCACTGAGAGGTGGCACTGCTGGGCACTGAGAGGTGGCACTGATGGGCACTGAGAGGTGGCACTGATGGGCAGCACTGATGGGCACTGGCGGGCGGCACTGATGGGCACTGGCGGGCGGCACTGATGGGCACTGGCGGGCGGCACTGATGGGCACTGGTGGGTGGCACTGATGGCACTGGCGGGTGGCACTGATGAGCACTAATGGGCGGCACTGATGAGCACTGATGGGCAGCACCATCAGTGCCCACACTCAGTGCCCATAGTGCTGCCAGTCAGTGCTCATCAGTGCCTAGATGAGCAGGCACTGACTGGCAGCACTATGGGCACTGATTGTGTGCACTGATGGGGGGCACTGATGGTGGGCACTGTGGGCATTGAAGGTGTGTTTGGTGTACCTCTAGTAATCAGGGCACTGGTGATCGGTGCCCTGATTACTTTTTTCTGTGTCCCCGGCGCTGTGCAGCTCTCCCTCCTTCCTCACACGCAGGCTCTGTGTGAGGAAGGAGCGCCGGCGATGAGAGATGATCTCATATGTTTACATATGAGATCATCTCTCATTGGACGGCTTGATCACGTGGTGAATGGCCGCTGTGATTGGCCATTCACCACGATCTGTGATCGGCTGTGTCCAAGGGACACGGCCGACACAGATTCCCCCCGATGCGCGCTCGCGGGAGCGCGCTGGGGGCGTGTCACTGGGAGGCCGTTTAAAAACGGCCTCCCGAAAATTCGAGTCCGCGCTGCAGCCGTATATAGGCTGTAGCGCGGATGGCAGGAGGTTAATCAGATCCATTAATTATCCATATCCATAGTTAATCAGATCCATGGTCAACCAAATCCATGATCAATCAGATGATCCATGGTCAACCAAATTCATAATCAACCAGATCCATGGTCAACTTCATGATTATACAGATCCATAGTTAACCATATCCACGGTCAACCAAATCTATGATCAACCAGTCCTGTGGTCAATCAGATCCAAGGTCAACCAGATCCATGATCCAGGCTGTCATATCAGTTGCTGAGTGGTCCTGGTGGTCAGTTCACTCCTGCATGCATGAAGAGGAGAAGCAGTTCTTAGGCCGCAGTACTTACATAAATTTGTTCATGACCAATTTTTTGGTGATGAGATCGTTGGTTTTCTTCAGATTCATCTTAGGAACAATCATACACTAAATTTTGGTGCAGGGATTTTGGCGCTCTACACACAGGTCCCAAAATCACATGATGTTACCTCCCTAACAATACCGGCAATACTCGTACGTCTGTAGTACATTGTAATAATATTGTATTGATTGTCGTAGAAGTACACATTGCGCCTGAGTCTTGGGGTTATCTTGAAATCAAGGGTGTGGGCTTTTCAGGAAACAGTAGAAGGGAGGTGAAGGTAGGGTAGCAAGATGGTGGACTGACCACATTGGTTACACCTAGCCTCACTATTTTGATTGTATCTAAAGTTTTTTTTTTTTTTAATTCTTCTCCATGTTTCCGCTCCTCTTCGCAGTTATCTACATGTGCTGCCCTCCGGACGACCTACGCCAACTCATGTTGCAAGCTTGGCGCCAAGGCCTGTGCTCCGGCGACTATGTCTTCTTCTACATTGACAACTACGGCGCCAGCCTCCAAGGCTCCACCTTCCCCGACTACCAGCGGCCCTGGTACAGAGGCGATGCCGACGACGCCAACGCCAAAGAGGCGTTTAAGGTAAACCAATATAATCCTTCGTCTCGGCCAAAATTTAAAATCTTTTTGAAGGGGAATTGGATGGAGGACTTGGCAGAGATTTGGGGTTAATCTTCATACAGGCCCCGAGTAGCTTTGAGCTTTCCAGACTGGAATAAGTGTTCCGCTGAATGTTTTTGTGTCTAGGGCCCCGGGCCCTCCATATTTCCACACTTTGTGAGTCATGCGTTTTGACAGGGGAAGAGATGCAGGGTATTGTCGCGGAGGAAGGGATGAGATGGAACGCTTCCTTGAAGGCAGCCGAGGTCTCCGAGAGACAAGACGGAGCGAAAAAATGGGAAATAATGGATGAGGGGAAGGTGGCAAGAAATGAAAGAATTCAGAAATTACATTTGTCACAGTGGGGGGCGCAGAAAGATGAGGAGAATCTGGGAGTTTTCTTGTAGATCTATGTATATACAGTATATATCATTGTTCGCTTATCGTGAAAATATCAAACAGCAAGCCTATAAAAATGAGTCGCATCAAAAACCAGCTTTAGGCCAGTCATACAATAATAGCTCAGAATGTGACCGGCTGAATACATGCCGGAGTTTTACTTTAAGCTCACATCTGTTCTCGTACGTTTTTTTGGCGAAGGATTTGTTGCTGCACGCGAGACGAGGGAAGACGCACTGACAGAAGGTGACTCTAGGCCTCTGCGACTGACAGTTCTGAAAATGGCATTCCCATCCCCCCCTCTCACATACACACTGAACTGGAACACCATGTCACCCGTGACTTCTATGGAAGCAGCACTTAGGTTGATGGCCCCCCGTGGATTCCGACCCCCCAGGTGCGAGCCGTCACTCACCGACGCTACGCGCCGCTGTATATAGTTCTGTCTATATACTCCGCTGTCTGCGTTACATCAGCCCAACTGACTGCAAGCAAAGGGTTAATAAAGGAGGGGGTTCTAAGATTCCAGATATTTCTTTACCCTCTATCCCTCCATTCCCTCTATTGTACCCCAACCCCCCCCGTCCCTCTATTATACTCCAATTCTCCCTCTGTCCCTCTATTATACCCCAATCCCTCCCTCTGTGCCTCTATTATACCCCAATCCCCCCTCTGTCCTTCTATTATACCCTAATCCCCCCTCTGTCCTTCTTTTATACCCCAATCCCCCCTCTGTCCCTCTATTATACCCCAATCCCCCCTCTGTCCTTCTATTATACCCCAATCCCCCCTCTGTCCCTCTATTATACCCCAATCCCCCCTCTGTCCCTCTATTATATCCCAATCATCCTCTGTCCCTCTATTATACCCCAATCCCTCCCTCTGTCCCTCTATTATACCCCAATCATCCTCTGTCCCTCTATTATACCCCAATCCTCCCTCTGTCCTTCTATTATACCCCAATCCCCCCTCTGTCCCTCTATTATACCCCAATCCCCACTCTGTCCCTCTATTGTACCCCAACCCCCCCCCCCTCTGTCCTTCTATTATACCCCAACCCCCCCTCTGTCCTTCTAATATACCCCAATCCCCCCTCTGTCCTTCTATTATACCCCAATCCCCCCTCTGTCCTTCTATTATACCCCAATCCTCCCTCTGTCCTTCTATTATACCCCAATCCTCCCTCTGTCCTTCTATTATATCCCAATCCTCCCCCTGTCTTTCTGTTGTACCCCAATCCCCCCTCTGTCCTTCTATTATACCCCAATCCTCCCTCTGTCCTTCTATTATACCCCAATCCTCCCTCTGTCCTTCTATTATATCCCAATCCTCCCTCTGTCCTTCTATTATACCCCAATCCCCCCTCTGTCCTTCTATTATATCCCAATCCTCCCTCTGTCTTTCTATTATACCCCAATCCCCCCTCTGTCCTTCTATTATACCCCAATCCCGCCTCTGTCCTTCTATTATACCCCAATCCTCCCCCTGTCCTTCTATTGTACCCCAATCCCCCCTCTGTCCTTCTATTATACCCCAATCCCCCCTCTGTCCTTCTATTATACCCCAATCCTCCCTCTGTCCCTCTATTATACCCCAATCCCTCCTTTGTCCCTCTAGTGTACCCCAATCTCCCCTCTGTCCCTCTATTATACCCCAATCCCTCCTCTGTCCCTCTAGTGTACCCCAATCTCCCCGTCTCTTTTATATACTCATTCTGCCTTTCTTTGTCCACCTTGTATTTTTTTTTTCTCCACTTTAGGTGGCACTCAACTGTAGCCCCTCTTAAGCTGGAGAGGAAGTCATGAGGAACATGGTTCCTCTATGGTTTCCTGGGTCACTGGGGAAGCAAACCGATTGAATGCTGTTTCTCTATGTGACTCTGGCAGCCATGTTGGGCTGGGCAGAGCCTATTTAATGCCCTGGTCCCAGGTTTGGCACGTTTTATGTGAGTTTACAGCGCAGGGAAAGGTATCCCGTCTGGTAGGGACAGCGCTAGCTGCCCCTTTCAACAGAAGCTGTTAGTCCGGCTGAAATCTGCTTTTTTTACGTTGGCTGGAAACCATGAGTGCACCCGAATAGGCAGCCTTCTCATCGGGTTGTTATGATCTGTTGCCTCATTACTTCAATACAAGTTCTGCATTGCAACTGTCTATGGGAATTATTTCCGCCACACCATGCTCACCCCACCTACAAACCTTACCTAAACAACACTACCAACATGCAGCACAGCTAAAGGGCTTAAAGGGTCAGTCCATCCAGAAATAATGTATCAGTTATAGGTGGGGGTCTGGAGGGCTGGGTTGTGTTACGCCTCCATTGCCCCTTTAATCTGGGTCTTCCTAGACAGAGGCCTACCAGTGTCTTACGATGAATAATTGTTCAGATTTCCCTCTTACATGTTGTCTTTCCTGGTCAGTCAGTGATGATTATCACCTACAAGGAACCGGAGAACCCCGAATACTTCGAATTTCTGCAAGATCTGAAGAGCTACGCCCCCAAATTTAACTACACAGTGGAGAGCACATTGGTGAGTGAGAGATGGGGGGGTCCTATATCCATATTGTTAATTCAATCTGTCCGCCTATCTCCATGGGTGGGGGTTCCTATATCCATATCGATAATTCAATCTGTCCGCTCATCTCCATGGGTGGGGGTTCCTATATCCATATCGATAATTTAATCTGTCCGCCTTTCTCCATGGGTGGGAGTTCCTATATCCATATCGATAATTTAATCTGTCCGCCTATCTCCATGGGTGGGGGTTCCTATATCCAAATCGATAATTCAATCTGTCCGCCTATCTCCATGGGTGGGGGTTCCTATATCCATATCGATAATTCAATCTGTCCGCCTATCTCCATGGGTGGGGTTCCTATATCCATATTGATAATTCAATCTGCCCGCCTATCTCCATGGGTGGGGGTTCCTATATCCATATTGATAATTCAATCTGTCCGCCTATCTCCATGGTTGGGGGTTCCTATATCCATATCGATAATTCAATCTGTCCGCCTATCTCCATGGGTGGGGGTTCCTATATCCATATCAATAATTCAATCTGCTCGCCTATCTCCATGGGTGGGGGTTCCTATATCCATATTGATAATTTAATCTGTCCACCTATCTCCATGGGTGGGGGTTCCTAGATCCATATTGATAATTCAATCTGTCCGCCTTTCTCCATGGGTGGGGGTTCCTATATCCATATCGATAATTCAATCTGTCCGCCTATCTCCATGGGTGGGGGTTCCTATATCCATATCGATAATTCAATCTGTCCGCCTATCTCCATGGGTGGGGGTTACTATATCCATATCGATAATTCAATCTGTCCACCCATCTCCATGGGTGGGGGTTCCTATATCCATATCGATAATTTAATCTGTCCGCCTATCTCCATGGGTGGGGGTTCCTATATCCATATCGATAATTTAATCTGTCCGCCTTTCTCCATGGGTGGGGGTTCCTATATCCATATCGATAATTTAATCTGTCCGCCTATCTCCACGGGTGGGGGTTCCTATATCCATATCGATAATTCAATCTGTCCGCCTATCTCCATGGGTGGGGGTTCCTATATCCATATCGATAATTTAATCTGTCCGCCTATCTCCATGGGTGGGGGTTCCTATATCCATATCGATAATTCAATCTGTCCACCCATCTCCATGGGTGGGGGTTCCTATATCCATATCGATAATTTAATCTGTCCGCCTATCTCCATGGGTGGGGGTTCCTATATCCATATCGATAATTTAATCTGTCCGCCTATCTCCATGGGTGGGGGTTCCTATATCCATATTGATAATTTAATCTGTCCGCCTATCTCCACGGGTGGGGGTTCCTATATCCATATCGATAATTCAATCTGTCCGCCTATCTCCATGGGTGGGGGTTCCTATATCCATATCGATAATTCAATCTGTCCGCCTATCTCCATGGGTGGGAGTTCCTATATCCATATCGATAATTCAATCTGTCGGCCTATCTCCATGGGTGGGAGTTCCTATATCCATATTGATAATTCAATCTGTCCGCCTATCTCCATGGTTGGGGTTCCTATATCCATATTGATAATTCAATCTGTCCGCCTATCTCCATGGGTGGGGGTTCCTATATCCATATCGATAATTCAATCTGTCCGCCTATCTCCATGGGTGGGGGTTCCTATATCTATATCAATAATTCAATCTGCCCGCCTATCTCCATGGGTGGGGGTTCCTATATCCATATCGATAATTCAATCTGCCCGCCTATCTCCATGGGTGGGGGTTCCTATATCCATATTGATAATTCAATCTGTCCGCCTATCTCCATGGTTGGGGGTTCCTATATCCATATCGATAATTCAATCTGTCCGCCTATCTCCATGGGTGGGGGTTCCTATATCTATATCAATAATTCAATCTGCTCGCCTATCTCCATGGGTGGGGGTTCCTATATCCATATCGATAATTTAATCTGTCCACCTATCTCCATGGGTGGGGGTTCCTAGATCCATATTGATAATTCAATCTGTCCGCCTTTCTCCATGGGTGGGGGTTCCTATATCCATATCGATAATTCAATCTGTCCGCCTATCTCCATGGGTGGGGGTTCCTATATCCATATCGATAATTCAATCTGTCCGCCTATCTCCATGGGTGGGAGTTCCTATATCCATATCGATAATTCAATCTGTCCGCCTATCTCCATGGGTGGGGGTTCCTATATCCATATTGATAATTCAATCTGTCCGCCTATCTCCACGGGTGGGGGTTCCTATATCCATATCGATAATTCAATCTGTCTGCCTATCTCCATGGGTGGGAGTTCCTATATCCATATCGATAATTCAATCTGTCCGCCTATCTCCATGGGTGGGGGTTCCTATATCCATATTGATAATTCAATCTGTCCGCCTATCTCCATGGGGGGGGGGGGTTCCTATATCCATATCGATAATTCAATCTGTCCGCCTATCTCCATGGGTAGGGGTTCCTATATCCATATCGATATTTCAATCTGTCCGCGTATCTCCATGGGTGGGGGTTCCTATATCCATATTGATAATTAAATCTGTCCGCCTATCTCGATGGGTGGGGGTTCCTATATGCATATCGATAATTCAATCAGTCCGCCTATTTCCACGGATGGGGGTTCCTATATCCTTATCGATAATTCAATCTGTCCGCCTATCTCCATGGGTGGGGGTTCCTATATCCGTATCGATAATTCAATCTGTCCGCCTATCTCCATGGGTGGGGGTTCCTATATCCATATCGATAATTTAATCTGTCCGCCTATCTCCATGGGTGGGAGTTCCTATATCCATATTGATAATTCAATCTGTCCGCCTATCTCCATGGGTGGGGGTTCCTATATCCATATCGATAATTCAATCTGTCCGCCTATCTCCATGGGTGGGGTTTCCTATATCCATATCGATAATTCAATCTGTCCGCCTATCTCCATGGGTGGAGGTTCCTATAACCATATCGATAATTCAATCTGTCCGCCTATATCCATGGGTGGGGGTTCCTATATCCATATCGATAATTCAATCTGTCCGCCTATCTCCATGGGTGGGGGTTCCTATATCCATATCGATATTTCAATCTGTCCGCCTATCTCCATGGGTGGAGGTTCCTATATCCATATCGATAATTCAATCTGTCCGCCTATCTCCATGGGTGGGGGTTCCGAGATCCATATCGATAATTTAATCTGTCCGCCTATCTCCATGGGTGGGGGTTCCTAGATCCATATCGATAATCTGTCCGCCCAGCTCCTTCTCCATCCACCTTTAGGCGTTCCCTAAAAACTCATCTCTTCAGGTAAGCCTATCCTGCCTTCTCCTAAAGCTGGCCATAGATGGTGTGATTTTCTTTCTTGCAACCACGAGTGATAGGACTGAAAATCGCTTGAATCCCTCTGGCGAGTGGGGGGGGGGGGAGCCATACTAGCACATTTTTTTAAGCTTACCTGAAAACAAAGCGTTCCAGGGATGCCATCGCTGAAGGCAGTGTCCATCTCTACCTGGTCTTCCTTCCAGGTTCGCGGTTACGGCTGGTCGAAGCCGCGATGACGTCACTCCAGGGCATGCACGCGGGAGCCGCCAGTCACGGCACAGGTGGCCGTTCCTTCAGAGCGCATGCGCCAGTGACGTAACTGGCTGCTAGCTCAGTAAATATCTCCTAAACGGTGCAAGTTTAGGAGATATTTACACTACCTATAGATAATCCTTACTATAGACTTACCTATAGGTAAAACCTAGAGATGGAAGTTTACTTCCACTTTAATTCCTCCATCAGGTCATCCCTCACAGGTAATACCTTTGACCCTCCATATTAGATTGTAAGCAATCAGGAGAAAACACTTTGGCCATAATTCTCATAACTGTTTCCCAAAACATTAACATTCCAGGCATCCCGTGAGTGATAACTGTCACACTTGCTTGCGCTCTCAATACCGAAACTGTCAAGCAAACAAATGGCTGGTGTCAACACTGGTCACCATGGCAATTGCATATCAAACAGAGGCTAAGATGGCAGCTTCCTTGGCTGTATAGCAGGGGTCTCCAAACTTTTGAAACAAAGGGGCAGTTTACTGTCCTTTAGACTTTAAGGGGGTTGGACTGTGGCCAGCAGGAGTAGAAAAGGTCCTGACATCAGTGGGGAAAAAAATAATGCCCCATCGTTTTGTTTCAGTGGGAGTAATTGCGCCCATCTTTGGTGTCATTGGGGAGGAATTATGTAGCTTCATTAGTGTAAGTGGGGGTATTATGCCCCATCATTGGGCCCCATTGTTGGTGTCATTGGGGAGTTATAGTGCCCTATTGTTGGTGTCATTGGGAGGAATTATTTCCCTTTATTGGTGTCAGTTAGGGGGAATTATGCCCCATCATTGGTCCCCATTGTTGGTGTCATTGGGAAGGAATAACGCCCCATCATTGGTGTCATTGGGGAGGAATAGCGCCCCATCATTGGTGTCATTGGGGAGGAATAGCGTCCCATCATTGGTGTCATTGGGGATGAATAGCGCCCCATCATTGGTGTCATTGGGGAGGAATAGCGTCCCATCATTGGTGTCATTGGGGAGGAATACCGCCCCATCGTTGGTGTCATTGGGGAGGAATAGTGCCCCATTGTTGGTGTCATTGGGAGGAATTTTGTACCTTCATTGGTCCCTTTATTGGTGTCAGTTGGTGTCATTGGGGAGGAATAGTGCCCCATCATTGGTGTCATTGGGGAGGATTAGTGCCCCATCATTGGTGTCATTTGGGAGGATTAGTGCCCCATCGTTGGTGTTATTGGGGAGGAATAGCGCCCAATTGTTGGTGTCATTGGGGAGGAATAGTGCCCCATTGTTGGTGTCATTGGGGAGGAATAGTGCCCCATTGTTGGTGTCATTGGGAGGAATTATGTACCTTCATTGGTCCCTTTATTGGTGTCAGTTGGGGGGAATTATGCCCCATCATTGGGCCCCGTTGTTGGTGTCATTGGGGAGGAATAGTGCCCCATCGTTGGTGTCATTGGAGAGGAATAGTGCCCCATCGTTGGTGTCATTGGGGAGGAATAGTGCCCAATTGTTGGTGTTATTGGGGAAGAATACCGCCCATTGTTGGTGTTATTGGGGAGGAATAGTGCCCCATCGTTGGTGTCATTGGGGAGGAATAGTGCCCAATTGTTGGTGTTATTGGGGAAGAATACCGCCCATTGTTGGTGTCATTGGGGAGGAATAGTGCCCCATCGTTGGTGTCATTGGGGAGGAATAGTGCCCCATCTTTGGTGTCATTGGGAGGAAATATGTCCCTTCGCTTGTGTCAGCGGGGATAAATTATGCCTCATTGTTGGTGTCATTGGGAGGAATTATGTGTCTTCTTTGGTGTAAGTGGGGGGAATTATGCCCCATCATTGGGCCCCATTGTTGGTGTCATTGCGGAGGAATAGTGCCCCGTCATTGGTGTCATTGGGAGGAAATATGTCCCTTCGCTGGTGTCAGCGGGGGGAGTTATGCCCCATTGTTGGTATCAGTGGATTAAATAGTGCCCCATGGACTGGATAAAAGCAAGCAAAGGGCAATCTGGCCCCCGGGCCGCAGCTTGGAGCCAACTGCTGTAAAGGATAAGAGGGTTTAGTTCCGCTTTAAAAATGCTCCTCCTTCCTATCCCGCAAGCCTGTAAAAAAAAATATTTGTTTAAATATCTATTTTTTAATCTGCTCCGGTCACATGATCCTGCAGCTCAGGCTTCCCTGTGTCAGAGAGCAGCCACTGCAGGGGAGAGGAGGGAGCGCAGACAATGGGAGCCGATGGCTTTCCTTCCATCAGCTTCAGAATTGGTGCCGCTTTGCCCCTGGTTCCCCTTTGGCCTCCTCCAGCCATAGTTTGGTAGGTGCGTTGCATGGACCCCGGGGCCACTGAGTATGCACATCAAGAGGAAAAGCCTCATTATCAGGCTGTATGCAAAAGACAAAGAGATAGGGGGAGATTTACTAAAACTGGAGAATGCTAAATCTGGTGCCGCTCTGCAGAGAAACCAATCAGCTTCCAGGTTTTATTGTCAAAGCTTCATTGAACAAGCTGAAGTTAGACACTGATTGGCTGCCATGTACATTTGCACCAGTTTTAGCACTCTCCAGTTTTAGTAAATAAAACAACCCCATAAAATCTCATACAAGATCCAGTGCTGGTCTGGAGTGGGAGCGTGCGTGCGCCGTGTGTCCGTCAGGTGCTGGCGGGACTCAGAGGTGTCATTACCAGGGAGCACAATGCCACAGGAAACCTGTGTGCTGCCCTGCTAAGATTTGTGGCTTATGACCTCTTCCATCTTCTTTACAGATGAACACGGTGGCAGCCACTTTCTACGACTCGGTCATGCTGTATGCCCATGTGGTCAACGATACCCAAGCAAAGGGGGAGAGCATTCGAAACGCAACCGCCATCATCAGCCACATGTGGAACCGAACGTACTATGGTAAGACAGCGTGTGATGAAAAGGAAATATCTGCCCCTCTGTTGTACCCCGATCCCCCCTCTGTCTCTCTATTATACCCCGATCCCCCCTCTGTCTCTCTATTATACCCCGATCCCCCCTCTGTCTCTCTATTATACCCCAATCCCCCCTCTGTCCCTCTATTATACCCCAATCCTCCCTCTGTCCTTCTATTATACCCCAATCCCCTCTCTTTCCCTCTATTATACCCCAATCCCCCTCTGTCCCTCTATTATACCCCAATCCCCCCTCTGTCCCTCTATTATACCCCAATCCCCCCTCTGTCCCTCTATTATACCCCAATCCCCCCTCTGTCCCTCTATTATACCCCAATCCTCCCTCTGTCCCTCTATTATACCCCAATCCTCCCTCTGTCCTTCTATTATACCCCAATCCTCCCTCTGTCCCTCTATTATACCCCAATCCTCCCTCTGTCCCTCTATTATACCCCAATCCTCCCTCTGTCCCTCTATTATACCCCAATCCTCCCTCTGTCCCTCTATTATACCCCAATCCTCCCTCTATCCTTCTATTATACCCCAATCCTCCCTCTGTATCTCTATTATACCCCAATCCCCCCTCTGTCCTTCTATTATACCCCAATCCTCCCTCTGTCCTTCTATTATACCCCAATCCCCCCTCTGTCCTTCTATTATACCCCAATCCCCCCTCTGTCCTTCTATTATACCCCAATCCCCCCTCTGTCCCTCTATTATACCCCAATCCTTCCTCTGTCCCTCTATTATACCCCAATCCCCCCTCTGTCCCTCTATTATACCCCAATCCTCCCTCTGTCCCTCTATTATACCCCAATCCCCCCTCTGTTCCTCTATTATACCCCAATTCTCCCTCTGTCCCTCTATTATACCCCAATTCTCCCTCTGTCCCTCTATTATACCCCAATCCTCCCTCTGTTCCTCTATTATACCCCAATTCTCCCTCTGTTCCTCTATTATACCCCAATCCTCCCTCTGTTCCTCTATTATACCCCAATTCTCCCTCTATCCCTCTATTATACCCCAATCCTCCCTCTGTCCCTCTATTATACCCCAATCCCCCCTCTGTCCCTCTATTATACCCCAATCCCCCCTCTGTCCCTCTATTATACCCCAATCCTCCCTCTGTCCCTCTATTATACCCCAATCCCCCCTCTGTCCTTCTATTATACCCCAATCCCCCCTCTGTCCCTCTATTATATCCCAATCCTCCCTCTGTCCTTCTATTATACCCCAATCCTCCCTCTGTCCTTCTATTATACCCCAATCCCCCCTCTGTCCCTCTATTATACCCCAATCCCCCCTCTGTCCTTCTATTATACCCCAATCCCCCCTCTGTCCCTCTATTATACCCCAATCCCCCCTCTGTCCCTCTATTATACCCCAATCCCCCCTCTGTCCTTCTATTATTCCCCAATCCCCCCTCTGTCCCTCTATTATACCCCAATCCTCCCTCTGTCCTTCTATTATACCCCAATCCTCCCTCTGTCCCTCTATTATACCCCAATCCTCCCTCTGTCCCTCTATTATACCCCAATCCTCCCTCTGTTCCTCTATTATACCCCAATTCTCCCTCTGTCCCTCTATTATACCCCAATCCTCCCTCTGTCCTTCTATTATACCCCAATCCTCCCTCTGTCCCTCTATTATACCCCAATCCTCCCTCTGTCCCTCTATTATACCCCAATCCTCCCTCTGTCCTTCTATTATACCCCAATCCTCCCTCTGTCCTTCTATTATACCCCAATCCTCCCTCTGTCCCTCTATTATACCCCAATCCTCCCTCTGTCCCTCTATTATACCCCAATCCCCCCTCTGTCCTATTATACCCCAATCCCCCCTCTGTCCCTCTATTATACCCCAATCCTCCCTCTGTCCTTCTATTATACCCCAATCCTCCCTCTGTCCCTCTATTATACCCCAATCCTCCCTCTGTCCCTCTATTATACCCCAATCCTCCCTCTGTCCTTCTATTATACCCCAATCCTCCCTCATTCCCTCTATTATACCCCAATCCCCCCTCTGTCCCTCTATTATACCCCAATCCTCCCTCTGTCCCTCTATTATACCCCAATCCTCCCTCTGTCCTTCTATTATACCCCAATCCCCCCTCTGTCCTTCTATTATACCCCAATCCTCCCTCTGTCCTTCTATTATACCCCAATCCTCCCTCTGTCCTTCTATTATACCCCAATCCCCCCTCTGTCCTTCTATTATACCCCAATCCTCCCTCTGTCCCTTTATTATACCCCAATCCTCCCTCTGTCCCTCTATTATACCCCAATCCTCCCTCTGTCCTTCTATTATACCCCAATCCCCCCTCTGTCCCTCTATTATACCCCAATCCCCCCTCTGTCCTTCTATTATACCCCAATCCTCCCTCTGTCCTTCTATTATACCCCAATACCCCCTCTGTCCCTCTATTATACCCCAATCCCCCCTCTGTCCTTCTATTATACCCCAATCCTCCCTCTGTCCTTCTATTATACCCCAATCCCCCCTCTGTCCTTCTATTATACCCCAATCCCCCCTCTGTCCCTCTATTATACCCCAATCCTCCCTCTGTCCCTCTATTATACCCCAATCCTCCCTCTGTCCCTCTATTATACCCCAATCCTCCCTCTGTCCTTCTATTATACCCCAATCCTCCCTCATTCCCTCTATTATACCCCAATCCCCCCTCTGTCCCTCTATTATACCCCAATCCCCCCTCTGTCCCTCTATTATACCCCAATCCCCCTCTGTCCTTCTATTATACCCCAATCCTCCCTCTGTCCTTCTATTATACCCCAATCCTCCCTCTGTCCCTCTATTATACCCCAATCCCCCCTCTGTCCCTCTATTATACCCCAATCCTCCCTCTGTTCCTCTATTATACCCCAATTCTCCCTCTGTCCCTCTATTATACCCCAATCCTCCCTCTGTACCTCTATTATACCCCAATCCCCCCTCTGTCCCTCTATTATACCCCAATCCCCCCTCTGTCCCTCTATTATACCCCAATTCTCCCTCTGTCCCTCTATTATACCCCAATCCTCCCTCTGTACCTCTATTATACCCCAATCCCCCCTCTGTCCCTCTATTATACCCCAATCCTCCCTCATTCCCTCTATTATACCCCAATCCCCCCTCTGTCCCTCTATTATACCCCAATCCCCCCTCTGTCCCTCTATTATACCCCAATCCCCCTCTGTCCTTCTATTATACCCCAATCCTCCCTCTGTCCTTCTATTATACCCCAATCCTCCCTCTGTCCCTCTATTATACCCCAATCCTCCCTCTTTCCCTCTATTATACCCCAATCCTCCCTCTGTCCCTCTATTATACCCCAATCCCCCCTCTGTCCCTCTATTATACCCCAATCCTCCCTCTGTTCCTCTATTATACCCCAATTCTCCCTCTGTCCCTCTATTATACCCCAATCCTCCCTCTGTCCTTCTATTATACCCCAATCCTCCCTCTGTCCCTCTATTATACCCCAATCCTCCCTCTGTCCCTCTATTATACCCCAATCCTCCCTCTGTCCTTCTATTATACCCCAATCCTCCCTCTGTCCTTCTATTATACCCCAATCCTCCCTCTGTCCTTCTATTATACCCCAATCCCCCCTCTGTCCTTCTATTATACCCCAATCCTCCCTCTGTCCCTCTATTATACCCCAATCCTCCCTCTGTCCTTCTATTATACCCCAATCCTCCCTCTGTCCTTCTATTATACCCCAATCCTCCCTCTGTCCTTCTATTATACCCCAATCCCCCCTCTGTCCTTCTATTATACCCCAATCCTCCCTCTGTCCCTCTATTATACCCCAATCCTCCCTCTGTCCCTCTATTATACCCCAACCCCTCCTCTGTCCTTCTATTATACCCCAATCCCCCCTCTGTCCTTCTATTATACCCCAATCCTCCCTCATTCCCTCTATTATACCCCAATCCTCCCTCTGTCCCTCTATTATACCCCAATCCTCCCTCTGTCCTTCTATTATACCCCAATCCCCCCTCTATCCTTCTATTATACCCCAATCCTCCCTCTGTCCTTCTATTATACCCCAATCCTCCCTCTGTCCTTCTATTATACCCCAATCCCCCCTCTGTCCTTCTATTATACCCCAATCCTCCCTCTGTCCCTTTATTATACCCCAATCCTCCCTCTGTCCTTCTATTATACCCCAATCCTCCCTCTGTCCTTCTATTATACCCCAATCCTCCCTCTGTCCCTCTATTATACCCCAATCCTCCCTCTGTCCCTCTATTATACCCCAATCCTCCCTCTGTCCTTCTATTATACCCCAATCCCCCCTCTGTCCCTCTATTATACCCCAATCCCCCCTCTGTCCTTCTATTATACCCCAATCCTCCCTCTGTCCTTCTATTATACCCCAATACCCCCTCTGTCCCTCTATTATACCCCAATCCCCCCTCTGTCCTTCTATTATACCCCAATCCTCCCTCTGTCCTTCTATTATACCCCAATCCCCCCTCTGTCCTTCTATTATACCCCAATCCCCCCTCTGTCCCTCTATTATACCCCAATCCTCCCTCTGTCCCTCTATTATACCCCAATCCCCCCTCTGTCCTTCTATTATACCCCAATCCTCCCTCTGTCCCTCTATTATACCCCAATCCTCCCTCTGTCCCTCTATTATACCCCAATCCTCCCTCTGTCCCTCTATTATACCCCAATCCCCCCTCTGTCCTTCTATTATACCCCAATCCTCCCTCTGTCCCTCTATTATACCCCAATCCTCCCTCTGTCCCTCTATTATACCCCAATCCTCCCTCTGTCCCTCTATTATACCCCAATCCCCCCTCTGTCCTTCTATTATACCCCAATCCTCCCTCTGTCCCTCTATTATACCCCAATCCTCCCTCTGTCCCTCTATTATACCCCAATCCTTCCTCTGTCCCTCTATTATACCCCAATCCTCCCTCTGTCCTTCTATTATACCCCAATCCTTCCTCTGTCCCTCTATTATAGAGTTCGGCATGGGGCTTGCCACACCAATCTGACCTATCAGAGCACTGCTATCGATGAAAAGGGTCATGCAGAGTTAATAAGGTCAGCCCATCTAAGGGTGATTTTCCAGTTATAGGTGAAATCTGATGCATTGAATCACCTGCTGGCTTCACATATATATATCTTGGGGAGATTCCCCGGTATAACCTTCTGTGTAAATCCATAAATGACCCCCCTCAGGGTCACACTCTGTGCTGTCCTTTACATCTATTCTTCTGGGTTCCTGAACGCACAGGAAGCAGCTGGGTGTCGGGCTCTGTGCGCCGTCCTCGCTGCCAGGCCAGGCCATATGGACGCTGATTAGAACTCGCTCATTTTCCAGCAGATGCAAACACTAATATCTTCCTTCCTTCTCCGGAGAATGCGTCACTCTGTCCTCCGACTCCACCGCATCGCACATTCGCACATCTCATGTGTATTAAAGTTCATCAAAGAAAAAATTTTAAAAAAATAAAAAGACAAGTAGCCTGGCAGCTCTTAAAAATAAAAAGGAATAGATTGTGGTGCAATAGTCACCTCCTGTCCGGTGCAGCCCCCCCCTCCCGCTCTGCGTTCCGATGTGCGCACTTCCTGTGAGCCCAGGAGAGGCATTATTAAGCTGGCCTTGGCAGTGCCATGTCATTACGTAACCCTCTTCTCTATGGCAGTGCTGGTCAACTTGAAAATCAGAGAGCCTTAAGTGCAGCCCCCGACACTGCCAGAGGGCCACACAATAGCCGAGCATTTTCACATGTCAACACCCCAAAAATTTGGTCTTTCTGAATTTTTTGTAGCATATCTCAATGCACAGAAGAAGTTGGGGTACGTTAACCGCAGCATTGGTGTCAGTGGATGCAGTAACAACCTCCAGCATTGGTGTCAATGACCTCAATAATAACCCGAACATTGGTTCCAGTGGATGCAATAACAACCTCCAGCATTGGTGTCATCGATCTCATTAATACCCCCAACATTGGTTCCAGTGGATGCAATAACAACCTCCAGCATTTGTGTCATCAACCTCATTAATACCTCCAACATTGGTTCCAGTGGATGCAATAACAACCTCTAGCATTGGTGTCATCAACCTCATTAATACCTCCAACATTGGTTCCAGTGGATGCAATAACAACCTCTAGCATTGGTGTCATCGACCTCATTAATACCCCCAACATTGGTTCCAGTGGATGCAATAACAACCTCCAGCATTGGTGTCATCGATCTCATTAATACCCCCAACATTGGTTCCAGTGGATGCAATAACAACCTCCAGCATTGGTGTCATCGACCTCATTAATACCCCCAACATTGGTTCCAGTGGATGCAGTAATAACTTCCAGCATTGGTGTCATTGACCTCACTAATAACCCCCAACATTGGTTCCAGTGGATGCAATAACAACCCCCAGCATTGGTGTCATCAACCTCATTAATACCCCCAACATTGGTTCCAGTGGATGCAATAACAGCCTTCAGCATTGGTGTCATCAACCTCATTAATACCCCCAACATTGGTTCCAGTGGATGCTATAACAACATCCAGCATTGGTGTCATCGACCTCATTAATACCCCCAACATTGGTTCCAGTGGATGCAATAACAACCTCCAGCATTGGTGTCATTGACCTCATTAATAACCCCCAACATTGGTTCCAGTGGATGCAATAATAACCCCCAGCATTGATGTCATTGACCTCAATAATACCCCCCAAAATTGGTTTCAGTGGATGTAATAATAACCCCCAACATTGGTGTCATTGACCTCAATAATAACCCCCAACATTGGTTCCAGTGGATGCTATAACAACCCCCAGCATTGGTGTCATTGACATCAATAATAACCCCCAACATTGGTTCCAGTGGATGCAATAATAACCTCCAGCATTGGTGTCATTGACATCAATAATAACCCCCAACATTGGTTCCAGTGGATGCAATAATAACCTCCAGCATTGGTGTCATTGACCTCATTAATAACCCCCTAACATTGGTTTCAGTGGATGCAATAATAACCCTCCCTGCCCCCACAGTTACAGTGAATATTAACCCCCCACCCTGGAATTGGTGTTCGTGGCAGTGACAGGTAACCCCCTCCCTTTATTGGCGGTCATGGCTGTAAAAGCTTTAACCCCCCCTCTTTGTATTGGTGATCACTTGGCTATCACATTTTCCCACTCTGCTCTCACACTCTCCCCAGGTCGGGACTTTACATGGACAGAGGTACAGAGAGTGTTCCACCACCCTGTACTTTGCTACCACTCTGTAGCACATATGGGGCCCAATAGCTCGTAGGCTGCACATAGAGGCCTGACGGGGTGCGTGTTTGACTCCAGGGCGCTAAAGCAATAAGGACCTATCCACTGCAAGAGGAAGAGGACCTGTGATGTCATAAGATCATACTAGAGATCCATGGTGAGACGATATGTAGTGTAATATAGCGGTTGTTTAGCTCTGTGGTAGATGCGTTTTAGTGAGCCCAGGCCAGTCCGTACTGTGGTTTTAGGGCTTTTTATTTAAAACAAAAACTAAAAGTTCCCACACAGGGGATTTTCATCAACACAACAGATAACAAAATACTAAGTCACCTGGCTCACTCATCAGCAGCACCATTGGTCCCTCAGACCATCCCACACAGCTCCCCTGGCTCCCTGGGACAACCCAAGACTCTTTGAAGACCTAGACAGAGGACTGATGGCCTAATCCAACCCAAAACTCTTTGAAGACCTAGACAGAGGACTGATGGCCTAATCCAACCCAAAACTCTTTGAAGACCTTGACACAGGACTGAAGACTTCATCCAACCCAATACTCTTTGAAACTTGGAGGCAGGACTGAAGGCTTCGCCCCACCCAAGGCTCTTTAAAGACCTGGACACAGGACTGAAGGCTTCATCCCACCCAAGACTCTTTGAAAACCTTGACACAGGACTGAAGGCTTCATCCACACCAAGACTCTTTGAAGACCTAGACAAGGACAGAGAGCTTCATCCAACCCAAGACTATGAAGACCCAGACATAGGACTGAAGGCTTTATCCCATCCAAGACTCCTTGAATATCTGGACAAGGACTGAAGGCTTCATCCAACCCAAGACTCTTTGAAGACCTGCCCACAAGGATGAAGACTTCATCCAACCCCAGTCTCTTTGAAGACCTAGACACAGGACTGAAGGCTTTATCCAAACTTAGGCTCGGTTCACACTGATGCGATGCGGGAAGGCTGCGAATTCGCAGCCTGTTCCCGCATTGCACACGCACCCCCGGCAGTTCACACTGCCATATGCGATCCGCTGGGGGTGTCAATGTAATCTTAACGACACCCCCAGTTTGATCGCATATCGCAGTGCGATCGTGCACTTCGCACAGGATCGGATCGCACAAGTGTGAACCGCTGTGCGATCCGATCCTGATGCGGCAGCAAAAATGCCTCCTGTGCGTGTTTGCTGCGGGTGCGATGCAAATTTAGCCATACAAACTGTATGGCTAAACTCGCACCGCACAGCTGATCGCATGTAATGTCGGAGCAGTGCGCTCCGACATGACATGCGAACCCCGCACACGCACAAGTGTGAACCGGGGCTTAGACTCTTTGAAGACCTAGACACAGGAATGAAGGCTTCATCCCACCCAAGACTCTTTAAAAACCTTGACACAGGACTGAAGGCTTCATCCACACCAAGACTCTTTGAAGACCTAGACAAGGACTTAGAGCTTCATCCAATCCAAGACTATGAAGACCTAGACATAAGACTGAAGGCTTTATCCCATCCAAGACTCCTTGAATATCTGGACAAGGACTGAAGGCTTCATCCAACCCAAGACTCTTTGAAGACCTGCCCACAAGGCTGAAGACTTCATCCAACCCAAGTCTCTTTGAAGACATAGACACAGGACTGAAGGCTTTATCCAAACGTAGACTCTTTGAAGACCTAGACACAGGAATGAAGGCTTCATCCCACCCAAGGCTCTTTAATCATGTGGCCACAGGACTGAAGACTTCATCCAACAAAAGACCTTTTTGAAGACCTAGACACGGGGCTGAAAGTTCATCAAAAGCAAGACTCTTTAAAGACCTGGACACAGGACTGAAGGCTTGGTCCCACCCAAGACTCCTTGAGGACCTGGACACAGGACTGAAGGCTTCATCACACCCAAGATTCTTTGAAGACCTGGACATGGGACTGAAGACTTGATCCCACCCAATATTCTTTGAAGACCTGGACACAGGACTGAAGGTTTCATCCCACCCAAAACTCTTTAAAGACCTAGACACAGGACTGAAAGCTTCATCCCACCTAAGACTCTGTAAAGATTTGGACACAGGACTGAAGACTTTTTCCCACCCAAGACTCCTTAAAGACCCAGAAATAAGAGATAGGAGGACCCAGGAAAAACTGAATACCACATTCTCTCCACTCAGTCACAGCACTCCGGAGCCCCGCAGTCGGCATTTGTGCAATCCCTGTGTCGCCTTTCCCTATATTCACACAGTGGCGGGGCCTAGCACTGTCACAGTATATACAGAAATAAAGTCTACCTGCGGGCAGTGAGGAGAGTGTGCACCAGGAAGGGGCAATAAGTGGGCAGGGGGAGCAGAACCCTGGCATCGTGCTTTGCCTACGAGTCCAGTATCTAAGAAATAAGCTCTATTCTTCCATGGGCAAGATATATAAGTATTACCGTATATACTCGAGTATAAGCCGAGATTTTCAGCATGTTTTTTCATGCTGAAAATGACCCCCTCGGCTTATACTGGAGTCACTGTCTTCTTAAAAATGGTGCCGCCCAGCACCGACGTGTCACCGTGCATGTGCCACATGCCCGGGAATAGCCGATTGTGTACGGGCTTTCCCGAGCATCGGTGGCGCATTGGCGGTGACGTATTGGCACCGGGCGGCGTGATTTTTAAATCGAAGGAGCTTTACCGAAAGGTAAGGGAGACTCCTCCGCAGCCCCTGCTTTTCCTCATGCAGTGCTGCGGACATCGTACAGGACATTCTCCTGTACCATGCCCGCAGCACTACATCTCCTGTGCCATGCCTGTACATACTGTGCCATGCCTATACCTACTGTGCCAGGCCTGTACATACTGTGCCATGCCTATACCTACTGTGCCATGCCTGTACATACTGTGCTATGCCTGTACCTACTGTGCCATGCCTATACCATCACCTGTGCTATGCCTATACCATCTCCTCTACCATGACCTGTGCCATGCCTGTACCATGACCTGTGCCAAGCTTGTACCATGACCTGTGCCATGACCTGTGCCATGCCTGTACCATCACCTGTGCCATGACCTGAGCCATGCCCTTACCATGACCTGTGCCATGCCTATACCATGACCTGCGCCATTCTCCTGTACCATGCCCGCACCCCCTGTTTTGTGTCTCGTGATGGTCCAGTTGGGTCCAGTAGCTGCTGCATTTCTCACCCTAGGCTTATACTCGAGTCAATACGTTTTCCCACTTTTTTGTGGTAAAATTAGGGGCCTCGGCTTATATTCGGGTCGACTTATACTCGAGTATATACGGTAGATTACATACACATAGAGATAAAGCAGTGAAGCGCTGACTCGGCGGGTCCCGCGGCGGTTCGGCCAGAACTCCTAATTTGTATTTAAATTTGTATTTAATGTGATTATTGAGCCTCATAAAAGTGTAACGATCCTTTCATCCCTCGTAATAACCAGCGAGGATGTCTGGAGGCATGTGGAGAGGCCGCTCTGGTTTTTGCATCTTATTCGCTTCCACTAAAATGACAGAAAGTTTCAGGCTGTCGGGATGTGCGCCCCGGGTGCCGTTTCACCGAGCAGGCTCTTTTCCTGGGGCAGAGAGATTCCTCATGGCAAATGTAAGAATGAAAAATATAACCGGCGCCGTTTAATTACAAATAATCCTTCCGATGCTCCATCATCTTCTGCACCGTGTGAAACCAAAAACAAAGCAGACAGCGGCGGTGGCGGGCGGCGGCGGCGGGCGGCACTGACTGCAGACAGCAGTGACACTTAAAGGATTTGTCCTCAGCAGGATTCATCTAAAGACAAAGTAGGGAAAACAGAAAAACAGAAAATGACTCCTGTGATTTATAACCACTTTGTGTATTTGATCTGTTCTGTTATCTGAATACAACTACCTTCGATCTGTTCTGTTTTCTGAATACGACTACCTTCGATCTGTTATCTGAATAGGACTACCTTCCATCTGCTCTGTTATCTGAATTGGACTACCTTTGTTTTGTTATCTGAATACGACTACCTTCGATCTGTTCTGTCATCTGAATATGACAACCTTCATTGTGTTATCTGAATAAAACTACCTTCGATCTTTTATCTGAATATGACTACCTTCGTTCTGTTATCTGAATATGACTACCTTCATTCTGTTATCTGAATAAGACTACCTTTATTCTGTTCTGTTATCTGATTATGACTACCTTCGTTCTGTTATCTGAATATGACTACCTTCGTTCTGTTATCTGAATATGACTACCTTCATTCTGTTATCTGAATAAGACTACCTTTATTCTGTTCTGTTATCTGAATATGACTAACTTCGTTCTGTTATCTGAATATGACTACCTTCATTCTATTATCTGAATATGACTACCTTCATTCTGTTCTGTTATCTGAATAAGACTACCTTCGTTCTGTTATATTAATACGACTACCTTCGTTCTGTTATATTAATACGACTACCTTCGTTCTGTTATATTAACACGACTACCTTCATTCTGTTATCTGAATATGACTACCTTCATTCTGTTGTGTTATCTGAATAAGACTACCTTCATTCTGTTATCTGAATATGACTACCTTCATTCTGTTATCTGAATAAGACTACCTTCATTCTGTTCTGTTATCTGAATATGACTACCTTCATTCTGTTCTGTTATCTGAATATGACTACCTTCGTTCTGTTATCTGAATATGACTACCTTCATTCTGTTCTGTTATCTAAATACAACTACCTTCATTCGGTTCTGTTATCTGAATATGACTACCTTCGTTCTGTTATCTGAATATGATTACCTTCATTCTGTTCTGTTATCTGAATATGACTACCTTCGTTCTGTTATCTGAATATGATTACCTTCATTCTGTTCTGTTATCTGAATATGACTACCTTCATTCTGTTATCTGAATACGACTACCTTCATTCTGTTCTGTTATCTGAATATGACTACCTTCGTTCTGTTATCTGAATATGACTACCTTCATTCTGTTCTGTTATCTAAATACAACTACCTTCATTCGGTTCTGTTATCTGAATACTACTACCTTCATTCTATTATCTGAATATGACTACCTTCATTCTGTTCTGTTATCTAAATACGACTACCTTCATTCTATTATCTGAACACGACTACCTTCATTCTATTATCTGAATATGACTACCTTCATTCTATTATCTGAATATGACTACCTTCATTCTATTATCTGAACACGACTACCTTCATTCTATTATCTGAATATGACTACCTTCATTCTGTTCTGTTATCTAAATACGACTACCTTCATTCTATTATCTGAACACGACTACCTTCATTCTATTATCTGAATATGACTACCTTCATTCTGTTATCTAAATACGACTACCTTCATTCCGTTATCTAAATACAACTACCTTCATTCTGTTATCTGAATACGACTACCTTCATTCTGTTCTGTTATCTGAATATGACTACCTTCATTCTGTTTTGTTATCTGAATATGACTACCTTCATTCTGTTCTGTTATCTAAATACGACTACCTTCATTCTATTATCTGAACACGACTACCTTCATTCTATTATCTGAATATGACTACCTTCATTCTGTTATCTAAATACGACTACCTTCATTCCGTTATCTAAATACAACTACCTTCATTCTGTTATCTGAATACGACTACCTTCATTCTGTTCTGTTATCTGAATATGACTACCTTCATTCTGTTATCTGAATAAGAACACCTTCATTCTATTATCTGAATATGACTACCTTCATTCTGTTCTGTTATCTGAATAAGACTACCTTTGTTCTGTTATATTAACACGACTACCTTCATTCTGTTATCTGAATATGACTACCTTCATTCTGTTATCTGAATATGACTACCTTCATTCTGTTATCTGAATAAGACTACCTTCATTCTGTTGTGTTATCTGAATAAGACTACCTTCATTCTGTTCTGTTATCTGAATATGATTACCTTCATTCTGTTTTGTTATCTGAATATGACTACCTTCATTCTGTTCTGTTATCTGAATATGACTACCTTCATTCTGTTATCTGAATACGACTACCTTCATTCTGTTCTGTTATCTGAATATGACTACCTTCGTTCTGTTATCTGAATATGACTACCTTCATTCTGTTCTGTTATCTAAATACGACTACCTTCATTCGGTTCTGTTATCTGAATACTACTACCTTCATTCTATTATCTGAAAATGACTACCTTCATTCTGTTCTGTTATCTAAATACGACTACCTTCATTCTATTATCTGAACACGACTACCTTCATTCTATTATCTGAATATGACTACCTTCATTCTGTTATCTGAATATGACTACCTTCATTCTGTTATCTAAATACGACTACCTTCATTCTGTTATCTGAATACGACTACCTTCATTCTGTTCTGTTATCTGAATATGACTACCTTTATTCTGTTCTGTAATGTTATCTGAATATGACTACCTTCGTTCTCCCCATGTGACATAGGTGATTGGTCCAGGACTGTCACATGGGGGGAGTCACATGATCCTTGATACACAGAAGTTTTGTGTATTTTGTTTGACTCCCAGCGGGGAAGGGAAGTATATATTGCAGAAGGGGGGTCTCATTTGCTGCTTTTTCAGGGCACATGGGCAGAGCACAGGTTTGGTTAAGGAAACATGGGCGGGCAGCACACAGAGTTCAGGCACGAGTCAGGAGACTGAGCAGTGCCGGCTCCGAGGATGTAAAGCTGACGCACAGCGCAGGGGATGCCGATGGACACCGATAATTTCACAGATTTGCAACGTCCATTATATGGGCAGAATTTTCTGGTCTGACTGGAGCCCTCCTTTAAATAACACATGTGTTCACGGCAACTGAATGTGACTGTGCGGATTGACACCTCCCCCTCCCCATTATCCAAGCTCTGGGATAATGATCCCATTTAGGGTAATTTTCCCTTCATTATGTGGCTCCTACAGACCAATCCGCTCACACGTAGGCCGCTCCTGTGATGTGCCGCCGCCGTCATGGATGTGCACGCCATTACCGCTTAACCCTGTCCGTCTCAGGAGAGGAGGAAGCAGCAGAACCATTCCCAGACTCATATCACTGCCCTGGAACAAGGAGGCATGTGTACTTCACTGGCTGCATGCTTGTTCCAGGACAAGGGTCAAGGATGAGGGTGACGGTCCTGGAACACATCCAGAATTAAGATATGACATATTGTGTCCTGACTGGTCCTCTTTACATCATCTTCATGTACTGTACCAGGTTACAGTCCAGTTGTTTAAAATTCCATTACTGGTTTTATCTCGTTGAGTAGGACAGTGGAACCGCTCTTACTGTAAAAAACACTTCTACCACTTTTACCTCCCTTTCTTACTATAAAGAACCTTTCCTATCGCTCTTACTATAAAGAACCTTTCCTGTCGCTCTTACTATAAAGAACCTTTCCTATCGCTCTTACTATAAAGAACCTTTCCTGTCGCTCTTACTATAAAGAACCCTTCCTATCGCTCTTACTATAAAGAACCTTTCCTATCGCTCTTACTATAAAGAACCTTTCCTGTCGCTCTTACTATAAAGAACCTTTCCTGTCGCTCTTACTATAAAGAACCTTTCCTATCGCTCTTACTATAAAGAACCTTTCCTGTCGCTCTTACTATAAAGAACCCTTCCTATCGCTCTTACTATAAAGAACCTTTCCTATCGCTCTTACTATAAAGAACCTTTCCTGTCGCTCTTACTATAAAGAACCTTTCCTGACGCTCTTACTATAAAGAACCTTTCCTATCGCTCTTACTATAAAGAACCTTTCCTATCGCATTTACTATAAAGAACCCTTCCTATTGCTCTTACTATAAAGAACCCTTCCTATCGCTCTTACTATAAAGAAACTTTCCTATCACTCTTACTATAAAGAACCTTTCCTGTCGCTCTTACTATACAGAACCTTTCCTATCGCTCTTACTATAAAGAACCCTTCCTATCGCTTCTACTATAAAGAACCTTTCCTGTCGCTCTTACTATAAAGAACCTTTCCTATCGCTCTTACTATAAAGAACCTTTCCTATCGCTCTTACTATAAAGAACCTTTCCTGTCACTCTTACTATAAAGAACCTTTCCTGTCGATCTTACTATAAAGAACCCTTCCTATCGCTCTTACTATAAAGAACCTTTCCTATCGCTCTTACAGTAAAGAACCCTTTCTACGTTCATACTGTGAAGAGTTCTTTTACTACTGTTACTGTGAAGAACATTTTTTTACAGATGTGTTTCTTTTTGCTCTTATTGTAAGGAAACCCTATCCACCGCTTTTACTGAAAAGCAGACTTTTCTTCTGCCTTTAGTGCAAACAAACAATCCCTGTAAAGAAAAACCTTTATACAGCTCTTTCAGTAAAGAACCCTTCCACCCGCTCTTACTGTGAAGAACCCTTTAATCTTCTCTTGCTGTACAGAATACTTTTCTACTGCTTTTAGTACAAGCAACCCTCTCCTCCCACTATTAGTTTTGTATAACCCTTTTTAACGCTCTTTGTGTAAAAAGCATTTCTTGCCACTCTTACTATGAAGAATCCTTCCTACTGTTCGTACCATTAAAAAATAAAAAGACAAAAAGCTTTATATAAAGGGCCCTGCCATCTGCACCTACTGTAAAGAACCCTTCTGTCCTCACTTACTGTAAAGAACCCTTCCATTCACTCTTACAGTAAAGAACCCTTCCATCCGCTCTTACTGTAAAGAACCCTTCCATCCGCACTTACTGTAAAGAACGATTCCGTCTGCTCTTACTTTAAAGAACCCTTCCACCCACTCTTACTGATAAGAA
This sequence comes from Pelophylax lessonae, assembly GCF_965119305.1. Lineage (NCBI taxonomy): Eukaryota > Metazoa > Chordata > Amphibia > Anura > Ranidae > Pelophylax > Pelophylax lessonae. The sequence continues at coordinate 3,088,197 of NC_138780.1, forward strand.
CCCTTTAGCCTACTCTTACCATAAAGAACCCTTCCACCGACTCTTACTGTAAAGAACTCTTCCTCCCGCTCTTCCTGTAAAGAACCCTTCCACCCACTCTTACTGTAAAGAACTCTTCCACCGCTCTTCCTGTAAAGAACCCTTCATTCCACTCTTACTGTAAAGAACTCTTCCATCCGCTCTTCCTGTAAAGAACCCTTCCACCCACTCTTACTGTAAAGAACTCTTCCACCCGCTCTTCCTGTAAAGAACCCTTCCACCCACTCTTACTGTAAAGAACTCTTCCATCCGCTCTTCCTGTAAAGAACCCTTCCATCCACTCTTACTGTAAAGAACTCTTCCATCCGCTCTTCCTGTAAAGAACCCTTCCACCCACTCTTACTGTAAAGAACTCTTCCACCCGCTCTTCCTGTAAAGAACCCTTCCACCCACTCTTACTGTAAAGAACTCTTCCTCCTGCTCTTCCTGTAAAGAACCCTTCCACCCACGCTTACTGTAAAGAACTCTTCCACCCACTCTTCCTGTAAAGAACCCTTCCACCCACTCTTACTGTAAAGAACTCTTCCACCCGCTCTTTGTGTAGAGAACCCTTCCACCCACGCTTACTGTAAAGAACTCTTCCACCCGCTCTTCCTGTAAAGAACCCTTCCACCCACTCTTACTGTAAAGAACTCTTCCACCCGCTCTTCCTGTAAAGAACCCTTCCACCCACACTTACTGTAAAGAACTCTTCCACCCGCTCTTCCTGTAAAGAACCCTTCCACCCACTCTTACTGTAAAGAACCCTTCCACCCACGCTTACTGTAAAGAACTCTTCCACCCGCTCTTCCTGTAAAGAACCCTTCCACCCACTCTTACTGTAAAGAACTCTTCCACACGCTCTTCCTGTAAAGAACCCTTCCACCCACTCTTACTGTAAAGAACTCTTCCACACGCTCTTCCTGTAAAGAACCCTTCCATCCACTCTTACTGTAAAGAACTCTTCCTCCTGCTCTTCCTGTAAAGAACCCTTCCACCCACTCTTACTGTAAAGAACTCTTCCTCCTGCTCTTCCTGTAAAGAACCCTTCATTCCACTCTTACTGTAAAGAACCCTTCCCTACTTCTTACCTATCACAGGGGTGTCGGGATTCATGAAGGTGGACCACAATGGTGACCGGGAGAACGACTACTCGCTGTGGGACCTCTCCGAGGTGGGCGGAGACTTTCAGGTGAGACAATTGGCAGGTGGCGGCTGGACCTGGATGGTGATTGGCTCTGACAGGTGACCCTCAATCTGTCGCTCGCAGGTCGTGGCCAATTACAACGGGACGCAGAGGAGCATCAACCGTGTGCCGGGGAGGGAGATCCACTGGCCAGGGGGGGCGGTGCCTAAGGACGTGCCGCCCTGCGGATTCGACAACAATAACCCGGAGTGCATGAAAAGTAAGAGAGGGGGAGGGGCTAATATTCTCCATGTGTGTATCCTTTATATCAGCTTCTATGGATGTGCAATGGAGGGGGGGGGCAGCATCAGTCAGCACAGGTAGGTTGTGTGTGTGAGAAGGGGGGGGGGGGGTCAGCACAAGTCTGACTGATGGAGGACAGGCCTGCTGTGTGTGGGTGGGAGGGGGAGATTTAGCACAGGTAGGTTGTGTGTGTGAGAAGGGGGGGGGGGGTCAGCACAAGTCTGATTATTGGAGGACAGGCACACTGTGCAGGGGGGGGGGGGTTGTCGGGGCACCAGTCAAACCATTAGATGACAGGTATGGGGAGGAGTCAGCACAAGTCTGACTGTTGGAGGACAGGCCTGCTTTTCAGGAGTGAGGGTTCAGCTTAAGTCTGGGGGGGGGGGGGGGGAAGGGCGGTGTCAGCAAAAGTTTGACTGTTGGAGTACAGGCAGGTTGTGTGTTGTGGGGGGGGGGGGGGGGTCAGCACAAGTTTTACCATTGAAGGACAGGCAGGGGGTGTGGGGAGGGGGGGTGTCAGCACGAGTCTTATCATTGGAGGACAGGCACACTGTGCAGGGGGGGGGGGGGTTGTCAGCACAAGTCTTATCATTGGAGGACAGGCACACTGTGCAGGGGGGGGGATTTGTCAGCACAAGTCTTATCATTGGAGGACAGGCACACTGTGCAGGGGGGGTTGTCAGCACAAGTCTTATCATTGGAGGACAGGCACACTGTGCGGTGGGGGGGGGGATTTGTCAGCACAAGTCTTATCATTGGAGGACAGGCACAATGTGTGGGGGGGGGGGGATTTGTCAGCACAAGTCTTATCATTGGAGGACAGGCACACTGTGCGGTGGGGGGGGGGGGTTGTCAGCACAAGTCTTATCATTGCAGGGCAGGTAGTCTGTTCGGGGGGCAGACTGTTCTCCCAGCACAGCCAGAAAACTGACCACGCTTGGATGAGCTCTCTCTCATACCTGATGTGGTCAGTTTAAAACAGGGGGGTTGGGAGAATCATACATAGTATAGTGGGTACGACAGACACACCTTGGGACTATGACATGGGGGGGGGGACACTGTGTGCACACAGGATACACCACTGACTCCAGCTGTGGGTGGGATAGCGTCTTGTAGTGGCCCCTGGGACATAGTTTGAAGGCCCCATCATGGAGGATAAAGATTGGTGTAATACCTGCCCTCTATTAGAATGTGTATATAGCTGAGGCAGATAATAAGTGAAGAATGAGAAGTTCTGACACTTCCTCCCCATAGGAAATAAAGGGATGTGTCTTCTGCTCTCCGATTGTCTTCTCTTCTCTCTCAGCCAGTTTCTCCGTCCTGGAAGTCACCTCCATCATCATTTGTTTCATCCTCCTGGCCATCGCCGTCTCCTCCGTCTTCATATACAGGTACTCTTCTTCTGGTCCGTACTCTTCTCCTGGGGTCCCCCCTCCCTTCCCCGCCTCGGCCTTGTAGCTGCTAATTGAAGCAGGCGATTCTCCGGACGGTGGGGGGGCGCAGTCATTGGGCAGACCTGATTCTTGTTACCATGAGAGCCGCAGCGGCTTGACTTCAGCGAGAGGATTAAAGGAGACTTCCGAGTGCGACCAAAGTCTCGGCTCTCCGCGGCAGATTTCAGAGCTTAATTAGCGCCAGTGGGGGCCCCGGCCGCTGTTCTGGAGCAATCATCCAGCTTAGGACTGGCACTGACTGCGGGGTCTACAAAGGGTAATTACCCCCCCCCCCCCACACACACCCCCAGGGGCAGCCCTGTGTACATGAATGGGGTGATAATTGATCACTGAGGGCTACTCTCATGGTGTTAGAAGACACGTCTTTTCCTTAAAGTGTAGGAAGCGTTTTTAGCTATTAGGTTGCCCATTAATAGGCCGGCGATCTCCAGCGCTGCTCCTGACACATTTCGGGACACGACGGGGCTATTGCTGACCTCCCTACAGGTAATGAGAGCTTCTGACTGTCAGAGACGCTCATTATCGCACAGCAAAGTCAGCTTGTTAGCCTGTACCTGCAAGCAGCCGATCCCTGGGCTAAAGATAGTGCACACATGCACTGGGGTCAGTGAAGGGCCGGTCCCTGGGTTGAAGATAGTGCACGCACGCACTGGGGTCAGTGACGGGTTGGTCCCTTGGGTGAAGATGGCGCACGCATGCACTGGGGTCAGTCACAGGCCAATCTCTGGGGTGAAGATGGCGCACACATGCATTGGGTTCAGTGACGGGCCGCTCCCTGGGGTGAAGATAGTGCACACATACACTGGGATTAGTGACGGGCCGCTCCCTGGGGTGAAGATAGTGCACACATGCACTGGGGTCAGTGACGGGCCGCTCCTTGGGGTGAAGATAGTGCACACATACATTGGGATCAGTGACGGGCCGCTCCCTGGGGTGAAGATAGTGCACACATGCACAGGGGTCAGTGACGGGCCGCTCCTTGGGGTGAAGATAGTGCACACATGCATTGGGATCAGTGACGGGCCGCTCCCTGGGGTGAAGATAGTGCACAAATGCACTGGGGTCAGTGACGGGCCGCTCCCTGGGGTGAAGATAGTGCACACATGCACTGGGGTCAGTGACGGGCCGCTCCTTGGGGTGAAGATAGTGCACACATGCATTGGGATCAGTGACGGGCCGCTCCCTGGGGTGAAGATAGTGCACACATGCACTGGGGTCAGTGACGGGCCGCTCCTTGGGGTGAAGATAGTGCACACATACATTGGGATCAGTGACGGGCCGCTCCCTGGGGTGAAGATAGTGCACACATGCACAGGGGTCAGTGACGGGCCGCTCCTTGGGGTGAAGATAGTGCACACATGCATTGGGATCAGTGACGGGCCGCTCCCTGGGGTGAAGATAGTGCACACATGCATTGGGGTCAGTGACGGGCCGCTCCCTGGGGTGAAGATAGTGCACACATGCATTGGGGTCAGTGACGGGCCGCTCCCTGGGGTGAAGATAGTGCACAAATGCACTGGGGTCAGTGACGGGCCGCTCCCTGGGGTGAAGATAGTGCACACATGCACTGGGGTCAGTGACGGGCCGCTCCTTAGGGGGGAAGATAGTGCACACATGCATTGGGATCAGTGACGGGCCGCTCCCTGGGGTGAAGATAGTGCACACATGCACTGGGGTCAGTGACGGGCCGCTCCTTGGGGTGAAGATAGTGCACACATGCATTGGGATCAGTGACGGGCCGCTCCCTGGGGTGAAGATAGTGCACACATGCACTGGGGTCAGTGACGGGCCGCTCCTTGGGGTGAAGATAGTGCACACATGCACTGGGGTCAGTGACGGGCTGCTCCTTGGGGTGAAGATAGTGCACACATACATTGGGATCAGTGACGGGCCGCTCCTTGGGGTGAAGATAGTGCACACATGCACTGGGGTCAGTGACGGGCCGCTCCTTGGGGTGAAGATAGTGCACACATACATTGGGATCAGTGACGGGCCGCTCCCTGGGGTGAAGATAGTGCACACATGCACTGGGGTCAGTGACGGGCCAATCCCTGGGGTGAAGATAGTGCACACATGCACTGGGGTCAGTGACAGGCCGCTCCTTGGGGTGAAGATAGTGCACACATACATTGGGATCAGTGACGGGCCGCTCCCTGGGGTGAAGATAGTGCACACATGCACTGGGGTCAGTGACAGACCGCTCCCTGGGGTGAAGATAGTGCACACATGCACTGGGGTCAGTGACGGGCCGCTCCCTGGGGTGAAGATAGTGCACACATGCACTGGGGTCAGTGACGGGCCGCTGCCTGGGGTGAAGATAGTGCACACATGCACTGGGGTCAGTGACGGGCCGCTCCCTGGGGTGAAGATAGTGCACACATACATTGGGGTCAGTGACGGGCCGCTCCCTGGGGTGAAGATAGTGCACACATGCACTGGGTCAGTGACGTGCCGGGATTGCAGCATTGAAGAAATCTCCCCATCTGCCATTGCCAGCGACATATCTGCCAATCTGTGGTCACCATGATTGATGGAACCAGGTCACTATTTTATCTCAGCATTGGTAAAACTTAAAGACATTGAAATAAAAATATACTGTGCCACCCAGCAGCTTCCAGCTGTTGCTTCACACTGACCAGCGTCCCCTGTCTGTCCCTCCCAGGAAGCTGCGGCTGGAGAAGGAGCTGGCGGCCGAGCTGTGGAAAGTTCGCTGGGAGGACATCCAGACCAGCAACATGGAGAAGAACCTGCGCCGAGCGGGGAGCAAACTCACCCTGTCTTTGGTAACCGTTTCAGTTGCAAACTCCCCCCCCCCCTCCATACCGTCAGACGAAGGGTCTTGGGTGTGGCAGCTGACCCCCACTGAGACTGCCACTGCTCAACGTAGAAAGATGTAGTGTGTCAGCCAATCAGGAGCCTTCTTTGAGTTTAGAATACCTCAAGTTAGGAAGCCCCCAATGTGTAGACATGGCTAGGGTGGGATCAGAGAAAGGGCGTGGCTGAAACCAAGGGACGCATGGGCTGTATATTCACATTACATTTCATGATGGTTATAGGCTGGGGATACCTTTGATGTCTGATCACATTTGGTTTGAGTTTCACCAGACTGGATTTGTCAGCCGGAATACGGGGAAAAGATCAGGTTCCTTAGAAACGTTTGGGAACGGAATGGCTTTAAGAGTAAATTGGTGGCTGTGATCTCTGAAGTCAGTGCTGGCTTCACCCACCATCTTCCAGCCCGCAGAGATTGTCTACTACTCATCTACTTTCCCTCTAGCAACATTTGTAAACCACCACATGTTGACTTCAGAATTAGACCTTCACCTTTAGAGTTAGACTTTCAGAGTTAGAGCTTCATCTTCATAATTAGACCTTTACCTTCAGAGTTAGACCTTCACCTTCATGGTTAGACCTTTACCTTAAGTGTTAGACCTTCACTTTCAGGGTTAGACCCTCACCTTCCGAGTTAGACCTTCACCTTTCGAGTTAGACCTTCACCTTCAGAGTTGGACCTTTACCTTCAGAGTGTGACCTTCACCTTCAGGATTAGACCTTCAGGATTATACCCTCACCTTCAGGGTTAGACCTTCACCTTCAGAGTTAGACCTTCATCTTCAGGGTTAGACCTTCACCTTTAGAGTTAGATCTTTACCTTCAGTGTTAGACCTTTACCTTTAGGGTTAGACGTTCGGGATTAGGCCTTTACTTTCAGGGTTAGACCTTCATCTTCAGACTTAAACCTTTACCTTCAGATTTATACCTTCACCTTCAGAGTTAGACCTTTACCTTCAGGGTTAAACCTTCACCTTCAGAGTTAGACCTTCACCTTCAGAGTTAGACCTTTACCTTCAGGGTTAAACCTTCACCTTCAGAGTTAGACCTTCACCTTCAGGGTTAAACCTTCACCTTCAGAGTTAGACCTTCACCTTCAGGGTTAGATCTTTACCTTCAGTGTTAGACCTTTACCTTCAGAGTTAGACCTTCACCTTCAGAGTTAGACCTTTACCTTCAGGGTTAAACCTTCACCTTCAGAGTTAGACCTTCACCTTCAGAGTTAGACCTTCACCTTCAGAGTTAGACCTTTACCTTCAGGGTTAGACCTTCACCTTCAGAGTTAGACCTTTACTTTCAGGGTTAGACCTTCACCTTCAGGGTTAGACCTTCACCTTCAGAGTTAGACCTTCACCTTCAGAGTTAGACCTTCACCTTCAGAGTTAGACCTTCACCTTCAGAGTTAGACCTTTACCTTCAGGGTTAGACCTTCACCTTCAGAGTTAGACCTTCACCTTCAGAGTTAGACCTTTACTTTCAGGGTTAGACCTTCACCTTCAGGTTTAGACCTTCACCTTCAGAGTTAGACCTTTACTTTCAGGGTTAGACCTTCAGGATTAGAGTTTTACCTTCAGAGTTAGACCTTCACCTTCAGAGTTAAACCTTCACCTTCAGAGTTAGACCTTTGCCTTCAGGGTTAGACCTTTACCTTTAGAGTTATGCCTCGTACACACGTGCAGATCGTCGGCCGAACGATCGGCCGTCTTTTGTCCCCGGGCTGTCGTGTCTGTTGAAAAGTGCAAAAGACTGCACAAGAATTTTGTCCGCCGCCTACAGCCGACTGCAGAAGTGATGTCATGTGATGGTTAACTTTCCCTGTGTTTTTCCTTTTCTGAGCATGCCCAGTCTTGCAAATCTGCTGTCTGTCGGCCGAATTCTGTATTGACTGGCGAACAATCGGCCGCTCTGGTGTCGGCATACAAAAATTTTAATGCTTGCACGACAGATTCTTTTCGGCCGAAAGTGCGCTGTCGGCTGTCGGAAGCATCATACTAACAAGCTGAAAATCGGCCGATCGGTCGTTGGCCGAATCTTTTCGGCCGACAATCTGCACGTGTGTACGGGGCATTAGACCTTAACCCTAAAAGTTAGACCTTTCCCATGCCAGGTTTGCCCGATTGTTGGCGGACTTTGGGCTGGCCGACACTTGGCACACTAAATTCCCCTCGCAGAGATCATACTCCTGCTTCTCTGCGGCACACCACTCCATGTCCCGCGTAGATCTGATCTTGCTGTCTCAGACCCTGCTTCCGCGACTGCACTCGGTGGGTTTTTCCCCCAGGACCCTGTCAGACCATTGTCCATACTGGATTCTCCTGTCCTGGCCCCGCAGTAGACCTCCACCAACTTGGCACCTGAACCCAGCCTGGCTTGCCTTGATGGCAGACGAGAGTGGCTTGGAGAATAACTGGTTGCAATTTGTCACTGAAAATGACAACACGGCCTCCCCGGCAGCAGTGTGGGAGGCATTCAAATTATTTGCTAGAACCACCTTGATTTCCCGTGTAAAGGCCATCAAGGCGGGTGCTGCTGAGGCATACTCTAGGGCAACGGCCAACCTGACCATGGCCAAACGTACCTACCGATCTGACCCAACCCTGGCAAATGAATCACAGTACAAATTGACCCCTAGTGTAGTGACCCAACTGGATTATGAGAAGGCGAAGACAAAATTATTCTTTCAGAAACAAAAACTCTTTGCGCACAGGGAATGGGCTGGGAAACTCCTTGTATACCTAGTCCATTGTGAGGATAGACCACCTGTAGTAATTACTCTTAGGGATGAGTCGGGCAATATGATAATGGACCCTGGGGAGGTGACGGAGCGATTCCGCTCCTTTTTTTAGTGCACTTTATACTTCTAGGGCCCCTGCAGATTACACCGACATGCACAACTTTTTACGGACCGTAGACTTCCTGACTTTAACAACTGAACAGGTTGCAATCCTGGAGGCACCCCTCTACGAGGATGAAATTGCGGAAGCCGTGTCCAAGTTCCCTAGATCCAAATTCCCGGGCCTAGACGGCCTCCCGGTTGAATTCTATGCCCAATACTCGGAGCTTCTCCTCCCTAGGCTACTCTCGCTGTTCAACTCCCTATTTGAAGACTCTACCCTGCCCCACCCCCATGCGTGAGGCTTTAATTGTACTGATCCCCAAGCCGGGCATCTCCCAGAGTCATACCGCCCCATCTCCTTATTGCAAGTAGATGTCAAAATCCTGGCTAAAATCTTATCCCTTCGCTTCAATCAGGTAATTCTTTTGCTTATCCACCCTGATCAGGCAGGTTTTATGCCTGGCAGAAACACCTCCTTCAACCTCCGCCGATTGTTCATGAACCTTCAAGCAGATCATGAGGGAGCTGGCAGTAGGGTAGTAGTCACCTTGGACACGGCCAAAGCCTTTGACTCGGTAGAGTGGCCCTTCTTGTGGGCATGCCTTGAGACCTATGGGTTCTGCCCCAACTTCATAAAGTGGGTAGAACTACTATATAGCGCTCCGGTAGCGAAGGTCCTAGCTAACGGTTGGACGTCTGCGGAGTTTCCTCTCTCGAGGGGCACTCGGCAGGGGTGTCCTTTATCCCCCTTACTCTATGCCCTGGCGGCGGAGCCCCTAGCAATCGCCATCAGGGCCCATCCTGAGATACGTGGTTTATGCAAAGGTTCTCTAATGGAAAAGATCATCATGTTGCTACTCTACTTTATTTGGAGGACTCAGACAATTCATTGCTTACGGCTCTATCTTTGATTGAACGATATGGTCGGTTCTCAGGCCTCCAGATAAACTGGGACTAATCTCAGATCCTCCCCCTAGATGAAAATCCTGCTGCAGTAACTCCAGCAAAACCAACCCTGCAATGTGTGCCTCGTTTTAAATACTTGGGAATTCAGGTGACGGCAAACCCTCAGGATTATGTCCAGGATAATGTTCAGCCTTTATTCCCATTGATCAAGGCAAAAATCCAGGTGTGGTCCAAATTGCCTCTGGGGGTGATGGGGAGGATAAATTTGATCAAAATGGTTCTCCTCCCTAAAGTCCTGTACGTGATGTGGCACTCTCCCATATACTTACCACTTAAATACTTTAAACAGATGGAATCTCTCCTTAAAGCTTTTGTCTGGGGATCTAATAGACATGAGATGTCCTGGTGCAAACTTCAAAATCCCTAGAATTTCTGAGGTGTAGCCCTCCCTGACTTCAACTTGTACTACTTGGCGTCGCAGTTGTCCCAATTATTCCACATTGATAAAGCTGACAGGGAGCGGTTCCTGGCCCTGTTGTGCCCCAGGTGGGCCCAATTATCTGGAGACCCACTATTAGTCATACTTCGAGGCGTGCGTGGCTCGGAAGAGAACATGTGCCCCTGGTCCCTCCTGTACCACTACAGTCGGATCTGGGATGTTGTCATGGACAGACTAAAGAGTCCTCCACTGCATGACCTCACCTCCCTTTGGCACAGTCAGGCCCTTCGAGAGTTCCTCCCAATCCCTGACCCTTCGTTGTGGGCTGAAATCGTTTGAAGCCTTGCAGGATCAATTCTCCCTCCCCAATTCTATGCACTACAGATACCTACAGATTGGACATGCATACCGTTCTCAGTTCATGGATGGACCACCCAGACTTGAACCTATCCCGACATTAGAAATTATTAAATGCACAGAACCCAAACACCTTATCTCCATATTTTACTCAGAGCTCCATACGTCCCCCTCCACTACGCTCGCATGTGCTCTTAAGACTCGCTGGGAACGGGACGTTGGACCTATAGAGGATGAGGAGTGGGAAGACGCGCTGGAGACATGTCGGCGGGTCTCCCCGAAACTGTCAGACTGACTGACCCAGACTTTCATAATTCACCAGACCTACCTCACACCCCTTAGACTAGCAAGATATCAGACTGACTCTGACCCCAACTGCCCAATGTGCGGCGGAGTGGAGGGCACTTTCTTCCACCTGCTCTGGAGCTGTCCTCAGCAGCAGGGCCTCTGGGGACAGGTTGTCACTTTCTTCCATGACAAAATGGGATCTCCTCTGCAGCTTATCGCTAAGGAGTGCCTCCTGGGCATGTACCCGGACGCCGACATGGATAAATTCACTACTACATTTCTACAGGAATCACCGTTTATAGTTAGGAAGCTGATTGCTAGAAATTGGATGAGGAGCCACCCCCCTACTTTTGGAAATTGGCTCAACGAGGTCAATAATGCCCTTCCCTTCCACAGGCTCTTATACAAGCATAGAGGCTGCCCCCACAAATTTGACAAAATCTGGGATAGATGGGTCCAATGTCCTGACACGAACCTATAGTACTGTTCACACCTGCCCTTTACTCGTCTGTCATTCCTTCAGGTGACTGGTATTGCCATTCTTCAATGTATACTGTTGAACTTTGTACTGATGTTTACTCCTCTGTACTTGTATAGTTTATGTTTCTATCTTCTTTTACCATTTTTACAAATTTGTTTTGTATTGTACTGAAACTTTAATAAAACTCACTGATTTAAAAAAAAAAAGTTGACCTTTATTTTCAAATTTAGACCTTTACCTACAGGGTTAGACCTTCAGGAGTAGACTTTCACCTTCAGAATTAGACCTTCACATTTAGAGTTAGACCTTTGTCTTCAGATTTAGACCTTCACCTTCAGATTTAGACCTTTGCCTTCAGGAGTAGACTTTCACCTTCAGAATTAGACCTTTACCTTCAGGGTTAGACCTTTGCCTTCAGGGTTAGACCTTTACCTTCAGGGTTAGACCTTTACCTTCAGGGTTAGACCTTCACCTTCAGAGTTAGACCTTTGCCTTCAGAGTTAGACCTTTGCCTTCAGATTTAGACCTTCACCTTCAGGGTTAGACCTTTACCTTCAGGGTTAGACCTTTGCCTTCAGGGTTAGACCTTCACCTTCAGGGTTAGACCTTTACCTTCAGGGTTAGACCTTCACCTTCAGGGTTAGACCTTCACCTTCAGAGTTAGACCTTTGCCTTCAGAGTTAGACCTTTGCCTTCAGAGTTAGACCTTTGCCTTCAGGGTTAGACCTTCACCTTCAGGGTTAGACCTTCACCTTCAGAGTTAGACCTTTGCCTTCAGGGTTAGACCTTTACCTTCAGGGTTAGACCTTTGTCTTCAGAGTTAGACCTTTGCCTTCAGAGTTAGACCTTTGCCTTCAGGGTTAGACCTTTGCCTTCAGGGTTAGACCTTCACCTTCAGGGTTAGACCTTTACCTTCAGGGTTAGACCTTCACCTTCAGGGTTAGACCTTCACCTTCAGGGTTAGACCTTTACCTTCAGGGTTAGACCTTCACCTTCAGGGTTAGACCTTCACCTTCAGGGTTAGACCTTTACCTACAGGGTTAGACCTTCAGGAGTAGACTTTCACCTTCAGAATTAGACCTTCACATTTAGAGTTAGACCTTTGCCTTCAGGGTTAGACCTTCACCTTCAGGGTTAGACCTTTACCTTCAGGGTTAGACCTTCACCTTCAGGGTTAGACCTTTACCTTCATGGTTAGACCTTCACCTTCAGGGTTAGACCTTTACCTTAAGTGTTAGACCTTCACTTTCAGGGTTAGACCCTCACCTTCCGAGTTAGACCTTCACCTTTCGAGTTAGACCTTCACCTTTCGAGTTAGACCTTCACCTTTCGAGTTAGACCTTCACCTTCAGGGCTAGACCTCATCAGTGAACCCCAGTACACTTCATCCATAAAGTTAAACCAACATTTTACCCACCATAGCGTGTTGTCATTCCATCTCGGGTTCATCTTCTAATCTTTGTCATTTTGTCTCCAGAGAGGCTCCAACTACGGCTCCCTGCTCACCATGGAGGGTCAGTTCCAGGTATACGCCAAGACTGCGTACTACAAGGTAAATGTTGGTGGAGATGATGGGAACAGGAGAGATGACACCGGATTGTAGAGCAGTGCTGTAATACATTTTATTCTTGGGAGGGTGACTTCCAGGATCCGGCACAGCTGGTCCCATCATCTTATCGATGACCTTTCATTGCAGACATAATTGATGGTCGGTATTTCCTGTCACAATCATTCCTTCTCATCTCATTCTCCAGGGTAATGTTGTCGCTGTGAAGTACTTGAACCACAAGCGCATTGAGCTGACGAGGAAGGTTCTCTTCGAGCTGAAATATGTGAGTCTCTGAATTGTCTGATTCATTATTTAAAGGGACCTGCCGCAAATCCAAACATATCAGAAGATCTTCAACTCCTGTGCTTGGTTCCCCAACTTTCGTCTCCCTCTAGAACAGGAGTCTCCAAACTCTTCTGTATGAGGGCCACATTGTATACAAATATTCCTGGGCCAAAAAAAATCAGCTTCATAAATGAATGAGTACTGCCTTACATTAGGGTCCCCCTCACATTAGGGTCCCCCATCAGAGTCCCCCCTTACGTCAGGGTCTTCATCAGAGTCCCCCCTTATGTCAGGCCCTCCATCAGAGAAATGAAGACCATGGGCAGCCTCTGCTGACCTGAATCCTCACTCAGCACTATGAATATACATCACCGACCTGAGCTGCGGGCCACATACAATCTTGTAGCGGGTCCTCATTTAGGGACTCCTGCCCTAAAAGGACAGCACCATCTTATGTTCAGACATCACCTGGGGTCACCATATGCTTCCTGGACTGAGATGGTGGCTCAGAGATGACAGTCATGTAAATCCTGTGTGACACAGATCAGCCCCCTGCTGCAGCCTCTCACCTCGGGACTGGATAATTAATGATAAAAGGCGGATCTTTCCTGAACAATGATCCTGTTCCTGTATTCTGGGGCATGTCCGGGATTAATTCGTGGAGACAGGTCCACTTTAATCCTAATTTTAGTTATTCCCAAATAGAAGGAACCAGTAACGAAAGGTACATATGGAGGGGGTACTTGTGGGGGGGGGGGGCTCTCCTATACACTGCATTATAAAAATGATAAAAGGCGGAGCTTTCCTGAACAATGATCCTGTTCCTGTATTCTGGGGCACGTCCGGTATTCATTCATGGAGTCAGGTCCACTTTAATCCTAATTTTAGTTATTCCCAAATAGAAGGAACCAGTAATGAATGGTACATATGGAGGGGGTACTTGTGTGGGTGGGGCTCTCCTATACTCTGCATTATAAAAATGATAAAAGACGGAGCTTTCCTGAACAATGCTCCTGTTCCTGTATTCTGGGGCACGTCCGGGATTCATTCATGGAGTCAGGTCCACTTTAATCCTAATTTTAGTTATTCCCAAATAGAAGGAACCAGTAATGAATGGTACATATGGAGGGGGTACTTGTGTGGGTGGGGCTCTCCTATACACTGCATTATAAAAATGATAAAAGACGGAGCTTTCCTGAACAATGATCCTGTTCCTGTATTCTGGGGGACGTCCGGGATTCATTTATGGAGACAGGTCCACTTTAATCCTAACTTTAGTTATTCCCAAATATAAGGAACCAGTAACGAAAGGTATATATGGAGGGGGTACTTTTGTGGGTGGGGCTTTCCTATACGCTGGTTATACAAATGATAAAAGGCGGAGCTTTCCTGAACAATGCTCCTGTTCCTGTATTCTGGGGGACGTCCGGGATTCATTCGTGGAGTGGAATCAGGTCCGCTTTGATCCTAATTTTAGTTAGTCCCAAATAGAAGGAACCAGTAATGAAAGGTATATATGGAGGGGGTACTTTTGTGGGTGGGGCTTTCCTATACGCTGGTTATACAAATGATAAAAGGCGGAGCTTTCCTGAACAATGCTCCTGTTCCTGTATTCTGGGGGACGTCCGGGATTCATTCATGGAGTCAGGTCCACTTTAATCCTAACTTTAGTTATTCCCAAATAGAAGGAACCAGTAACGAAAGGTACATATGGAGGGGGTACTTGTGTGGGTGGGGCTCTCCTATACTCTGCGTTATACAATTGCCCCCCCCCCCCCATTCCCGGGCGGTCGGACCGGTTGCGATGGCGGTGAAACTCTTGACTTTCCAGTAATACAGTGGAATTTTTGCCTCCAGCTGTTGGGCTCTGGCGCTGCCTTGGCATCTGGGGGCCATCCCGCGGCTGACACTTCCTTGGCTCGGGGTCGCAGGAATCGCTGCTGACACAACACAAATCGCTCGTTAAACATAAACAGCTTTTGTTTGTTGTATTTGTTTTTTGGAGTGCGCTTGGCGGCCGCCCCGAGCTTCCCGTCGCTTAAAGCTGAACCTTCATCTGCTTAGAGCTTGCCTTCCCCCGGCCTCTACTCAGTGTGATAAAACATATTTATTACATATCTTATTATAGGCCTGGGGATGTCATCGCTGGGTCTCTGTGCTTCTCTATGAAGTGCAGGCAGATCATGGCTGGTGGGAGGGGCCAGCAGGGGGCGGTACATAACTTCCTAAAAAACCTCTGTACTCCTTTCCAGAGCCTTCAGCCCTGATGCAAGCAGTGGGAGGAGTTATGCAAATATAATGGTGCTTTGATAGGTAGGGTCGGTCTGGAGGAGTGGGCGGTCCTAGGCAGGCTGTATTTGCATAAGTAACGCCCACATGTGATGCTGAGACTCTATGACTGACAGAACTGAAATCCTATGAGTGACTGGGGGTGAGGGGGATAGAGTGGTAAGGGGGCTACACACATGGCCTGGGGTAGTGAGAAAGAGGGGTGGGGGGCTACACACATGGCCAGGGGGAGTGGGGAAGATGGGTAAGGGGGCAACAAACAAGGCCTATGGTAGGGGGGAAGAGGGGTGGGGGGCTAGACACACGGCTGGAGGTGAGGGGGTAGAGTGGTAAGGGGGCTACACACATGACTGGGGATAGGGGGGAAGAGGGGTGGGGGGCTACACACATGACTGGGGTGAGGGGGTAGAGTGGTAAGAGGGCTTCGCACAAGGCTGGGGTTAGGGGGGAAGAGGGGTGGGGAGCTACACACATGGCCGGGGACGAGGGGGTAGAGTGGTAAGAGGGCTACACACAAGGCTGGGGTTAGGGGGGAAGAGGGGTGGGGAGCTACACACATGGCCGGGGGTGAGGGGGTAGAGTGGTAAGAGGGCTACACACAAGGCTGGGGGTAGAGGGGTAGGAGGGCTATATGCAAGGTTAGGGGAAAGTTTTCAGGAAGCTATTTACAGTACCCCGCTAGCCCCTCCCACCAGCCATTATCTGCCTGCACTGCATAGAGAAGCACAGAGACCCAGTGATGACATCACTGGGTAAAAAATAAGACATGTAAGGAAGATGGGAAGATTAATAAATGTCATTAGTATGTATATGAGGGGGGAGGGGGAAATGTAAGCAGATTAAACTTCATCTTTAACCATTTCCTGGAGGTGGCTGTCTCTGATGAGTCACACCCCTCCTCCTCTCCTCGCCGTCTTTAACATTCTCCGCGTCCTTTGCTCTCGCTCGCCTCCTGAATGCTCTTGGTAATGTTATTTGCTGGGCCGAGTATTAATCAGAACATTGGCTGACATTTCCCCGGTGATCACAGAACCCCCCCCTCCCCTCCCCTCCCCACAGACAGACTGCCGAAGAAATCTATCCACACTTAATTCAGCGCCATCGCCCCACTCCATCGCCGAATATTACTCACATCTCAGCAGGAACACATTTATTTCTGGAGAAATGTGAAGGTGACATCAGGCATTGAAGGGTATCGGCGGCTGGGGCGGAGCCGCCGGCAAACCCCCAATCCCTCACTCAGTCCATTTATATTCCGGGAGAAGAAATGAGAGCGCCACACAGCCGTCTGATAATTCAAGTGTGAGATTGGAGATAATCCGTCATGCTGAGTAATCAGCAGTTGTGCTTTCCACTCGAGATTGCTCAGCATTGGCAGTCAGGGAATCATAATGACTCTTCCAGCTCACTGACTGGGGATGAGGGCCCTGAGGAAGTCACTGAGGGTGACAGTAATGGAGAAGTCACTGGGGGTGACAGTCCTGAGGAAGTCACTGAGGGTGACAGTCATGGAGAAGTCACTGAGGGTGACAGCCCTGAGGAAGTCACTGAGGGTGACAGTCATGGAGAAGTCACTGAGGGTGACAGTCCTGAGGAAGTCACTGAGGGTGACAGTCCTGAGGAAGTCACTGAGGGTGACAGTCATGGAGAAGTCACTGAGGGTGACAGTCCTGAGGAAGTCACTGAGGGTGACAGCCCTGAAGAAGTCACTGAGAGTGACAGTCTGAGGAATTTACTGGGGGTGACAGTCCTGAGGAAGTCACTGGGGGTGACAGTCCTGAGGAAGTCACTGAGGGTGACAGTCCTGAAGATGACAGTCCTGAGGAAGTCACTGAGGGTGACAGTCCTGAGGAAGTCACTTAGAGTGACAGTCCTGAGGAAGTCACTGAGGGTGACAGTCATGGAGAAGTCACTGAGAGTGACAGCCCTGAGGAAGTCACTGAGGGTGACAGTCATGGAGAAGTCACTGAGGGTGACAGTCCTGAGGAAGTCACTGAGGGTGACAGTCCTGAGGAAGTCACTGAGGGTGACAGTCATGGAGAAGTCACTGAGGGTGACAGTCCTGAGGAAGTCACTGAGGGTGACAGTCCTGAAGAAGTCACTGAGAGTGACAGTCTGAGGAATTTACTGGGGGTGACAGTCCTGAGGAAGTCACTGGGGGTGACAGTCCTGAGGAAGTCACTGAGGGCGACAGTCCTGAAGATGACAGTCCTGAGGAAGTCACTGAGGGTGACAGTCCTGAGGAAGTCACTTAGAGTGACAGTCCTGAGGAAGTCACTGGGGTGACAGTCCTGAGGAAGTCACTGGGGGTGACAGTCCTGAGGAAGACACTGAGGGTGACAGTCATGGAGAAGTCACTGAGGGTGACAGTCCTGAGGAAGTCACTGAGGGTGACAGTCCTGAAGAAGTCACTGAGAGTGACAGTCTTGAGGAATTTACTGGGGGTGACAGTCCTGAGGAAGTCACTGGGGGTGACAGTCCTGAGGAAGTCACTGAGGGTGACAGTCCTGAGGAAGTCACTAAGGGTGACAGTCTTGAAGATGACAGTCCTGAGAAAGTCACTGAGGGTGACAGTCCTGAGGAAGTCACTAGGGGTGACAGTCCTGAGGAAGACACTGAGTGTGACAGTCCCGAAGAAGTCACTTAGGGTGACAGTCCTGAGGGTGACAGTCCTGTGGAAGTCACTGAGGGTGACAGTCCTGAGGAGGTCACTTAGAGTGACAGTCCTGAGGAAGTCACTGGGGTGACAGCCCTGAGGAAGTCACTGAGGGTGACAGTCATGGGGAAGTCACTGAGGGTGACGCTCCTGAGGAAGTCACTGGGGGTGACAGTCCTGAGGAAGTCACTGAGGGTGACAGTTCTGAAGAAGTCACTGAGGGGGACAGTCATGGAGAAGTCACTGAGGGTGACAGTCTTGAGGAAGTCACTGAAGGTGACACTCCTGAAGAAGTCACTGAAGGTGACACTCCTGAGGAAGTCACTGGGGGTGACAGCCCTGAGGAAGTCACTGGAGGTGACAGCCCTGAGGAAGTCACTGAGGGTGACACTCCTGAGGAAGTCACTGGGGGTGACAGCCCTGAGGAAGTCACTGAGGCTTGACAGTCCTGGGGAAGTCACTGGGAATGACAATCCTAAAGAAGTCAGAGAGGGCAGCCACCGTGTTCTTGTTCTGATGGGTTCCCTTTAACTTCAATGTGGTGTCGGGGGAGGGGGGGCAGTGACACGGAGAGAGGGGATATGAAGAAAGATTTGATCATTATATAATGAAGGCTCTGACCAATCATCATCTCTATTACAGATGAGGGACGTCCAGAATGAACATCTGACCCGATTTGTCGGGGCGTGTACAGACCCGCCCAATATCTGTATACTGACCGAGTACTGCCCCCGGGGGAGCCTGCAGGTGAGTATTCCACCATGAGATCTGCAGAACATCGCTCTGTCCCACCCCCCTCCTGACAGATATATATTGATATATTCTGCAGATTATTCCATCACTGACCTCTCTAGAGATCTGCAGAACATCGCTCCGTCCCATCCCCCTCCTGACAGATCCATATTGATATATTCTGCAGATTATTCCATCACTGACCTCTCTAGAGATCTGCAGAGCATTGCTCCATGATTGTATATTCCCTCTCTGCAGGACATTTTGGAGAATGAGAGTATTACTCTGGATTGGATGTTCCGATATTCATTGATAAATGACATTGTGAAGGTAAGTGACCTCCGTCCTCACAATTCCGATCACGTTATCAATCAGGCTAAACCTTAATTGGCAATAATCAATGTAATCAGCATCACTCCCCCCTAATGAATGTTCATTAACAATCCATTAAAGCTCTTTAATCGGCTTATAGTCCCCCCCTCCCCCTCCCCCCTCATCTACATGATAATGACATTTTGTAAATTAAACCTTTCCATTTTCATTACACACCTTATTATAGACCTCACTGGGTCTCTGTGCTTCTCTATGCAATGCAGACAGATCATGGCTTGTGGGAGGGGCTGGCGGGGGGGCTGTACATACCTTCACCTGGCCTCAGTACTCCTCTCAAGAGCCCTCAGCCACGATGCAAGCAGTGGGAGGGGTTATACAAATATCAAAATGCCTTGATGGGTGGGTGTCAGCAGGGGCACAGTGCAGACAGGGGACATAGATCCTCACTGGGGGAAGACAGCAGGGACACAGTGCAGACAGGGGACATAGAACCTCCCTGGGGGAAGACAGCAGGGGCACAGTGCAGACAGGGGACATAGAACCTCACTGGGGGAGGACAGCAAGGACACAGTGTAGACAGGGGACATAGAACCTCACTGGGGGAGGACAGCAGGGACACAGTGTAGACAGGGGACATAGAACCCCACTGGGGGAGGACAGCAGGGGCACAGTGCAGACAGGGGACATAGAACCTCACTGGGGGAGGACAGCAGGGGCACAGCGCAGACAAGGGACATAGAACCTCACTGGGAGAAGACAGCAGGGGCACAGTGCAGACAGGGGACATAGAACCTCACTGGGGAGGACAGCAGGGGCACAGTGCAGACAGGGGACATAGAACCTCACTGGGGGAGGACAGCAGGGACACAGTGCAGACAGGGGACATAGAACCTCACTGGGGGAGGACAGCAGGGACACAGTGTAGACAGGGGACATAGAACCTTACTGGGGGAGGACAGCAGGGACACAGTGCAGACAGGGGACATAGAACATCACTGGGGAGGACAGCAGGGACACAGTGTAGACAGGGGACATAGAACCCCAATGGGGGAGGACAGCAGGGACACAGTGTAGACAGGGGACATAGAACCTCACTGGGGGAGGACAGCAGGGGCACAGTGCAGACAGGGGACATAGAACCTCACTGGGGAAGGACAGCAGGGACACAGTGCAGACAGGGGACATAGAACCCCACTGGGGGAGGACAGCAGGGGCACAGTGTAGACAGGGGACATAGAACCTCACTGGGGGAGGACAGCAGGGGCACAGTGTAGACAGGGGACATAGAACCTCACTGGGGGAGGACAGCAGGGACACAGTGTGGACAGGGGTCATAGAACCTCACTGGGGGAGGAAATCAGCGGTACAGGGCAGACAGGGGATATAGAACCTCACTGGGGGAGGACAGCAGGGACGCAGTGCAGACAGGGGACATAGAACCTCACTGGGGGAGGAAAGCAGGGGCACAGTGCAGACAGGGGACATAGAACCTCACTGGGGGGGACAGCAGGGACACAGTGCAGACAGGGGACATAGAACCTCACTGGGGGAGGACAGCAGGGGCACAGTATAGACAGGGGACACAGAACCTCACTGGGGGAGGACAGCAGGGACACAGTGCAGACAGGGGACATAGAACCTCACTGGGGAGGACAGCAGGGACACAGTGCAGACAGGGGACATAGAACCTCACTGGGGGAGGACAGCAGGGGCACAGTATAGACAGGGGACACAGAACCTCACTGGGGGAGGACAGCAGGGACACAGTGCAGACAGGGGACATAGAACCCTACTGGGGGAGGACAGCAGGGACACAGTGCAGACAGGGGACACAGAACCTCACTGGGGGAGGACAGCAGGGACACAGTGCAGACAGGGGACATAGAACCTCACTGGGGGAGGACAGCAGGGACACAGTGTAGACAGGGGACATAGAACCTCACTGGGGAGGACAGCAGGGACACAGTGTAGACAGGGGACATAGAACCTCACTGGGGGAGGACAGCAGGGACACAGTGTAGACAGGGGACATAGAACCTCACTGGGGGAGGACAGCAGGGACACAGTGTAGACAGGGGACATAGAACCTCACTGGGGGAGGACAGCAGGGACACAGTGTAGACAGGGGACATAGAACCTCACTGGGGAGGACAGCAGGGACACAGTGTAGACAGGGGACATAGAACCTCACTGGGGGAGGACAGCAAGGACACAGTGCAGACAGTGAACATAGAACCTCACTGGGGGAGGACAGCAGGGGCACAGTGCAGACAGGGGACATAGAACCCCACTGGGGGAGGACAGCAGGGACACAGTGTAGATAGGGGA
This sequence comes from Pelophylax lessonae, assembly GCF_965119305.1. Taxonomy (NCBI): domain Eukaryota; kingdom Metazoa; phylum Chordata; class Amphibia; order Anura; family Ranidae; genus Pelophylax; species Pelophylax lessonae. The sequence continues at coordinate 3,109,409 of NC_138780.1, forward strand.
CATAGAACCTCACTGGGGAGGACAGCAGGGACACAGTGCAGACAGGGGACATAGAACCTCACTGGGGGAGGACAGCAGGGACACAGTGTAGACAGGGAACATAGAACCCCACTGGGGAGGACAGCAGGGACACAGTGTAGACAGGGGACATAGAACCTCACTGGGGAGGACAGCAGGGACACAGTGCAGACAGGGGACATAGAACCTCACTGGGGAGGACAGCAGGGACACAGTGCAGACAGGGGACATAGAACCCCACTGGGGGAGGACAGCAAGGACACAGTGTAGACAGGGGACATAGACCCTCACTGGGGGAGGACAGCAGGGACACAGTGCAGACAGGGGACATAGAACCTCACTGGGGGAGGACAGCAGGGACACAGTGCAGACAGGGGACATAGAACTTCACTGGGGGAGGACAGCAGGGGCACAGTGCAGACAGGGGACATAGAACCTCACTGGGGGAAGACAGCAGGGGCACAGCGCAGACAGGGGACATAGAACCTCACTGGGGGAGGACAGCAGGGACACAGTGTGGACAGGGGACATAGAACCTCACTGGGGAGGACAGCAGGGACACAGTGCAGACAGGGGACATAGAACCTCACTGGGGGAGGACAGCAGGGACACAGTGCAGACAGGGGACATAGAACCTCACTGGGGGAGGACAGCAGGGACACAGTGCAGACAGGGGACATAGAACCCCACTGGGGGAGGACAGCAGGGACACAGTGCAGACAGGGGACATAGAACCCCACTGGGGGAGGACAGCAGGGACACAGTGCAGACAGGGGACATAGAATCTCACTGGGGGAGGACAGCAGGGACACAGTGTGGACAGGGGACATAGAACCTCACTGGGGAGGACAGCAGGGACACAGTGCAGACAGGGGACATAGAACCTCACTGGGGGAGGACAGCAGGGACACAGTGCAGACAGGGGACATAGAACCCCACTGGGGGAGGACAGCAGGGACACAGTGCAGACAGGGGACATAGAACCTCACTGGGGAGGACAGCAGGGACACAGTGCAGACAGGGGACATAGAACCTCACTGGAAATAAAAGTAATCAAAGTGATATTTTTAATGTCCTCCAGGGAATGCTCTTCCTGCACAACAGCGTCATTGGGTCCCACGGGAACCTCAAGTCCTGCAACTGCGTGGTGGACAGCCGCTTCGTTCTGAAGATCACCGACTACGGATTGGCCAGCTTCCGCGGGGTGGTGGACGCCGAGGATTCTCACGCTTTTTTTGCCAGTAAGATGAATCGCCTCCCTTCAGGAGATCTTCTCACCCTTCTACCTGCTGCCATTCTGATGTCTTTCCTCATCCATTGTTGTAGAGAGGCTGTGGACCGCTCCGGAGCTCCTCCGCATGGAATCCCCCGATCCTCAGGGGACCCAGAAAGGAGACGTCTACAGTTTTGGCATTATACTTCAGGAGATTGCTCTCAGAAACGGGGTCTTCTACATGGACAGCAGCGACTATAGCCCCAAAGGTGGGTGTAATGACCAGGGTGCTGACCCCACCACCAGACAGCAGGGTTTAGTGGGCCGTGGTTCCTTTTTTCTTCTGTTATTTCCCTGACTCTCTGAATTTTCCTTTCAGAAATCATAGATCGAGTTAAGAGCCAGGAGAAGCCATACTTCCGACCGTCCACCAACCTTTACTGCCATATCCAGGAACTGGGGGTGCTCATGCAGAGGTGCTGGGCGGAGGACCCTCTAGACCGGCCAGACTTCAACCAGATTAAAGTTCTGCTACGAAAGTTCAACAGGTGAAGATCTGCATGCTGGGAACGCCTCTGGGCTCAGCTTCCTCTTAAAGATTTCTATTTAACTGGGCAGGAGGGGGGATTCCCATAGAGAGGGGGGCATGGCCAGAATTATTCAGATGTTTTAGTTGGTATTAGGGGCCTCGTGTGTGCCAATCTGGACCACTGACACCATACAGGAGGCCAGGTAACATTCCTCACCAGTCCTGGTGCTCCCTGCAGCCTCATTTTCTTTCTCTTAGGAGTTTTGTATGTTGGTGGTCCCATGAGTACATTGTCATTTCTATTGGTGGTCCTATCACTACATCGTCATGTATGTTGGTGATCCTATGAGTACATCGTCATGTCTGTTGGTGATCCTATGAGTACATCATCATGTCTGTTGGTGATCCTATGAGTACATCGTCATGTCTGTTGGTGGTCCTATGAGTACATTGTCATGTCTGTTGGTGGTCCTATGAGTACATCGTCATGTCTGTTGGTGGTCCTATGAATACATCGTCATGTCTGTTGGTCCTCTGAGTACATCGTCATGTCTGTTGGTGGTCCTATGAATACATCGTCATGTCTGTTGGTCCTCTGAGTACATCGTCATGTCTGTTGGTGGTCCTATGAGTACATCGTCATGTCTGTTGGTGGTCCTATGAGTACATCGTCATGTCTGTTGGTGGTCCTATGAGTACATCGTCATGTCTGTTGGTGGTCCTATGAGTACATCGTCATGTATGTTGGTGGTCCATGTTTATGTGTGTTGGTGGTCCTATGAATACATCGTCATGTCTGTTGGTCCTCTGAGTACATCGTCATGTCTGTTGGTGGTCCTATGAGTACATCGTCATGTATGTTGATGGTCCTATGAATACATCGTCATGTATGTTGGTGGTCCTATGAGTACATCGTCATGTATGTTGGTGGTCCTATGAGTACATCGTCATGTATGTTGGTGGTCCTATGAGTACATCGTCATGTCTGTTGGTCCTCTGAGTACATCGTCATGTCTGTTGGTGGTCCTATGAGTACATCGTCATGTCTGTTGGTCCTCTGAGTACATCGTCATGTATGTTGGTGGTCCTATGAGTACATCGTCATGTATGTTGGTGGTCCTCTGAGTACATCTTCATGTCTGTTGGTGGTCCTCTGAGTACATCGTCATGTCTGTTGGTGGTCCTATGAGTACATCGTCATGTCTGTTGGTCCTCTGAGTACATCGTCATGTCTGTTGGTGGTCCTATGAGTACATCGTCATGTCTGTTGGTGGTCCTATGAGTACATCGTCATGTATGTTGGTGGTCCTATGAGTACATCGTCATGTATGTTGGTGGTCCATGTTTATGTATGTTGGTGGTCCTATGAGTACATCGTCATGTATGTTGGTGGTCCTATGAGTACATCGTCATGTCTGTTCTTCGCAGGGAGAACAGCTCGAACATCTTGGACAATCTGCTGTCCCGCATGGAGCAGTACGCCAATAACCTGGAGGAGTTGGTGGAGGACCGGACGCAGGCCTACCTGGAAGAGAAACGCAAGGCTGAGGCTCTCCTCTACCAGATACTTCCCCAGTGAGTATGAGGAGACGGGGCGCACAAACTTTACTTCTTTTTGTCTGCTGCACCTTCAGTATCATTTCAGTAAGTATTTCAGGAGAGGAGAGTAGAGGAAGGAGCAGAGTCCTCCAGCAGTGCAGAGTATTTCAGGAGAGGAGAGTAGAGGAAGGAGCAGAGTCCTCCAGCAGTGCAGAGTATTTCAGGAGAGGAGAGTTATAGAGGAAGGAGCAGAGTCCTCCAGCAGTGCAGAGTATTTCAGGAGAGGAGAGTTATAGAAAGGAGCAGAGTCCTCCAGCAGAGCAGAGTATTTCAGGAGAGGAGAGTTATAGAGGAAGGAGCAGAGTCCTCCAGCAGTGCAGAGTATTTCAGGAGAGGAGAGTTGTAGAGGAAGGAGCAGAGTCTTCCAGCAGAGCAGAGTCAGGAGAGGAGTTATAGAGGAAGGAGCAGAGTCCTCCAGCAGAGCAGTTATAGAGTAAGGAGCAGAGTCCTCCAGCAGTGCAGAGTATTTCAGGAGAGGAGAGTTGTAGAAAGGAGCAGAGTCCTCCAGCAGTGCAGAGTATTTCAGGAGAGGAGAGTTATAGAGGAAGGAGCAGAGTCTTCCAGCAGAGCAGAGTCAGGAGAGGAGTTATAGAGGAAGGAGCAGAGTCCTCCAGCAGAGCAGTTATAGAGTAAGGAGCAGAGTCCTCCAGCAGTGCAGAGTATTTCAGGAGAGGAGAGTTGTAGAGGAAGGAGCAGAGTCCTCCAGCAGTGCAGAGTATTTCAGGAGAGGAGTTATAGAGGAAGGAGCAGAGTCCTCCAGCAGTGCAGAGTATTTCAGGAGAGGAGAGTTATAGAGGAAGGAGCAGAGTCCTCCAGCAGTGCAGAGTATTTCAGGAGAGGAGAGTTATAGAGGAAGGAGCAGAGTCCTCCAGCAGAGCAGAGTCAGGAGAGGAGAGTTATAGAGGAAGGAGCAGAGTCCTCCAGCAGTGCAGAGTATTTCAGGAGAGGAGAGTTATAGAGGAAGGAGCAGAGTCCTCCAGCAGTGCAGAGTATTTCAGGAGAGGAGAGTTATAGAGGAAGGAGCAGAGTCCTCCAGCAGAGCAGAGTCAGGAGAGGAGAGTTATAGAGGAAGGAGCAGAGTCGTTATGGATCGTCATGCTGCCTCTTTCCATCCTTGTAGTTCTGTGGCTGAGCAGCTGAAGAGAGGGGAGACGGTGCAGGCCGAGGCTTTTGACAGCGTCACCATTTACTTCAGTGACATTGTGGGGTTCACGTCGCTATCGGCTGAAAGTACGCCAATGCAGGTACTCTGGAGTCACATGATCATTTCTCAGACCTCATACCCCTTCTAGAACTGATAGAGAGTCTCCTCTCTCTTTCCTTGGGACTCTGTTGGGGGAGATTTCTATCAGTTTGGTGCAGAGTAATTCTTTATTTCTCCTCCTTTCTCCGCCTGGCTCCTCCTGCTTTCGTCTTATGGGGTCGCTTCCTCTTTCAGGTGGTCACGCTGTTGAACGATCTCTACACTTGCTTTGATGCCATCATAGACAACTTCGATGTCTACAAGGTAAGGCCTGCAGGCGGAGGCCTCCTTTACAGTCCTAAAATGTCTAACAGAGGTTTGATGATAAATTTGTCTGTTTCGGGGATGATTATTAGGTGGAGACGATCGGTGACGCGTACATGGTGGTGTCCGGGCTGCCGGTTCGCAATGGGAAGCTCCATGCCCGAGAGATCGCACGGATGTCTCTGGCCTTGCTGGACGCCGTCAAGACATTTAAAATCCGACATCGCCCCACTCAGCAGCTGCGACTTCGGATAGGAATTAATACAGGTGAGCAGGGGGCGGGGCCAAACCTATTACCTTGTCTCGTCCAGAGCTGGAGCCAGTCATTGCCGGCTCAGCGAAGCAGCACCACCTCTGCAGATATACGCACTGTGACATTCCCCAGAGCTAGCTGTGCTTCTGGGAGTCACAGACACGGGTCCTTATCCACTGGGAGAGGAGCCGTTCAAGAAATACAGGGCTACATGGAGATGCTGGTGTCACTGAGGCACAAAGGGCGTGCTGGAGTCACAGGATGGCACAAGATGCTCGGGGGTCAATTCCTGACGCTGGATGCTGGGTGACACAGAAAGCTCAGGAGACACTGGAGATGCAAGAGTCATCGTAGACACAGGCGCACAGGGGTCACTGGAGACACAGGAGTACTGGAGACACCAGAGTGAAGGGGTCACTGGAGACACAGGAGACACTGAGGTTACTGGAGACACTGGAGATGCAGGCGTCATTGTAGACACAGGCGCACAGGGGTCACTGGAGACACAGGAGTACTGGAGACACCAGAGTGCAGGGGTCACTGGAGACACAGGAGTCATTGTAGACACAGGCACACAGGGGTCACTGGAGACACAGGAGTACTGGAGGCACCAGAGTGCAGGGGTCACTGGAGACACAGGAGTCATTGTAGACACAGGCACACAGGGGTCACTGGAGACACAGGAGTACTGGAGGCACCAGAGTGCAGGGGTCACTGGAGACACAGGAGTCATTGTAGACACAGGCGCACAGGGGTCACTGGAGACACAGGAGTACTGGAGACACCAGAGTGCAGGGGTCACTGGAGACACAGGAGTCATTGTAGACACAGGCACACAGGGGTCACTGGAGACACAGGAGTACTGGAGGCACCAGAGTGCAGGGGTCACTGGAGACACAGGAGTCATTGTAGACACAGGGGTCACTGGAGACACAGGAGTACTGGAGGCACCAGAGTGCAGGGGTCACTGGAGACACAGGAGTCATTGTAGACACAGGCGCACAGGGGTCACTGGAGACACAGGAGTACTGGAGACACCAGAGTGCAGGAGTCACTGGAGACACAGGAGACACTGAGGTTACTGGAGACACTGGAGATGCAGGCGTCATTGTAGACACAGGCGCACAGGGGTCACTGGAGACACAGGAGTTACTGGAGACACAGGAAACCAGGAGACACTGAGGTTACTGGAGACACTAGAGCGCAGGAGTCATTGTAGGCACAGGCGCACAGGGGTCACAGGAGTACTGGAGGCACCAGAGTGCAGGGGTGATTGAAGACACAGGAGTACTTGAGACACTGGAGTGCAAGGGTCACTGGAGACACATGAAATAAGGAGACCCTGAGGTTGCTGAAGACACTAGAGCGCAGGAGTCATTGTAGACACTAACGCACAGGGGTTACTGGAGACACAAGAGTCACTGGAGACATCAGAGCGCAGGGGGCACTGGAGACACAGGAGACATTGTAGACACAGGATTCCAGGAGATACTGAGGTTACTGGAGACACTAGACCACAGGACTCATTGTAGACACTGATGCATAGAGGTCACTGGAGACACAGGAGTCACCGGAGACACAGGAGTCACCGGAGACACAGGAGTCACCGGAGACACAGGAGTCACTGGAGACACAGGAATCAATGGAGACACAGGGGTCACTGGAGACATAGGGTTCACTGGAGACACAGGGGTCACTGGAGACACAGGGGTACTGGAGACACTGAGGATACTGGAGACACAGAGACACAGGAGTCATTGGAGACAAAGGGGTGCAGGTGACACTGAAGACATAGGAGTCACTCTAGACACAGGGGTGGAATGGACACTAGAGACACAGAAGTCATTGGAGACAAAGGGGTGCAGGGGACACTGGAGACACAGGAGTCATTGTAGACATAGGGATGTAGGGGACACTGGAGACACAGGGGTGCAGCGGACACTGGAGACACAAGGGTGCAGGGATCACTGGAGACACAGGGCTGCAGGGGATACTGAAGACACAGGGGTGCAGTGGATACTGGAGATGCGGGAGTCATTGGAGGCAAAGGGGTGCAGGTCACACTGAAGACACAGGAGTTAATCTAGACATGGGTGAAGAGGACACCGGAGACACAGATGTCACTGGAGACACAGGGGTGCAGGGATCACTGGAGACACAGGGGTGCAGGGGACACTGGAGACACAGGGCTGCAGGGGATACTGAAGACACAGGGGTGCAGTGGATACTGGAGATATGGGAGTCACTGGAGGCAAAGGGGTGCAGGTCACACTGAAGACACAGGAGTTAATCTAGACATGGGTGAAGAGGACACTGGAGACACAGATGTCACTGGAGACACAGGGGTGCAGGGGACACTGGAGACACAGGGGTGCAGGGATCACTGGAGACACAGGGGTTCAGGGGACACTGGAGACACAGGGGTGCAGGGGACACTGGAGACACAGGGGTGCAGGGATCACTAGAGACACAGGGGTGCAGGGGACACTGGAGACACAGGGGTGCAGGGGACACTGGAGACACAGGGGTGCAGGGGACACTGGAGACACAGGGGTGCAGGGATCACTGGAGACACAGGGGTGCAGGGGATACTGGAGAAAGAGGGGTGCAGGGGACACTGGAGACACAGGGGTGCAGGGGATACTGGAGAAAGAGGGGTGCAGGGGACACTGGAGACACAGGGCCGCAGGTGATACTGGAGACATAGAGAACTCTGGACGCGCCAGAGCACTGGGGTCACTGAAGAAATAGTTGTCACTGGTGATGCTGGGTTCACTGGAGACACAGGAGTCTCTGGAGACACAGGGGGTTACAGCATACACAGAGGCCGTTGGTGTGCACAGGGGTCACAGAGTAATTCCCTGCAGCCAGATTTCACAGAGCTCTTCACCTGTGCAGTGGGCGGATCTGTGCTGTGTGACTTCCTCTCTCCCCTGCATCACTAGTCAGGTAAGTCCGAAGATGGCTGTGAGGAACTTCCTAGTACACACACTTTGATACATTAGGTTTACTATATGTCAGAGATTAGAATGTTAGAAGTCATGGGGCCCCACACAGTCCTCCTGATGGGGCCACAACCATGCCTACACCCCACCTACTTCCCTGCAGAAATGAACAATAAAGCTGCCCTGGGCCCCCCTGTTTAGCTGATGGGGGCTGGGCCCAGTACAATAGGACTGGTTGTACTGCCTTATCAGCGGCCCTGGCGATAGGGAGGAGAATGCAGTGGGTGTGTCCTAGATTCCATTGCTGCAATGAAGAGGGGTTCCCAGATTATCGAGGAAGTGGGGGGAGGAAAAATTGCACGAAAGGCAGACACTCCTTAGCTGGTAAATCTACTATGAGGGTCCATCATTTAATCCCGGATAATAATGCCAGGCAGTTCTGCTGATCATAAAGCTTTGTTTCTGTCTAGGTCCCGTCTGTGCCGGAGTCGTGGGTCTCAAGATGCCTCGATACTGCCTCTTCGGAGATACGGTGAACACAGCATCTCGTATGGAGTCCAATGGTGAAGGTGAGATTGCCTGTTGGAGTGAGGTATACGATGACCACAACTTCTAATACCCACTCTTGTTTTCTTCTTGTGGGGGGGCAGTAGATGTTTCTTCAGGGTCCTGAAGGGTAGGACTTCTTAAGTTTTGTCCTACATACATGAACTCACGATTCCAGAGAGGTAGCAATCTGGGCTCGGATTGGAACGTATTATCCTTTTGGACTATCTTAGAGGTTATTGTCCAGTTTGAAATGAGTATAAAGCACCAGATGCCTCCATTGCTTTAGTGGTTAATATGGTCCATCATCATGTGTGACCAGTTCTGACCAGGCATCGTCAGGTGTGACCAGTTCTGACCAGGCATCGTCAGGTGTGACCAGTTCTGACCAGGCATCGTCAGGTGTGACCAGTTCTGACCAGGCATCGTCAGGTGTGACCAGTTCTGACCAGGAACCTCCCACCCTTCTGCCTTCATGTCTTCTATATTTTTGTGTTTTGTAGCACTAAAGATCCACGTCTCCACAGACACGCGGAATGTCTTAGAAGAGTTCAGCTGCTTTGATCTGGAACTCAGAGGAGACGTGGAGATGAAGGTAAGGACACGTTGTAGACATGTTCTACTCATTCTTCATAGCATGGTCAACGCTCCTCATACCTCAATCCTTCTCTTTCCCAGGGCAAAGGCAAAGTCCGAACCTACTGGCTACTGGGCGAACACAGCAGTAGTAGCACCCACGGGTGAATCTTTGCTGGCCTTCACAGGGGGATTATGTGACTTGGGGTACTCTCAATCCTCAACAAGACCGTGTTTGTACCTCATAGACGTCTCCACCTCGCAGTGGCAATTGACACTAAGGAGGGTGGTGGAGTAAACTGCCTAAAACATGGACCAAAGCCGAGGAAGGTTGGCCTTCCTCACATGTAGACATGTCAACCAGCACACGCAACAGTGCCATCATCGTGTATCTTAGCAACGACAGATGGAGCAGGTGAGGGACTACAGACACCAACGGCAAGGAGCTGTCTCCAAATTGTATATGGTTTCCCCCCACTTGAAAGACCGGATCTGCGTTGTGTCTATAGACGTTCCTGTCTAAGTTAAGGCTTAATTATCAGAAGAATGGATGTACATTCCTCGGAATACATTGGTGATGTCCTTGAAGAATCAAGGTCCTTCGCTACTGAATAGCCAATGAGGACCTACAACACCAAAGTCTCTCTTCCTCGGAACTGACAAGGATGGTACTGGCCATCCCATCTACCTCACCTGAGGTCTCTCTATCATGGACGCCTCCATCAAGACCCACCCCCTTACTTTCAGCTAGTTAAACCTTAACTTATTTCAGATCTCTAATTCCTTGGTTCTCAAGCTTTGTGAGGGCTCATAAGTGACTGAACCCAACAGACCAATGGACCCCACGAGCCGGAGCTTGAAGAAGAACCTCAGCCTCCGACGCCCAGCGAACATTTTATGGGCTACAAATGTGAAGTGGACATTCCTGATTTACTGCTATAAATATTTCTAAATTCTCAATGTGTTATAGTATTTTTGGTTACAGATGTATTTTTGTAGCTCGGTGATGGAGGAAGCTGTGGGGGTTTGGAGGTGGGTTGGGTGGTAAAAATGGAAAATTGTATCAAATTCTTACTGTAATTTTCTTTGCCAGGTGCCAGTCCATGGCAGCATGCAGTACAGTACCATAATATGCTGCCGTGTTGGTACCATGAAAATGGAAAATTGTATCAAATAGTTACCAAAATTTTCTTTTGATGGTACCAATCCATGGCATGTACTACCACATGTATGCCGCCATGTTGGTGCCAGGAAATGGAAAATTGTATCAAATTCTTACCGGAATTTTCTTTGCCAGGTGCCAGTCCATGGCAACAAACTCTACAGTACCATAGTATGCCGCCATGTTGGTGCTGGGAAAATGGAAAATTGTATAAAATACTTACAAAATGTTTCCTTTGATGGTACCAATCTATGACAAATGTTACCACATGTATGCTGCCAGGTTGGTGCCAGGAGGACGGAAATTTGTATCAAATACTGACTGTCAATTTCCCTTGATGGTACCAATCCATGACAGATACTACTACATCTATGCTGCCATGTTGGCGCCAGGAAATGGAAAATTGTATAAAATTCTTACTGTAATTTTCTTTTCCAGGCGCCAGTCCATGGCAGCATGTAGTACAGTACCATAATATGCTGCCGTGTTGGTACCATGAAAATTTAAAATTGTTTCAAATAGTTACCAAAATTTTCTTTTGATGGTACCAATCCATGGCATATACTACCACATGTATGCCGCCATGTTGGTGCCAGGAAATAGAAAGTTGTATGAAATACTTACCGTAATTTTCTTTGCCAGGTACCAGTCCATGGCAGCATGCAGTACAGTACCATAATATGCTGCCGTATTGGTACCATGAAAATTTAAAATTGTATCAAATAGTTACCAAAATTTTCTTTTGATGATACCAATCCATGGCATATATTACCACATGTATGCTGCCATGTGGGTGCCAGGAAATAGAAAGTTGTGCCAGGAGCCAGTCCATGGCAGCAAATACTACAGTACCATTGTATGCCGCCATGTTGGTGCTGGGAAAATGGAAAATTGTATCAAATACTTACTAAATTTTTCCTTTGATGGTACCAATCTATGGCAAATGTTACCACATGTATGCCACCAGGTTGGTGCCAGGAGGACGGAAATTTGTATCAAATACTTACTGTCAATTTCCCTTGACGGTACCAATCCATGGCATATACTACCACATGTATGCTGCCGTGTTGGCGCCAGGAAATGGAAAATTGTATCAAATATTTACCGTAATTTTCTTACAAACCAATAATCTATGAGGACAATCTAATGGTCAGAGACATAACAAGTCATGGGTGGGGGAGGAGACCAGAGAGAAAACCCGTAGAGAGATCTGAGTCTGCAGATAACAATATAAATGGGTCCACACACGGCCTGGCGGAGTACGGGAACATGAAGGACTGTCGGCAGCTAAGCATTAAATTACTTCATCCTCTACTTGAAATTCAAGTCTTTGGTTTCAAATGAGAAAGTAATTAACATGATTACAATGAGGCATTCACCGCGCCGAGCCGCCACTTCCCCGCTGAGAAAAGACCGCGCCGCATGCAGAGGACCTCTGCCCGCTCCGCGCCTGGCTCTATAAAGGTGATGGCGCTCATTATGAGGGAGCGAGAAGACCAGAAACTGGACAATGTGTGCCGATGTCTGACCATGGAGGAGAGAGGAGCTCTATGTACTCCTCCCTTCCTTACCCCTTCTTTCTGTCTATTTAAACCCCCCTCCCTCCTCTACACCCCCTCCCTCCTTTACACCCCCCCTCCTTTACCCCCCTCCCTCCTTTACCCCCCTCCCTCCTTTACACCCCCTCCCTCTTCTACACCCCCTCCCTCCTCAACCCCCATCCATCCTCTACACCCCCTCCCTCCTTTACACCCCCCCTCTTTTACACCCCCCCTCCTCTACACCACCTCCCTCCTTCACACCCCCTCCCTCCTTTACACCCCCCTCTTTTACACCCCCCTCTTTTACACCCCTCCCTCCTCTACACCACCTCCCTCCTTCACACCCCCTCCCTCCTTTACACCCCCTCCCTCCTTTACCCCCCTCCCTCCTTTACACCCCCCCTCCTTTACCCCCCTCCCTCCTTTACCCCCCTCCCTCCTTTACACCCCCTCCCTCCTCTACACCCCCTTCCTCCTCAACCCCCCTCCATCCTCTACACCCCCTCCCTCCTTTACACCCCCCCTCTTTTACACCCCCCCCTCCTCTACACCACCTCCCTCCTTCACACCCCCTCCCTCCTTTACACCCCCTCCCTCCTTTACCCCCCTCCCTCCTCTACACACCCTTCCTCCTTTACACCCCCCTCCCTTCTCGACACCCCCTCCCTCCTTTACACCCCCCCTCCTTTACCCCCTTCCCTCCTCTACACCCCCTCCCTCCTTTACACCCCCCCTCTTTTACACCCCCCTCCCTCCTTTACACCCCCCTCCTTTACTCCCTTCCCTCCTCTACACCCCCCCTCCTTTACACCCCCCTCCCTCCTCTACACCCCCTCCCTCCTTTACACCCCCCTCCCTCCTCTACACCTCCTCCCTCCTTAACACTCCCCCCCCCCACTTTACACCCCCCTCCCTCCTCTACACCCCTCCCTCTTTTACACCCCCTCCCTCCTCTACACCCCCTCCCTCTTTTACACCCCCTCCTCCTCTACACCCCCTCCCTCCTTTACCCCCTCCCTCCTCTACACCCCTCCCTCCTTTACCCCCTCCCTCCTCTACACCCCTCCTTTACACCCCCCTCCCTCCTTTACACCCCCTCCCTCCTTTACCCCCCTCCCTCCTCTACCCCGCCTCCTCCTCTACACCCCCTCCCCCGTTTACACCCCCCTCCCTCCTTTACACCCCCCTCCCTCCTCTACACCCCCTCTTATTCCTTAACTCTTTCTGCCTCTCCCCCACTCACTCCCTAACCGACTCCCTTACCCCACTTTTCTTTCTCCTAACACCTTCTTTTTCAATCCCTCTCCTTAACCCCCCCCCCCCTCCTTCTCTCTCCTTAAATTCCCTCTCACTTAAATCCCCCCCTTAACTCTTTATCTCTTGTAACGCCCCCTCTCCCTCCTTTATCCCCCCTCCTATTCCTTAACTCTGTCTGTCTCTCCCCCACTCACTCCATTACCCCCGTTTTCTCTCTCCTAACACCTTCTTTTTCTTTCCCTCTCCCTTATCCCCCCCCCGGACCTTACCCTCCATTTCTCTCCTCAAACTCCCTCTCTCTTAAATCCCCCCCCCCCATTCCTTAACCTCTTGTAATGCCTCCTCTCCCTCCTTTTCTCTCTGCCTTAACCCTCCATCTCTCTCTAATTAAACCCCCCTTTTTCTCTATTTACCTCTCTCTTTCTTAACCCCCCCCCCACCTTTGTCTTCCCACCTTTCACCTCCCCCCACCCTTCATCCCTCTTTATGTTGTCTCCCTGACTTACCTCTCACATGCCAAATCTGCCCCCCCCCCACCCCCCATCTCTGTCCCCATTAACTTTCTCTCACGCTTGCTTACTGTCTCTCTCTCTTCCACTCTTTCTCTCTCTCTCTCCCCCCCCACTCTTTCTTTCTGTCTCTCCGGCACTCTCTCTCTCTCTTTCTGTCTCTCCCCCCCCCCCACTCTTTCTTTCTGTCTCTCCGGCACTCTCTCTCTCTCTTTCTGTCTCTTCCCCCCCCCACTCTTTCTTTCTGTCTCTCCGGCACTCTCTCTCTCTCTTTCTGTCTCTTCCCCCCCCCACTCTTTCTTTCTGTCTCTCCGGCACTCTCTCTCTTTCTGTCTCTCTCCCCCCCCCACTCTTTCCTTCTGTCTCTCCGGCACTCTCTCTGTCTTTCTGTCTCTCCCCCCCCCCCACTCTTTCCTTCTGTCTCTTCCCCCCCCCATTCTTTCTTTCTGTCTCTCCCCCCCCCCCACTCTTTCTTTCTGTCTCTCCGGCACTCTCTCTCTTTCTTTCTGTCTCTTCCCCCCCACTCTTTCTTCCTGTATCTCTGGCACTCTCTCTCTGTCTTTCTGTCTCTCCCCCCCCCCACTCTTTCTTTCTGTCTCTCCGGCACTCTCTCTCTCTCTTTCTGTCTCCCCCCCCACTCTTTCTTCCTGTATCTCTGGCACTCTCTCTCTGTCTTTCTGTCTCCCCCCCCCACTCTTTCTTTCTGTATCTCCGGCACTCTCTCTCTCTCTTTCTGTCTCCCCCCCACTCTTTCTTTCTGTCTCTCCGGCACTCTCTCTCTGTCTTTCTGTCTCCCCCCCCACTCTTTCCTTCTGTCTCTTCCCCCCCCCATTCTTTCTTTCTGTCTCTCCCCCCCCCCCCACTCTTTCTTTCTGTCTCTCCAGCACTCTCTCTCTTTCTTTCTGTCTCTTCCCCCCCACTCTTTCTTCCTGTATCTCTGGCACTCTCTCTCTGTCTTTCTGTCTCCCCCCCCCCCACTCTTTCTTTCTGTATCTCCGGCACTCTCTCTCTCTCTTTCTGTCTCCCCCCCACTCTTTCTTTCTGTCTCTCCAGCACTCTCTCTCTGTCTTTCTGTCTCTCCCCCCCCCACTCTTTCTTTCTGTCTCTCCCCCCCACACTCTTTCTTTCTGTCTCTCCAGCACTCTCTCTCTGTCTTTCTGTCTCTCTCCCCCCCACTCTTTCTTTCTGTCTCTCCAGCACTCTCTCTCTGTCTTTCTGTCTCTCTCCCCCCCACTCTTTCTTTCTGTCTCTCCGGCACTCTCTCTCTGTGTCTCTCTCCCCCCCACTCTTTCTTTCTGTCTCTCTGGCACTCTCTCTCTTTCTTTCTGTCTCTCCGGCACTCTCTCTCTGTCTTTCTGACTCCCCCCCCCCCTCTTTCTTTCTGTCTCTCCAGCACTCTCTCCCTGTCTTTCTGTCTCTCTCCCCCCCCCCACTCTTTCTTTCTGTCTCTCCAGCACTCTGTCTTTCTGTCTCTCCCCCCCCACTCTTTCCTTCTGTCTCTCCCCCCCCCACTCTTTCTTTCTGTCCCCCCCCACTCTTTCTTTCTGTCTCTCCGGCACTCTGTCTTTCTGTCTCTCTCTCTCCCCCACTCTTTCTTTCTGTCTCTCCGGCACTCTCTCTCTGTCTTTCTGTCTCCCCCCCCCCCCACTCTTTCTTTCTGTCTCTCCGGCACTCTCTCTCTCTGTCTTTCTGTCTCTCCCTCCCCACTCTTTCTTTCTGTCTCTCCGGCACTCTCTCTGTCTTTCTGTCTCTCCTCCCCACCCACTCTTTCTTTCTGTCTCTCCCCCCCCTCTCCACTCTTTCTTTCTGTCTCTCCGGCACTCTCTCTCTGTCTTTCTGTCTCCCCCCCACTCTTTCTTTCTGTCTCTCCGGCACTCTCTCTCTTTCTTTCTGTCTCCCCCCCACTCTTTCTTTCTTTCTCTCCAGCACTCTCTCTCTGTCTTTCTGTCTCCCCCCCCACTCTTTCCTTCTGTCTCTTCCCCCCCCCCCACTCATTCTTTCTGTCTCTCTCCCCCCCCACTCTTTCTTTCTGTCTCTCCGTCACTCTCTCTCTGTCTTTCTGTCTCCCCCCCCCACTCTTTCTTTCTGTCTCTCCGGCACTCTCTCTCTGACTTTCTGTCTCCCCCCCACTCTTTCCTTCTGTCTCACCCCCCCCCACTCTTTCTTTCTGTCTCTCCGGCACTCTCTCTCTGTCTTTCTGTCTCTCCCCCCCACTCTTTCTTTCTGTCTCCCCCCCCCCCACTCTTTCTTTCTTTCTTTCTCTCCAGCACACTCTCTCTGTCTTTCTGTCTCACCCCCCCCCCCACTCTTTCCTTCTGTCTCTTCCCCCCCCCCACTCATTCTTTCTGTCTCTCTCCCCCCCCACTCTTTCTTTCTGTCTCTCCGGCACTCTCTCTTTGTCTTTCTGTCTCTCCCCCTCCACTCTTTCTTTCTGTCTCTCCCCCCCCACTCTTTCTTTCTGTCTCTCCGGCACTCTCTCTATTTCTTTCTGTCTCCCCCCCCCACTCTTTCTTTCTGTCTCTCCGACACTCTCTCTCTCTGTCTTTCTGTCTGTCCCCCCCCCACTCTTTCTTTCTGTCCCCCCCCCACTCTTTCTTTCTGTCTACCCCCCCACTCTTTCTTTCTGTCTCTCCGGCACTCTCTCTCTGTGTCTTTCTGTCTCTCCCCCCCCACTCTTTCCTTCTGTCTCTCCCCCCCCCACTCTGTCTTTCTGTCTCTCCATCACTCTCTCTCTCTCTTTCTGTCTCCCCCCCCACTCTTTCTTTCTGTCCCCCCCCCACTCTTTCTTTCTGTCTCTCCGGCACTCTCTCTCTTTCTTTCTGTCTCTCCGGCACTCTCTCTTTCTTTCTGTCTCTCCGGCACTCTCTCTCTGTCTTTCTGTCTCTCCGGCACTCTCTCTCTGTCTTTCTGTCTCTCTGGCACTCTCTCTCTTTCTTTCTGTCTCCCCCCCCCACTCTTTCTTTCTGTCTCTCCGGCACTCTCTCTCTCTCTTTCTGTCTCCCCCCCCCCACTCTTTCTTTCTGTCTCCCCCCCCCACTCTTTCTTTCTGTCTCTCCGGCACTCTCTCTCTCTTTCTTTCTGTCTCTCCGGCACTCTCTCTCTGTCTTTCTGTCTCTCTGTCACTCTCTCTCTCTCTCTTTCTGTCTCCCCCCCCCACTCTTTCTTTCTGTCTCCCCCCCCCACTCTTTCTTTCTGTCTCTCCGGCACTCTCTCTCTGTCTTTCTGTCTCTCCGGCACTCTCTCTCTGTCTTTCTGTCTCTCCGGCACTCTCTCTCTTTCTTGCCCCCCTCCATTCTTTCTCTCTCTCTCCATCATTATATTGAGGAAAGTACAAGCTGAGAACATTTTATTGGAAACACTCCCTGCGCTCCCCTGACATCTGCAGCCCATCCACATCCATCATTTCCCTGAACAACCGAACGTCTGACCTGAACCCCCAACAATCCCCCTGATTCTGGAACACCGGGGACACCGGTGGTAAGAAAAGAGACCCCCCCTCCCCCCTCCCCCACCCAGGGGAGCAATGTGAGACAGAAACAATAAAATCAAATAATGAACGTCCCTCAGATCTGCAGTCATTGGACGATCGATATTTAATGAAAAGGAAATGCAGAGATTGGAGAATTTTTTGGCATGTGATGAAGATGAGAGACGCAAATTGCGGGGCTAATGATATGGATTTGGGGGGGGGGGGGTTAAGCCGGCTTCTGATATGGGAATGATTGTGCAATGTACTATCTGTAGAAATATTTGTCGGGGCCCCATCGCCCCCCCTAGGGCCCCCCCTACGCCCGCTCATCTGGGGGTCTCCCGGACATGTGGCTGAGATTTGTGAGCGTTGGCTCCTCCATCCTCCCAGCGGACAGTCGCTGAGTCAGCCATTCAGGGGTTACTCCAGCGCGGCGGGTCGATGAGTTCTTGGCGCGGTGGACGCGCTCCCCCTCTCTGGCGTTGTGCAATAGCCGGAGAGAGCAAAGCTGGCTTCCCTCAGATGTCAGGCAGAGGTCCACCAATCCGACGACTGGGCCAGGCCGACCCGAAGGTGAGGAACTGGTCACCCTACCACTGAGGCTTCAATAATGACCATAGAGGGGGGGGGGGCAGAGATCTTCCAGCAGGCTGGAGAACATTCCCGGAGCCGATGCTTGAATTTCAATCGGCCGACCTTCCATTCATCCTTAGAT
Organism: Pelophylax lessonae; assembly: GCF_965119305.1. Classification (NCBI taxonomy): domain Eukaryota; kingdom Metazoa; phylum Chordata; class Amphibia; order Anura; family Ranidae; genus Pelophylax; species Pelophylax lessonae. The sequence continues at coordinate 3,127,248 of NC_138780.1, forward strand.
AATTGGATGTTCAAACCGACAGACTGGACTGGGCTCGGGTTCAGGAGATGTGAGCCAGCTGTACAGTGACAGCCAATCAGAGGAGCCCCCGGTCATGTGATCATTCCGACCGCCAGAGGGGTCGGTGAACAAGCCAAGAGAGGACCTGGTCCATTCCCCCCCCCCCCCCCCCCCATTACTAAATGACCAGAACACGTTAGTAGGCCACCATGTGTGTTGTGTAATGCGGTTTGGTTTATGTGGTCAGATAACTGTGGTCAGATTTTCCATTAATGCAACAAACCAGGAAATGTTCCGGCAGATTTAAATCTGACCTATGACCTCCGAGTGTACAGGCTCCCCCCCCTGGACTGAAATCCTCCCTTTATCCTCAGGGTGTACAGGCTCCTCCCCCTGGACTGAAATCCTCCCTTTATCCTCAGGGTGTACAGGCTCCTCCCCCTGGACTGAAATACTCCCTCCTTCCTCTGGGTGTACCGGCTCCTCCCCCTGGACTGAAATCCTCCCTCCATCCTCTGGGTGTACCGGCTCCACCCCCAGGACTGAAATCCTCCCTCCATCCTCCGGGTGTACAGGCTCCACCCCCTGGACTGAAATCCTCCCTCCATCCTCCGGGTGTACCGGCTCCTCCCCCCGGACAGAAATCCTCCCTTCATCCTCCGGGTGTACCGGCTCCTCCCCCAGGACTGAAATCCTCCCTTTATCCTCTGGGTGTACAGGCTCCTCCCCCTGGACTGAAATCCTCCCTTTATCCTCTGGGTGTACCGGCTCCTCCACCTGGACTGAAATCCTCCCTCCATCCTCCGGGTGTACCGGCTCCTCCCCCAGGACTGAAATCCTCCCTTTATCCTCAAGGTGAACAGGCTCCTCCCCAAGGACTGAAATCCTCCCTCCATCCTCTGGGTGTACCGGCTCCTCCCCCTGGACAGAAATCCTCCCTTCATCCTCCGGGTGTACCGGCTCCTCCCCCCGGACTGAAATCCTCCCTCCATCCTTCGGGTGTACCCGCTCCACCCCTGGACTGAAATCCCCCTCCATCCTCCAGGTGTACCGGCTCCTCCCCCTGGACTGAAATCCTCCCTTTATCCGCTGAATAAATCTTCCCTTACAGAATGAGTGGAATACGGGGCGCCCCCTCCTGGTGACCTATGATAATGGGCTGGAATACTTTCTGCACCCCCCCCCCCCCATGGACCCCAACGTGGCCGGCTGCAGATTTATAATACTCAGCCCGGAATGTAAATCGCATCGCTGCGACACCGCGGGGGTAGGGGCAAATGTTACCATTTATGGACAGACAGCCATCAAAGCTACAGCAAGCTGCTAAAAGCCTAAACGATTAAAGCTACAGCAAGCTGCTGTAGGGGTCAAAGCTGCAGCAAAAAACTACCCGGGGGGGTCAAAGCTGTAGCAAGCTGCAAAAAAACGACAGATGTGTGAGGGGGGGGGGGGGTCAGGAGCCTTTGATGTAGACAGCTGTATATCTGCGAGGAGGCGGTCCAGGATGCAGCGGCAGGGATTGCGGATTACCTCCACCCCCCCCCCCCCCCAGGTGTCCCCGTCAGAAGATTTCACCCTTCTGCCTGTTTAGGTGACTGAAGCCAATGGAAGCAGCATGCCGGGCCGATGATAGGTTAGTGTTGGCAAGCTGGGTAGATTTCCTCCATCTTGGTTGTGGTCAGTAGGTGAGGTCAGCAAGGAGAAAGTGGGGGAAGGGTGTCACCGGCATTCAAAGTGCAGGTAGGAGGCGGGAGAGGGGGTGGAGTCTGCATAACTAGAAGTGTTGTCACCCTCTATATTGCACACTGGGGGGTCACAGGAACAACCAATAGCTCAATAAAACTCTCTTCCCATTCCATTACTTATTATACACCCGGTGATGTCATCACTGGGTCTCTGTGCTTCTCTATGCAATGCAGGCAGATCGCGGCTGGTGGGAGGAGCCTTATTATATACCCGGTGAGGTCATCATTGGGTCTCTGTGCTTCTCTATGCGATGCAGGCAGATCATGGCTGGTGGGAGGAGCCTTATTATATACCCGGTGATGTCATCACTGGGTCTCTGTGCTTCTCTATGCAATGCAGGCAGATCATGGCTGGTGGGAGGAGCCTTATTATACACCCGGTGATGTCATTACTGGGTCCCTGTGCTTCTCTATGCAATGCAGGCAGATCACGGCTGGTGGGAGGAGCCTTATTATATACCCGGTGATGTCATCACTGGGTCCCTGTGCTTCTCTATGCAATGCAGGCAGATCATGGCTGGTGGGAGGAGCCTTATTATATACCCGGTGATGTCATCACTGGGTCCCTGTGCTTCTCTATGCAATGCAGGCAGATCACGGCTGGTGGGAGGGACTTCCTGAACACAGCACCCCACCTCAAGACCCTTTAACCTTGATGAAAGGAGTGGGAGGAGTTATGCAAATATCAAAATGCCTTGATGAGCTGGGTATCAGTCTGGAGGAGTGGGCGTTCCTAGGCAGGCTGTATTTGTATAGGTAACGCCCACATGTGATGCTGAGCCTCCATGATTGACAGAAATAAATCCAATGAATGAAAGGGGCGGGGCCAGGGACAGCAGTCTAAATGATGCCGGACCGGACGTCCTCCAGCCAGGAAATGGGGCGGAGCTCTGTGTGACTTGCTGCAGCTTCGAATGCACATTGTGAGACGCTCGCAGTGTGCGGTGCAACCAGAGTGAGGCGTGTCAGAGGTGCTCTGTGATATTCTGTCTCCATGCAGGTACAGCGCCCCCCCCTCCCCCTCTTCTCCCGACACGTCTCTGCGCGGCTTTAATTATTCATCGGTGTGCGCCGCCGATCTCCGCACTCAGGAGAAGAGAAATCCAATAAAAATCTGCGAGGTGTAATCAATCAATCAATACCTGATAAATCATTCATCAAAGAGAACCTGCCTACCAATCCCAAGATGCATCACTCCACCAACACCGCCACCCCCAATCCTATACCAATCCGCACCGCCCGGGACTGACATCGAAAAAAGACAACAGATAAAGACCATTGAGTCTGCCCCCAGTTTTTTTTATTATTTTTTTTATGTATTCATATTTTTGTATTTTTTTTTTAATTTATACATGTTTTGTATTTTTTTTTATGTTGATCATTTTATTTTTGTATTTTCTTTTTGATTTATACATGTTTTTGACTTTTTTTTATACATGTTTTTTGTATTTTTTTGTATTTATACAACTTTTTGTTTTTTATTTTTACATGTTTTTGTATTATTTTTTATTTATAAATATTTTTTTATTTTTGTTTTTTATTTATACATATTTTTCTATTTTTTGTATTTTTATATATACATGTTTTGTATTTATTTATTTTTTTAACACGTTTTTGTACTTTTTTTGTTTTTATTTATATATGTTTTTGTATTTTTTCTTTCATTTATTCATATTATTGTATTTTGTGTTTTTTTATTTACATATGTTCTTGTGTTTTTTTGTTTTTCTTTAATTCGTACATGTCTTTTGTATTTTTTTGGAAGGGGGGTGGTTTTATTTTTTTATTCTTACATATTTTTGTATTTTTTTTAATTTATACATGTTTTGTATTTTTTTTATGTTGATCATTTTATTTTTGTATTTTTTTTTATTTATACATGTTTTTGACTTTTTTATACATGTTTTTTGTATTTTTTTTGTATTTATAAAACTTTTTGTTTTTTCATTTTTATGTGTTTTTGTATTATTTTTTATTTATGAATATTTTTTATTTTTGTTTTTTATTTATACATATTTTCCTATTTTTTGTATTTTTATATATACATGTTTTTGTATTTATTTAATTTTTTAACACGTTTTTGTATTTTTTTTGTTTTTATTTATATATGTTTTTGTATTTTTTCTTTCATTTATTCATATTATTGTATTTTGTGTTTTTTTTATTTACATATGTTCTTGTGTTTTTTTGTTTTTCTTTAAATCGTACATGTCTTTTGTATTTTTTTAGAAGGGGGGTGGTTTTATTTTTTTATTCTTACATATTTTTGAATTTTTTCTTTTTGTACTTTTTGTTTTTCTTTAGTTTACACATGTTTTTGTAATTTTGTTTTTTTTCCGGTTTTTGTTTATTTATACATATTTTTATTTATTTATTTTTAGTTTATACAGTACAGTACATATATTACGTTTTTGTGTTTTTGGGTTTTTTTATTTATGTTTTTTTTTTATACATTTTTTACTATTTTTTTATTTATATATGATTTTGTATTTTTGTTTTTGTTTTTTTTTCAATTTATGCATATTAATGTATTTTTTGTTTTGTTTTTTTTTATATATATATGTTTTTGTATTTTTTGGGCTTTGTTTCTGTCTCCCTAATTTATGCATGTTTTTTGTATTTTTTTTAAATACGTTTGTGTATTTTTAAATTATTTTATTTATTTATATTATTTATTTTTTTAATATATGTTTTTGTATTTTTGGGGGGTTTTTTGGTTTTATTTTTTTATTTATACATATTTTTTTTTTTTTGTTACCTTGTCTGAGTATAGATCTATGTTTGTCCCAAGCATGTTTGAATCCACATAGGCTGCATTTTTCCTAAACGCATGTCAAAACAGAAATGTGCGTTTTTCCACGCGTTTCAGAAAGGTGTTACAATTGCGGGTCGCGCTTGCGGTTCCGGGAATTGTTACTCGTACCCCCGGCTCGGGTAGCAGACCGCATTTTGCCGCGTTTTTTTAAATGCACCAAAACGCACACTGAAAAAACACCGACACTCCACGAATGAAAAGGTTCTGGAGATACTTTGGGGTGTTTGTCATGCATAGGGTCGCCCTAGACCACCCAGGTTCCTAGTTTAGGGCCTGTCCCCGTGTTCCTAGTTGGAGATCCTGTCCTGGTTTTCCTAGTTGGAGGTCCTGTACTTGTTTTCCTAGTTGCATGTCATGTCCCCGTGTTCCTAGTTGTAGGCCCTGTCCCTGTGTTCCTACTTGGAAGTTCTGTCCTTGTTTTCCTAGTTGGAGGTCCTGTCCCCTTGTTCCTAGTTGTAGGTCCTGTCCCTGTGTTCCTACTTGGAGGTTCTGTCCTTGTTTTCCTAGTTGGAGGTCATGTTCCTAGTTGGAGATCCTGTCCCTGTGTTCCTACTTGGAGGTCCTGTCCCTGTGCTCCTAGTTGAAGATCCTGTTTCCGTGTTCCTAGTTGAAGATCCTGTTTCCGTGTTCCTAGTTGGAGATCCTGTTTCCTTGTTCCTAGTTGGAGGTCCTGTGCCTGTGTTCCCATTTGGAGGTCATATCCCCGTGTTCCTAGTTGGAGGTCCTGTGCCTGTGTTCCCATTTGGAGGTCATATCCCCGTGTTCCTAGTTGGAGGTCATGTTCCTGTGTTCCTAGTTGGAGGTCATGTCCCCGTGTTCCCAGTTGGAGATCATGTCCCCGTGTTCCTAGTTGGAGATCATGTCCCCGTGTTCCTAGTTGGAGATCATGTCCTCGTGTTCCTAGTTGAAGGTCATGTTCCCGTGTTCCTAGTTGGAGGTCATGTCCTCGTGTTCCTAGTTGGAGATCATGTCCTCGTGTTCCTAGTTGGAGATCATGTCCTCGTGTTCCTAGTTGGAGATCATGTCCTCGTGTTCCTAGTTGGAGGTCATGTCCCTGTGTTCCCATTCGGAGGTTGTGTCCCCCTGTTCCTAGTTGGAGATCATGTCCTTGTGTTCCTAGTTGGAGATCATGTCCTCGTGTTCCTAGTTGGAGGTCATGTCCTCGTGTTCCTAGTTGGAGATCATGTCCTCGTGTTCCTAGTTGGAGATCATGTCCTCGTGTTCCTAGTTGGAGATCATGTCCTCGTGTTCCTAGTTGGAGGTAATGTCCCTGTGTTCCCATTCGGAGGTCGTGTCCCCCTGTTCCTAGTTGGAGATCATGTCCTTGTGTTCCTAGTTGGAGGTCATGTTCCCCGTGTTCTTAGATGTAGGTCCTGTCTCCATGTCCCCAGTTGGAGGTCATGTCCCCCTGTTCCTAGTCGGAGGTCATGTCCCCATTCTCCTAGTTGGAGGTCCTGTCCTCGTGTTCCCAGTTGGAGATCATGTCCTCCTGTTCCTAGATGGAGGTCCTGTCCCCGTGTTCTTAGTTGGAGGTCCTGTCCCCGTGTTCCTAGTTGGAGGTCATGTCCCCGTGTTCCTAGATGGAGGTCCTGTCCCCATGTTCCTAGTTGGAGTTCATGTTCCCAGTTGGAGGTCATGTTCCCAGTTGGAGGTCATGTTCCCAGTTGGAGGTCATGTTCCCAGTTGGAGGTCCTGTCCCCGTGTTCTCCACTTCTTCACCTCGGCTTCATATTGAAAATCCTGCCCTGGATAAGAAAAGTAAAAGGCGGTATCTCCGTCGGCGCGGTTGGCTCTGCAGTCCTGCAGAAGGTGAAGGTCCTCTTTAAGACGCCAACTCTGGTTCCCGGGATTACAGGAGCCCCCCGTGGTCTCTGGTAATTACCGGGAGGACGTAATGATGTGAGAAGGCGTCTCTCCCACACGTGTGTTTCCGGCGTGCTCATTAGACGCACGGCGGTGTGAATTCAGTGAGTTTTCCTGCGCTCTGCTAAAACCCCCCTTCCCCCACACAATTGTGACTTACGCTTTCCGCGGTGTCACCCCCGTGTCACGCTCTCTGCAGGAGATCCATTTCACCTTGACGTGTTTCCAGGAATGAAGCAGGCGAGAACGAAACGCTCAGAAATCTCTGCCCCCCCCCCCATAAAGCAGACCTGGCAGTTATATGGCTTTGCCACCTCCTTAAAGCTACCAGCAGACCCTACAGATCAGAGGTGATCATGAAATTTGGGCAAAGATGGACCAATTCTCTGCAAGTAAAGGAGAGGTTCAAGACGATCTGTGTGCAGGGTTGGTCCCGAGCCTTGTGGGGACCTGGAAGTGTTCCCTGATGGGCCCCTGGGGCATCACCAAAAATACCGGGATTCCACCACCATACCTATGAATGAATGTACCATGCCTGGAATTACTCAGTAGGCACTGACACCAATGATTTGGAGGGCCATTCTCCCCAAGGGCCCACTGTTCCACTGACACCAATGATTTGGAGGGCCATTCTCCCCAAGGGCCCACTGTTCCACTGACACCAATGATTTGGAGGGCCATTCTCCCCAAGGGCCCACTGTTCCACTGACACCAATAATTTGGAGCTATTCTCTCCTGGGGGCCACTATCCCACTGAAACCAAAAATTTGGGGGCTATTCCTTCTTAGTGGCCACTATACTGCCAATAATTTAGGAGCTATTCTATCCTGGGGGCCACTATACCACCACCACCAATGATTTAGGGGCTATTCTCTCCTAGGGGCCACTATACCACCACCACCAATGATTTAGGGGCTATTCCCTTCTGGGGGCCTCTATACCACCACCACCAATGGTGCTATTCTCTCCTGGGGGGCACTATACCACCACCACCAATGATTTAGGGGCTATTCTCTCCTGGGGGCCACTATACTACCCACAAAACCAATGATTTAGGGGCTATTCTTTCCTGGGGGGCTTCTATACCACCACCACCACCACCAATGATTTAGGAGCTATTCTGTCCTGGGGGGCTTCTACACCACCACCACCAATGATTTAGGGGCTATTCTCTCCTGGGGGCCACTATACCACCAACACCAATGATTAAAGGGCTTTCCTTCCTGGGGGGCCACTATACCACCACCACCAATGATTTAGGGGCTATTCTCTCCTGGGAGTCACTGTACCACCAACACCAATGATTAAGGGGCTTTTCCTTCCTGGGGGGGGGACTATACCACCACCATCAATGATTTAGGGGCTATTCTCTCCTGGGGGCCACTGTACCACCAACACCAATGATTAAGGGGCTTTTCCTTCCTGGGGGGGGGGGGGGGGCACTATACCACCAACACCAATGATTTAGGTGCTATTCACTCCTGTAAGCCATTATCCCACTGACACCAATAATTTGGGGGCTATTCTCTCTGGGGGGGGGGGGGCACTATACCACCTACACCAATGATTTAGGGATTATTTCTCCCTGGGGGGCAGGGCACTAGCTCACTGACACCAATCATTTTGAGCTATTCCCCCCTGGGGGTCACTATCCCTCTTAAAACAAAAATGTGGGTGCTCTTCTTCCCTAGGGACCACTATATGAGGGTATTCTTCCTTAGGGCCACTAATACCAGTGAATTGAGGATCTATTCTCTCTTAGGGGCCACTGCTCCACTGGCAACAATGATTTGAGGGTTATTGCCTCTTGGGGGGGCCACTATTCCACTGACACCAGTGATTTTGGGGGTTATTGTCTCTTGAGGGGCCACTATACACTGACACCAATGATTTTGGGTCTATTTTCTCCTGGGGCCATGATCCCACTGGTGGTTACTATCCTCATGACACCGATTAATTGAGGGGTATCCTCTTCTGGGGGGCCACTATCCTCTGACATAAATTATTTAAAGGACTATTCTCTCCTGGGGGCCACTATCCCACTGACACCAAAGATTTGGGGGCTATTCTTCCCTGGTGGCCACTATCCCTCCAAGAATAATGAATTGAGGGGGTATTCTCTTATAGGGGGTCCACTGTCCCACTGACACCAATGAATTGAGGGGTTTTCCCTGCTGGGGGTCCACTGTCCTGCTGACACCAATGAATTGAGGGGTTTTCCCTGCTCGGGGTCCACTGTCCTGCTGACACCAATGAATTGAGGAGTATTCTCTGCTGGGGGTCCACTGTCCTACTGACACCAATGATTTGAAGGGCTTTTCTCCCCTGAGGGCCACTTTCCCAATGACTCCAAAGATTTGGGGGCTATTCTTTCCTGGAGCCATAATCCCACCAACACCAAAGATTTAGGGTGTCATCTCCTAGGGGCCGCTATCCACTGACACCAATGATTTGGGGGCTATTCCCTCCTGGGGCCATGAACCCATTGACAGATTTTTTGTGGGTGGAGCCTTTTCTCCTTGAAGCCCGCTATCCACTGACACCAAGGATTTGGGGTGTTCTCTCCTCTTAGGGGGGCACTGTCCACTGACACCAATGCTTCAATTGTTGAAATGATTGCAGATTCCGACCAGTTTTGTTAAATAAAGTTTTCCTACAAATCTCAGAACAAATAGAAGGGCTCGGTGTGGATGGGGAGGATTGGGTGGTGGAGAGGTTAACAGCAAGACTGCAACCATGGAAGGTTCTCATTACTGAAGATTTAAGAACTGCTGAGAAATTGAGTCCGGATTGCTGGCCTTCATTGTGATTTACGCTCTCCGCGGTCTGGCCCCCCCCCAACCCCCCCTTGTCACTCTCTCTGCAGGAGATACATTTCACCTTGACGTGTTTCCAGGAATAAAGCACGCATGGTCAAATAATCATAAATCTCTGACCCCCCCCCCCCACAAAGAGCAGCCTTGGCAGTGTACTGCTCAGCCACTTCTTTAAAAATACAGGTATCAGCGGGCCCTGCAGTTTAGAGGTGGCAATCAACATTGGACATGGATGGGCCAATCATCTTCAAGCAAAGGAGTGGTTGGAGACAACATTTCTCAGGTATCATCCCATCTCAGCACTGGCAAATCACCTTTAAGCATTGAGTCAGACCGCTAGATCTCTAATGGCACATATGTCTATGGTCAGACTTGGCTAAACTTTAAAGACCACATTGGCAGGACCATGTCCTCGACCGTTCGTAGAGTCTTTAAAGACCACATTCGCAGGACCATATCCTCGACCGTTCGTAGAGTCTTCCCCATTAGCAAGGCTGCGAGCATCGAAGGTTCTTGAGCCCAGATTACTGACCTTGACTTGACAAGAACACGGGTGGACAATGAATACAATTTGTCAACCTCGTCGGAGGCTGCGACAGTTCTTGGGACGCCTGACAATTTTCATGACGACGGTTGTCAGGTACTTCTGTGGAGGTTCTCATTTCTCCGAGTCACGGCATATCTAGTAGTAGTTGGACTCATCCAGTTAGATTTGTCCTGTAATGTTGAAGACAATTTTGTACCTTCTCCAAGTCAGTTCTTCGGTTCAGGAACATGCCACGGCATTTATGTCCACATAGACACCTTCGTCTGGTCACCATAGAATGTATCAAAACAGATGTTGATTGTCCAAGAACAAGATAGGAGTTGTGGAACCGCCCTGTTCTATAATCCCATCCTTGGTGCCAAGGGTCTGTATAGGTGTTAACTCTTCAAGTTGCATGGCTGAAGGAGTGAAATTTTGTCTATTCACTGAGGTAGAGGTGGTAAAAAGGCATTATTTGTGAAAGATCGATGGTGTTAAAGGCCTCCACCCATATTCAGTGATGGGTGTTCCAGTTTGATTTAGATGGCCTCCATCCCTGATCAGTGATGGTTGTTCCAGTTTGACATAGATGGCCCCTACCAATATTCAATGACGGTTGTTCCAGTTTGACATAAATGGCCCCCAGGTCTGTTCGGGATGTTCCAGTTTGACATAGATGGTCTTTACCCCTGTTCATTAATTGGTGTTCCAGTTTGACGTAGATGGCCTCCACCCCAGTTCAATGATGGTTGTTCCAGTTTGATTTCAATGGCCCCTACCCCTGTGTATTGATGGGTGTTTCAGTTTGTGATAGATGGCCCCCAATGATTGGTGTTCCAGTTTGATTTAAATGGGCCCTACTGATGGGTGTTCCAGTTTGACGAAGATTGCCCCACTACTGTTCGATGACGGATGTTCCAGTTTGCTTTAGATGGGCCCCACCCCTTTTCAATGATGGCTGTTCCAGTTTGATGTTGATGGCCTCCACCCCTGTTCATTGATGGGTGTTCCAGTTTGATGTTGATGGCCTCCACCCCTGTTCAATGATTGGTGTTTCAGTTTGTGATAGATGGCCCCCATCCCTGTTCAATGATTGGTGTTCCAGTTTGATTTAAACGGGCCCTACTCATGGGTGTTCCAGTTTGACGAAGATTGCCCCATGACTGTTCAATGATGGATGTTCCAGTTTGCTTTAGATGGGCCCCACCCCTTTTCAATGATGGGTGTTCCAGTTTGATGTTGATGGCCTCCACCCTTGTTCATTGATGGGTGTTCCAGTTTGATGTTGATGGCCTCCACCCTTGTTCATTGATGGGTGTTCCAGTTTGATGTTGATGGCCTCCACCTCTGTTCAATAATGGATGTTTCAATTTGACATAGATGGTCTTTACCCATGTTCATTAATGGGTGTTCCAGTTTGACGTAGATGTCCTCCACCCCTGTTCAATGATTAGTGTTTCAGTTTGATTTAAATGGGTCCTACCCATCAATTTATTGATGGGTGTTCTAGTGTGACGAAGATTGCCCCATGACTGTTCAATGATGGATGTTCCAGTTTGCTTTAGATGGACCCCACCCTTATTCAATGATGGCTGTTCCAGTTTGATGTTGATGGCCTTCACCCCTGTTCAATGACAGGTGTTCCAGGGTGATTTAGATGGCCTCCACCCTGTTCATTGATGGGTGTTCTAGTTGGATGTAGATGGCCTCCACCCCTGTTCAAAGATGGTTGTTCCAGTTTGATGTAGATGGCCCCTACTCATCAATTTTTGATGGGTGTTCCAGTATGACGAAGATTGCCCCGCGACTTTTCAATTATGGATGTTCCAGTTTGATGTTGATGGCCTCCACCCCTGTTCATTGATGGGTGTTCTAGTTTGATTTAGATGGCCTCCACCCCTGTTCATTGATGGGTGTTCTAGTTTGATTTAGATGGCCTCCACCCCCGTTCATTGATGGGTGTTCCAGTTTGATTTAGATGGCCTCCACCCCTGTTCATTGATGGGTGTTCCAGTTTGATTTAGATGGCCATCACTCCTGTTTAATGATGGGTATTCCAGTTTGATGTAGATGGCCTCCATCCATGTTTATTGATTGGTGTTTCAGTTTGATTTAGATGGCCTTCACCCCTATTCATTGATGGATGCTCCAGTTTGATATACAGTAGATGGCCGCCACCTCTGTTCAATGATAGGTGTTCCAGTTTGGTGTTGATGGCCTCCACCCCTGTTCAATGATGGTTGTTCCAGTTTGACGTAGATGACCTCCACCCCTGTTCAATGATGGTTGTTCCATTTTGATGTACATGGCCTCCACCCCTGTTCAATGATGAGTGCTCCAGGTTGACGTACAGAAGATGGCCTCCACCCCTGTTCAATGCTGGCTGTTCCAGTTTGATTTAGATAGACCCTACCCCTGTTCCATGATGGGTGTTCCTGTTTGACATAAGTAGATGGCCTCCACCCCCTGTTCAATAATGGGTGTTCCAGCTTAAAAAACAGTAGATGGCCTCCACCCCTGTTCAAGGATGGTTGTTCAAGTTTGATTTAGATAGACCCTACCCCTGTTCAATGAGGGGTGTCCCAGTTTGACGTAAAGTAGATGGCCTCCACCCCTGTTCAATAATGGGTGTTCCAGTCTACCGTAGATGCTCTCTATCACATCGCTTTGTCCTCTCTGTCCAAAATCTTTGCCTTACCATCCTCCAAAGAATATCCCTATCCCGTAACATCGCCACCCCACAATTTATCCAGGAAGTGGCTGAAACTACGAAAACATCTTCAACTTTACAGAACAAGTCCAAATGATTGTGACCAACTACTACACTGATTAAGGGGGGTCAATGTATAATCCGATCACCAATAACCCAATGCCTGAGTCTTTATCTGATCGATTGTTACAATGTATAGCGTCTGATTGACCGTTCTCAATCCCAGAACTGCCACGTAAATGGCACCAATTTTACCTGACACAAGCAGATATGTGGCTGGAAAGTCTCCATTCTTCGGAGGTGAGATGAGGAGACTTTCTGTCACCCAACTCTCTTTTCTTTGAATTAACTCCTTATTGCCCCCTTCCCTTGGCAGCTCCTCGCTCTGCATTGTGTTTTCCCAAAGCTAGAGCCCCCCCCCCCTCCTCCCCCCCCAACACCGCCACTCCATTCTCCGTCCAGAATACGGCTCTGCCTGTCGCTCTGCTGCAGTTTAATTAAAGATAATGGAAGCGCCGGGTTCTGCTCTGCCTGGGAGGCTGTAAACAATAAGGAGAGAAATGGCGCATTAGAGCTCCGGGATTGTCCATTATGTCTGTGTGGAGGCGACAGATAAAGCTTTATACAATCCGCCGGACGGATAATGAGCGCTGCATAATCCAACCCAACCAATGAGCCGCTCAGAGGAGCCACAATCTACAGAAATAACACCGGGGAAGGAGCTTTCTGAGTCCTCCTGGGGTGTCAGTCTACTGGGACCCCCAAATGTCAGTCTACTGGGACCCCCCAATTGTCAGTCTACTGGGACCCCCAAGTGTCAGTCTACTGGGACCCCCAAGTGTCAGTCTACTGGGACCCCCGAGTGTCAGTCTACTGGGACCCCCGAGTGTCAGTCTACTGGGACCCCCAAGTGTCAGTCTACTGGGACCCCCAAGTATCAGTCTACTGGGACCCCCATGTGTCAGTGTGTCAGTCTACTGGGACCCCCAAATGTCAGTCTACTGGGACCCCCAAGTGTCAGTCTACATGGACCTCCAAATGTCAGTCTACTGGGACCCCCAAGTGTCAGTCTACTGGGACCCCCAAATGTCAGTGTGTCAGTCTACTGGGACCCCCAAGTATCAGTCTACTGGGACCCCCAAATGTCAGTGTGTCAGTCTACTGGGACCCCCAAGTGTCAGTCTACTGGGACCCCCAAATGTCAGTGTGTCAGTCTACTGGGACCCCCAAGTGTCAGTCTACTGGGGCCCCCAAGTGTCAGTGTGTCAGTCTACTGGGACCCCCAAATGTCAGTGTGTCAGTCTACTGGGACCCCCAAGTGCCAGTCTACTGGGACCCCCAAATGTCAGTGTGTCAGTCTACTGGGACCCCCAAGTGTCAGTCTACTGGGACCCCCAAATGTCAGTGTGTCAGTCTACTGGGACCCCCAAGTGTCAGTCTACAGGGACCCACAAATGTCAGTGTGTCAGTCTACTGGGACCCCCAAATGTCAGTCTACTAGGACCCCCAAGTGTCAGTGTGTCAGACAGTCTACTGGGACCCCCAAGTGCCAGTCTACTGGGACACCCAAATGTCAGTGTGTCAGTCTACTGGGACCCCCAAGTGTCAGTCTACTGGGACTCCCAAATGTCAGTGTGTCATTGTTATGGACCCCCAAGTGTCAGTGTGTCATTGTTATGGACCCCCAAGTGTCAGTGTGTCATTGTTCTGGACCCCCAAGTGTCAGTGTGTCATTGTTCTGGGACCCCCAAGTGTCAGTGTGTCATTGTTCTGGGGCCCCCAAGTGTCAGTGTGTCATTGTTCTGGGACCCCAAGTGTCAGTGTATCATTGTTCTGGAATCCCCAAGTGCCAGTGTGTCATTGTTCTGGACCCCCAAGTGTCAGTGTGTCATTGTTCTGGGACCCCCAAGTGTCAGTGTGTCATTGTTCTGGGACCCCAAGTGTCAGTGTGCCATTGTTCTGGACCCCCAAGTGTCAGTGTGTCATTGTTCTGGGACCCCCAAGTGTCAGTGTGTCATTGTTCTGGGACCCCAAGTGTCAGTGTGTCATTGTTCTGGACCCCCAAGTGTCAGTGTGTCATTGTTCTGGGCCCCCCAAGTGTCAGTGTGTCATTGTTCTGGGACCCCCAAGTGTCAGTGTGTCATTGTTCTGGGACCCCCAAGTGTCAGTGTGTCATTGTTCTGGGACCCCCAAGTGTCAGTGTGTCATTGTTCTGGGACCCCCAAGTGTCAGTGTGTCATTGTTCTGGGACCCCCAAGTGTCAGGGTGTCATTGTTCTGGGACCCCCAAGTGTCAGTGTGTCATTGTTCTGGGCCCCCCAAGTGTCAGTGTGTCATTGTTCTGGGACCCCCAAGTGTCAGGGTGTCATTGTTCTGGGACCCCCAAGTATCAGTGTGTCATTGTTCTGGACCCCCAAGTGTCAGTGTGTCATTGTTCTGGGACCCCCAAGTGTCAGTGTGTCATTGTTCTGGACCCCCCAAGTGTCAGTGTGTCATTGTTCTGGGACCCCCAAGTGTCAGGGTGTCATTGTTCTGGGACCCCCAAGTATCAGTGTGTCATTGTTCTGGACCCCCAAGTGTCAGTGTGTCATTGTTCTGGACCCCCAAGTGTCAGTGTGTCATTGTTCTGGGACCCCCAAGTGTCAGTGTGTCATTGTCCTGGGACCCCCAAGTGTCATTGTGTCAGTCTATTGGGACCCCCAAATGTTGAAATTTCCCACATTTTCTCATGTTACAACCAAAAATGTAAATGTATTTTATTGGGATTTATGTGATAGACCGACACAAAGTGGCAAATACAGAGAATCCAGAAAGTATTCACAGCGCTTCACTTCTTCCACATTTTATGTTACAGCCTTATTCCAAAATAGAATACATTCATTATTTTCCTCAAAATTCTACAAACAATTTCCCATAATGACAACATCAGAGAAGTGTGTTTGAAATCTTTCCAAATTTATTAAAAATAAAAAAGGAAATAATCCCACGTACATAAGTATTCACACCCTTTGCCATGTACATAAGTATTCACACCCTTTGTCATGTACATAAGTATTCACACCCTTTGCCATGACACTCAGAATGGAGCTCAGGTGCCTCCTGTTTCCTCTGATCATCCTTGAGATGTTTCTACAACTTGATTGGAGTCCACCTGTGGTAAATTCAGGTGATTGGACATGATTTGGAAAGGCACACACCTGTCTATATAAGGTCCCACAGGTAACAGTGCATGTCAGAGCACAAACCAAGCCATGAAGTCCAAGGAATTGTCTGTAGACCTCGGAGACAGGATTGTATGGAGGCACAGATCGGGGGAAGGGTACAGAAATATTTCTGCAGCATTGAAGGTCCCAATGAGCACAGTGGCCTCCATCATCTGTAAATGGAAGAAGTTTGGAACCACCAGGACTCTTCCTAGAGAGGCCGCCGGGCCAAACTGAGCGATCGGGGGAGGGGGCCTTAGTCAGGGAGGTGACCAAGAACCCGATGGTCACTCTGACAGCTCCAGCATTTCTCTGTGGAGAGAGGAGAACCTTCCAGAAGAACAACCATCTCTGCAGCACTCCACCAATCAGGCCTGTATGGGTGTGGCCAGACAGAAGCCACTCCTCAGTAAAAGTCACATGACAGCCCGCCTGGAGTTTACCAAAAGGCACCTGAAGGACTCTCAGACCATGAGAAACAAAATTCTCTGCTCTGATGAAACAAAGATTGAACTCTTTGGCCTGAATGGCAAGCGTCATGTCTGGAGGAAACCAGGCACCGCCCATCACCTGGCCAATACCATCCCTACTGTGAAGCATGGTGGTGGCAGCATCATGCTGTGGGGAGGAACTGGGAGACTAGTCAGGATGGAGGGAAAGATGAATGCAGCAATGTACAGAGACATCCTTGATGAAAACCTTCTCCAGAGCGCTCTGGACCTCAGACCGGGGTGAAGGTTCATCTTCCAACAGGACAACGACCCTAAGCACACAGCCAAGATAACAAAGGAGTGGCTATGGGACAACTCTGTGAATGTCCTTGAGTGGCCCAGCCAGAGCCCAGACTTGAACCCGATTGAACATCTCTGGAGAGATCTGAAAATGGCTGAGCACTGACCCTCCCCCATACAACCTGATGGAGCTTGAGAGGTCCTGCAAAGAAGAATGGGAGAAACTGCCCAAAAATAGGAGTGCCCAGCTTGTAGCATCATACTCAGAAATACTGGAGGCTGGAATTGGTGCCAAAGGAGCTTCACCAAAGTATTGAGCAAAGGGGGTGAATACTTATGTACATGGCAAAGGGGGTGAATACTTATGTACATGGGATTTTTTTGCACTGTGGGCGGTTCTGCGTCTGATAAAAGTGGTCCCAGCAGCCGATTCACCACAGGATCACTTTAGGAGGTGGCGGGAGAGTGATTGGCACCGCATTCAGACCAAACTCGTGCAGGACCCCTTTTTTTGTCGGCACCAAAATCGGATCGCATGGCTGTTCACACCAAATGCGATCCGATTCTGCAATTCGAAAACTGATTGCGGGTTGTCGTTAACTTATCATACATTCCGCGATCAGGCCGCGTGAACAAGTTGCGATTTTGATGCGGTGCGAATTTTTCAGCGAATTCTAGTCTGAGCCGGCCCTAAAAGTAATAAAATAATAAAAATTAAAGTTGAGTGAAAATAAAAAGTAAAATAAATAAGAAAAAAAAGAAGTAAAGCGCCCCGCCCTTGCGCGCAGAAGTCCCGCCCACATATGTAAATGGCGATCGCACCACACATGTGAGGTATCGCCGCGATCGTTAGAGCGAGAGGAATAATCCCATCCCCCGACCTCCTCTGTAACTCGCTGCCTATGGATATTATTTAACCACTTCAATACCGGGCACTTCCACCCCCATTTTCAGCGCTGTCACACTTTGAATGTCTCTACTAATAAATATATTTATCTTGTTTTGGGGATTCTGAGTCATTTTCTAGCAAAGAATACTAATTTAAACTTGTAAACAAAAAGTGCCAGAAAAGGCGGGGCCAGCGAGCGGCCAATGAAGGATGAGGTCAGCAATGGCGGCTTCCCTGCTCCCCTCATCACTGGGTTCCTTTAAAACTCCCACAATGCACTGCACAGGCACTGGGAAGTTGCTATGGGTAACAGGAAAATGGTTACTGTGGGCAACACACAGCACACTCTCATGCTGTCGCGACTTCCGGCGCCCACCGATGACCGAACCCGCTGCTCAGCCAATCAGGAATCAAAGCCGCCCGGCTCCTCCCCGCGTCCCTCTTGCCCTCCACAAACATGGCGGCGTCTGCGCTGAAAGGTGGTCACCTGACATCCCGCGCTTCCTCCGCTAGTCAGTCTTGCTGGGCCGCTATTGGTTAGAGCGTTGACGTCAGGACCGTAGGGCGGTGCGTTCGCCTGTCAGTCCAGGGTCTACCGTTCTGCGATTGGATGTCGGCTGGCGAAGGGGGCGGGTGCTTCCGGCCAGTGGTTGAGCTGTGGATGGTTTCCTGTGTGTGCTAGGAGAGGGCCGGGGGCGCCGCGGAACAGAGCGCCTCAGTACCCTGACAGGGGCCCCCCACTTCACATAGGGCCCCTGAGATCCCATTAGGGCCTACAGTGAACGGTTTGGGCCAGCTAGGACCCTCATTCCTTATAGGGCCCCTAATAGACAGCCAGGGGCCCCTTTTTACCCCATAAGGCCCCTTATAGCCAGCCAGGGGCCCCTTTGTTACCCCTAGGGTACTCGAAGACAGCCAGGGGCACTTGTAGCTAGGGCAGCTCTTTAATTGTGGGGTCCCCAATAGTCAGGGGCCCCCACCTTACATATAGGCCACCAAGGGCCCCTTTTATATCCTTTGGGGCCAAAAAGACACCCAGGGGCCCCCCTACACCCTCTAGGGTAGAAATAGGCAGTCAGGGGCCCCTCATACCCTATAGTCAGGATCCCCAATATTCAGCCAGGGGCCCCTCCTTGCAGAAAGGCCCTGATTAGACAGCTAGGGGCCCCTGAATACCCACCAGGGACCCCTTTTTTCATACAGGGCCCCTAGTAGAGAGCCAGGGACCCTTTTAGACCCATAGGGGACCCCCTTTTTTATATATAGGTCACTAGTAGTCAGCCAGGGGCCCTTGAAGACCCATAGGGGACCCCTCTTTTATATTGGCCCTTAGTAGACAGCCAGGGGCCCTTAAAGACCCCACCCCCTCCTGGTGGACCCCCTTTTTCATATAGGCCCCTAGTAAACAGACAGGGACCTTGAAGACCCCCCCCCCTCTGGGTGGACCCCCTTTTTCATAGAGGCCCCCAATAGATAGCCAGGGGCCCTTAAAGCTACATAGGTTCCCCAGTACACAGCCAGGGGCCCCCTTATTTCAGTAGGGCCCCATATCCACGCAGGGGCCCCCTTGTATCCCACAGGGCACCTTCTTAAAGGGCCCGGGGCCCCTCAGTCCTTTATTCCCCCTCATTGCATTGCCAGGGGCCCCTTTTTTCCCCCCAGAGCCCCGAATATCCCACAAACCTCCCCTTCTCCCCCCCCCCCCACATGTAGCTGGGGTGGCCCCCCCATTCCTCCAAGTTTTCTAGAACCCCCCAAAGTTCAGTCTAGATGTCCCCAAACTCTCCGCCCCTCCCATCACCCAGAATACAGGACTTCTAACGAGTACACGCCCCCTCCCCACCCCCGCATACAGAGATAGGAGGAGCCCATCGTATGTGACAGTCCCCACCCCCAACAGGGTGTAAAACACAAAACGGCGACCCCCCAGCCCCCCGATATGGAGCCGAAGGTGAAGATCAAGTTATTCGTCTCCACCAGCCTGGACGCCAAGGATGAGCTGGAAGAGGTAACTGGGGGAGGGGCTCAATTTGGGGGGGGGGGGAGGGGGACATAGAATTCGGGGGGGGGGCTCAGAATTGGGGGTCTGTAAAGAGAAGCGGTCACTGGAGGAAAATGTCTGCTGATCTCCCAGGACCTGCAACATGTCAGCATTGCACTGACCGCTTCTCGGGGGATGGACTTGTCATTGTCTGGGAGTTGACTGTTTTAGGCTCCGCCCCCTGGTAGGCGGGGCTCCCCTCTGGTTCATGGTGTGGATGATGTTTTACTGCAGATTGTCAGCACTGATGAGGAAATTCTGCGTTTGGGATTGGAGAATTGTACGGCGGGGGGGGGGGGGGGGAGGGGAGGGGGTAAAATGAAATGCCTGAGCACAATTCTGCAACTTTGACTACATGTCAGTAAATCTCCGCACCCCATCCCCCGATACTTCCTGCATTCCAATTATAGGGAAATATTTATCTCTTCAGGAAAAATTTTACTTTTTTTTTATTTTAGTGGTAAATGGGGGTCTCCTGATTATTATTATTTTTAACCCCTTCAATACCGGGCCCTCCCCCCCCCCCTTCAGCGCTGTCACACTTTGAATGACAATTACTCAGTCAGGCTACACTGTACCCAAATGACATTGTTATCATTTTTTTCACACAAATAGAGATTTCTTTGGGTGGAATTTATTCACTGCTGGGGGTTTTTATTTCTTACAAAAAAAAAGAAAAATGTCAGTAAATTTTGAAAATAAGTAATTTTTCTCCTTCACTGATAGGCTGCACCGATGGGCACTGATAGGCTGCACTGATAGGCTGCACTGATAGGCTGCACTGATAGGCTGCACTGATAGGCTGCACTGATGGGCACTGATAGATGGCACTGATGGGCACTGATAGGCTGCACTGATGAGATGGCACTGATGGGCTTCGCTTATGGGCACTGATAGGCTTCACTGATGGGCACTGATAGGCTTCACTGATGGGCACTGATAGGCTTCACTGATGGGCACTGATAGATGGAACTGATGGGCACTGATAGGCTTCACCAATGGGCACTGATAGGCTGCGCTGATGGGCACTGATAGGCTGCACCGATGGGCACTCATAGGCTGCACCGATGGGCACTGATAGGCTGCACTGATGAGATGGCACTGATAGGCTGCACTGATGGGCACTGATAGGCTTCACCGATGGGCACTGATAGGCTTCACCGATGGGCACTGATAGGCTTCACCTATGGGCACTGATAGGCTTCACCTATGGGCACTGATAGGCTTCACCTATGGGCACTGATAGGCTGCACTGATGGGCACTGATAGGCTTCACTGATGGGCACTGATAGGCTTCACTGATGGGCACTGATAGGCTTCACTGATGGGCACTGATAGGCTTCACTGATGGGCACTGATAGGCTTCACTGATGGGCACTGATAGGCTTCACCTATGGGCACTGATAGGCTTCACCTATGGGCACTGATAGGCTTCACTGATGGGCACTGATAGGCTGCACTGATGGGCACTGATAGGCTGCACTGATGAGATGGCACTGATGGGCACTGATAGGCTTCGCTTATGGGCACTGATAGGCTTCGCTTATGGGCACTGATAGGCTTCGCCTATGGGCACTGATAGGCTTCGCCTATGGGCACTGATAGGCTTCGCCTATGGGCACTGATAGGCTTCACTTATGGGCACTGATAGGCTGCACCTATGGGCATTGATGAGGTGGCACTGATGAGGTACTAATATGCCGCACTGATGGGCACTAAAAGACGGCTCTGACAGGCGGTGGCACTATTGGGCGGTACAGATGAGCAGGCACTGATGGGCATTGGTTGGGGGGACTTATGGGCACTGATTACCTGTCCTGGGTTCCCCTTTGGGGAGAAGCCGCTGATTGGCTCTCCTCACCACTCTCTGACAGTGTGAGACAAGGGGAGCCGATAAACGGCACTTCCTCATTTACATGTAACCGGCTGTGATTGGATCACATGGGTAAAGATCCACGTCAATGGGTCTTTACCAAGATCGGGGTCGCGGGGTGTCCACGATCACCGCACTGCGCGCCCCCGAGAGGCCGTTGTGGTGCGCCGTCATGTGACGTCCTCCCAGAACGAGAGCCGTCACACTTTAACCACTTCCGCACCGCCCGCTGTGTATTGACTTCACTAACCTGACGTTAAATACCGGGGTTATGGCAGCAGATAGCAGCCATAACCCCGGTATTTTTATACAGGGTGGGCGGTCCTCTTTCACATAAAAGTGGTCCCAGCGGTGGATTCGCTGCGGGATCACTTTCATGGGCGGTGGGAGAGGTCCCCCCCCTCGCCTCTTCCCAGTCATTTTCCCAGCTTACCGGTGCCGCTGGCAGCCAGGAGAACGATCCGGTCCTTTGCAGGAAGTCGAGTGCGGGAAAGCTGGCCCCCCCCTCTATACTCTATGACAGGGTATGCAAACTGTGGCCCTCCAGATGTTGCAGAACTACAAGTCCCATGAGGCACAGCAAGACTCTGACAGCCACAAGCATGATACCCCGAGGCATGATGGGACTTGAAGTTTTTGCAACAGCCGGAGGGCCACAGTTTGCCTATCCCGGCTCTATGGCCTTGGAGGACCAGAGTGATGTCATAAGTTGCTTCTTCCCCAACGGCCTTAAAGGGCCCGTTTATTTATTTTGCTTTTAAGAGTAGATGTGAGGTGTGAGGTCTTTTTGACCCCAGATCTCACATTAACCATTTCCCACCAACCAACATACCTGTAGTGGTTGTACTGGGATGAAGAAAAAAATAATTTCTCTTCCGTTCATTGAGGGACACAGCTCTTGATCCATTGGGTTATACTGCCCCCTACAGGAGTAGGACACAAGACAGAAAAATAATCTGGCTACACCCTATGGGCGGTCCCAGGAGGTATAGTCCCTCCCCCTGCTATAGGTACTCAGTTTTTCCTGCCTAGTCAGGAGTAAGGACCTCGCTCCTTGCTGGGATCTCTGGTCCTGGCAATTTTTTCTTCAGATTTTTTTTTTCTGTGAGATCTGCAATCAACTGCCGGACTGGGGGGCGGGCTGGATAGTCTAGATTCAGTGGTCACCCCAGTCTGGGCCGGGAGCGCACGCAGACCTCAGCTCCATGCTAGGTCGGCCCATGACATAGCCCCACTTGACGGGGGCCGGCCTTCGAGTTAAACGTCTGCCGAGGTCGCAAACCCGAGTCGCAGCGTTCCTCCATGCCGACAGCCCCCCCATTTAAAAAGCGAGGAGGTTCTGTCTGGAACGGTGCCTGCCTGGTTCCTGGTGTGGTGAGTAGCTGTTGCCCCTCTCCCTAATGTAGGGTTTTAGGGTGGACGTGGGCCCCTCCTTGGGATGGTCGGACCCCAGGGTTCCCCTCCTTTCCGTCAGGTATCCCCCCCCTTCATCTGTCCCCCCATCCTACCCCCCCTCCATTTAAGCTGGGGCTGTGTGGGTGGTCTGGTCCACCTCCTGGGGTGGGGGCAGGGAGCTATACTGTAGATGGACAGAACGATCGGCTGTACGGGGGGGGGGGGGAGGTTGTACCTGGTGGGCCCCCCATCCTGCCTGTGCCTGTCCTTAAGGCCTAGGGATCCCTCCTAGGAGCCTTGTGGGGCGGCCATTTTGCGGTAGCCTGTGTGCTCTATGCACGGCGGCCATTTTTGTGTAGTCTGGTGGCTATTTTGTGGGGGTTTACCATTGAAAATAGCAGTAGCCATGACAGTGGAGCCCTTTGGGCAGCGATTTCGGCTGCGGGAGCCCCTCCTCATCCCTTGGTGCTGACTTCCTGATCGCTGAGCGTGGAGTACAGATTATCCTGGTGGCTGCAGGTGCTGGGTGCTGAGTCTGGTGGGGTCCTCTCCCTCTCTGCGGGGACTCCGCAGTCTCTGGACAATCCGATCCGGCTAAACCGGGAACGAAGAAGTCCCTGATATGGTGGCTTTGTTCTCTGGCTGGGCAAATCCGTCCTCCCCTTGTGGTCACCACGGATGCCAGTCTGTCTGGCTGAGGAGGCGTCCTCGGCAAAAATTTCATTCAGGGGGTCTGGACACTGGAAGACCATTGGATGCGTTCACCTACAGGGATGTCCAGTGCGCATTCAATCAGACAATGCCACGGTTGTGCCATATGTCAATCACCAGGAGGGCACAAGAAGTGTCCTGGCGGCTCTGGAGGTAGCCGGCATTCTAAGGTGGGCAGAACTTCCCGGGGTAAAAAACTGGCAGTCGGATTACCTCATTCGGTAGGCATTGGACCAAGGGGAGTGGTCCCTTCATCTGGAGGTGTTTCATCAGTTGTCTCTCCGGTGGGGCATCCCCGAGGTGGATCTGTTGGCCTCCCGGCTCAACAGAAGGGTGCAGAGGTTTGTGGCTTGGTCACGAGATTCCCCTGCTGTTCCTATAGCAGAGAGAGGGAGTTTACCCCCTGGGACCGCCCATAGGCGTAGCCAGACTTGTTTTCTGCCTATTGTCCTACTCCTGTAGGGGGCAGTATAACCCAATGGTCAAGAAGATCAGGAGCTGTGTCTTTCAATGAACATCAGAGAAAAGGATTTAATGGTAACGGTGACCTTTGACCTTGACCCTAACACTAACCCTGGCAAACCTTCATCTTTTATTTTTTATTTTTTGCACACTTTTAGTTTGTTTACATTTCCTCTCCTGCGAGGTAAGGAAGATACATTGTATCTTTCTCTTCATTCAGGGGTGGGCTCACAGTGACTGATCGTAGTGATAGCCAATCAGAGGCTATCGCAGCAATCAGGTGACCCGGAGGTCCTGATAGTATGGGGCTCTCTGTACTGGGAGCGTGCTTTGCAGTGCAATTGGTCCTCACATTACTGGCTATTGGTGTTTACTCTAAATTTAATAGCCATAGGTGGACTCCATATTAATGGCCATTGGGGGGGGGGGGGGGACTCCTCTTTATTATTGGTCATTGCTGGGAACTCCTCCTATGTTAATGGCCATTGCTGGGGACTCCTCCTATGTAAATGGCCATGGGGGGGGGGACTCCTCTTTATTATTGGTCATTGCTGGGGACTCCTCCTATGTAAATGGCCATGGGGGGGGGGGACTCCTCTTTATTATTGGCCATTGGTGGGGACTCCTCCTATGTAAATGGCCATTGCTGGGGACTCCTCCTATGTTAATGGCCATTGCTGGGGACTCCTTCTATGTTAATGGCCATTGGTGGGGACTCCTCCTATGTAAATGGCCATTGCTGGGGACTCCTCCTATGTTAATGGCCATTGCTGGGGACTCCTTCTATGTTAATGGCCATTGCTGGGGACTCCTTCTATGTTAATGGCCATTGCTGGGGACTCCTTCTATGTTAATGGCCCTTGGTGGGGACTCTTTCTATGTTAATGGCCCTTGCTGGGGACTCCTTCTATGTTAATGGCCCTTGGTGGGGACTCCTCCTATGTTAATGGCCATTGGGGGGGGGGGGGGCTCCTCTTTATTATTGGTCATTGCTGGGGACTCCTCCTATGTAAATGGCCATTGCTGGGGACTCCTCCTATGTAAATGGCCATGGGGGGGGGGGACTCCTCTTTATTATTGGCCATTGGTGGGGACTCCTCCTATGTAAATGGCCATTGCTGGGGACTCCTCCTATGTTAATGGCCATTGCTGGGGACTCCTTCTATGTTAATGGCCATTGCTGGGGACTCCTTCTATGTTAATGGTCCTTGGTGGGGACTCCTCCTATGTAAATGGCCCTTGGTGGGGACTCCTCCTATGTTAATGGCCATTGCTGGGGACTCCTCCTATGTTAATGGCCCTTGGTGGGGACTCCTCCTATGTTAATGGCCCTTGGTGGGGACTCCTCCTATGTTAATGGCCATTGCTGGGGACTCCTTCTATGTTAATGGCCATTGCTGGGGACTCCTTCTATGTTAATGGTCCTTGGTGGGGACTCCTCCTATGTAAATGGCCCTTGGTGGGGACTCCTCCTATGTTAATGGCCATTGCTGGGGACTCCTCCTATGTTAATGGCCATTGCTGGGGACTCCTTCTATGTTAATGGTCCTTGGTGGGGACTCCTCCTATGTTAATGGCCCTTGGTGGGGACTCCTCCTATGTTAATGGCCATTGCTGGGGACTCCTCCTATGTTAATGGCCATTGCTGGGGACTCCTTCTATGTTAATGGCCATTGCTGGGGACTCCTTCTATGTTAATGGTCCTTGGTGGGGACTCCTCCTATGTTAATGGCCCTTGGTGGGGACTCCTCCTATGTTAATGGCCCTTGGTGGGGACTCCTCCTATGTTAATGGCCCTTGGTGGGGACTCCTCCTATGTTAATGGCCATTGCTGGGGACTCCTTCTATGTTAATGGCCATTGCTGGGGACTCCTTCTATGTTAATGGTCCTTAGTGGGGACTCCTCCTATGTTAATGGCCCTTGGTGGGGACTCCTCCTATGTAAATGGCCATTGGTGGGGACTCCTCCTATGTTAATGGCCCTTGGTGGGGACTCCTCCTATGTTAATGGCCCTTGGTGGGGACTCCTCCTATGTTAATGGCCCTTGGTGGGGACTCCTCCTATGTTAATGGCCCTTGGTGGGGACTCCTCCTATGTAAATGTCCCTTGGTGGGGACTCCTCCTATGTTAATGGCCCTTGGTGGGGACTCCTCCTATGTAAATGTCCCTTGGTGGGGACTCCTCCTATGTTAATGGCCCTTGGTGGGGACTCCTCCTATGTAAATGTCCCTTGGTGGGGACTCCTATGTTAATGGCCATTGGTGGGGACTCCTCCTATGTAAATGGCCATTGCTGGGGACTCCTCCTATGTAAATGGCCATTGGTGGGGACTCCTCCTATGTTAATGGTCATGGGGTGGGGTCATGGTTCTGGAATGGGGTGTCCAGCAAGCTGGTATAGAAGTGATGGTCGGGGTTCACAGACTTGGTGGTGTAGCGTTGGATCCATTAGTGCTGTATTAGGACTCTCCTATAAGATCTTGGCAGACCCCGCATGTTGTTTGTTTTATACCACACCTAGGTGGGATGGGTTACTTGCTACATAAATGAGTGGTCTACACATGGCCTGCTGGCTCTGAAGAAAGAGGTTAAGCCTCGAAATGCGTTAGCCATCATTCATTGAGGACATTGGTTACAGATTGTTCCAGATTTTTCAGTTTGGATGTACTTTTTTATACCTTTGTGAGTATATACCCTTTATATATATATATATATATATATATATACCTTTGTGAGTATATACCCTTTATATATATATATATATATATATATATATATACACTATATACCTTTGTGAGTATATACACCTTTAATTAATAAAGCCTATTATTGAGGGTAATGCGCTAGGTCGGTGCGCCCTTTGTTTTTTTTACTTTGGAGCCAACTTGTGGACCCTAGCTTAGGAGAGAAATGGAGGAGTAGTTGACCCAACAAGATTGTAGACCCCCCCCAACTCAAGAAAGTAATGGATGAGCATAGGATAGGACCAGGCATCAGAACTGAGCAGCCCAACTCAGGAGAGTACTGGATGAGCAGTGGACTGAACTAGACTAGACCTCAGCTCAGGAAAGTAATGGAAAAGCAGTGGATCCAACTAGACTGTGGACCACAGCTCAGGAAAGTAAAGAATAAGCTGAGTATAGGACCAGGCAGCAGAACTGTAGACCCCAACTCAGAGTACTGGATGAACAGCGGATCCGACTATGCAGCCAGCCTGTGGACCCCAGCTCAGGAGTGTACTGGATTAGTAGTAGACCAAATATGGCTGTAGACCCCAAATTAGGAATGTAATGGATTAGCAGAGGATAGGACCAGGCAGCCAACCTGTGGACCCCAGCTCAGAAGTGTACTGGATAAGTAGTGGACCCAACAAGACTGTAGACCCCAACTCAAAGTAATGGATGAGCAGAGGATAGGACCAGGCAGCAGAACGGAGCAGCCCAACTCTGGAGAGTACTGGATGGGTAGTGACTAGACTGTAGACCACCCCAGCTCAGGAAAGTAAAGGATAAGAAGAGGATAGGGCCAGGCAGCCAGCCTGTGGACCCCAGCTCAGGAGAGTACTGGATGAATGGTAGACCCAACAAGACTGTAGACCCCAACTTAGAAAAGTAATGGATGAGAAGAGGATAGGACCAGGCAGCAGAACTGTGGACCTCAACGCAGGAGAGTACTGGATGTGTAGTGGACCCAACAAGACTGTAGACCTCAAACTTAGAAAAGTAAAGGATAAGAAGAGGATAGGGCCAGGCAGCCAGCCTGTGGACCCCAGCTCAGGAGAGTACTGGATGAATGGTAGACCCAACAAGACTGTAGACCCCAACTTAGAAAAGTAATGGATGAGCAGAGGATAGGACGAGGCATCAGAACTGAGCAGCCCAACTCGGGAGAGTACTGGATGAACCGCAGATCAGACTAGGCAGCCAGCCTGTGGACCCCAGCTCAGGAGAGTACTGGATAACTAGTGGACCGAACAAGAATGTAGACCCCCAACTCTAGAAAGTAATGGATGAGCAGAGGATAGGACCAGGCAGCAGAATGGAGCAGCCCAACTCTGGAGAGTACTGGATGAGTAGTGGGCCTAACTAGACTGTAGACCACCCCAGCTCAGGAAAGAGGATAAGCAGAGGATAGGACCAGGCAGCAGAACTGTGGACCCCAACTTAGGAGAACATTGGATGAACAGCGGATCAGACCAGGCAGCCAGCCTGTGGACCCCAGCTCAGGAGTGTACTGGATGAATGGTAGACCCAACAAGACTGTAGATCCCAACTTGGAAAATGAATGGATGAGATGAGGATAGGACCAGGCATCAGAACTGAGCAGCCCAGTTTCGGGAGAGTACTGGATGAGTAATGGACCCAAGTAGACTGTACACTACCACAGTTCATGAAAGTAAAGTATAAGCATGGGATAGGACCAGGCAGCTGCACTGAGGACCCCAACTTAGGAGCATATGAGGATGAACA
Organism: Pelophylax lessonae; assembly: GCF_965119305.1. Lineage (NCBI taxonomy): Eukaryota > Metazoa > Chordata > Amphibia > Anura > Ranidae > Pelophylax > Pelophylax lessonae. Next base: position 3,155,496 of record NC_138780.1, read on the forward strand.
GCAGACCTGACCAGGCAGAAGGACTTTGCATTGTAACTTAGAGGTATACAGGATGACCAACGATTTAGATCAGCTAGAAGGGCTGCAGACCTCAGCTCAAGAGCATACTGGATGAATCGTGACCAGACCAGGCAGCAAGACTTTGGACCCCATGTCAGAAGCATACTGGAAGAACAACAGACAGGACCAGGCAGCAAGACTACAGATCCCTGCTGGATGAATAGCAGACTAGAACAGGTAGCCGAACTGTGACCCCCCCCCCCCCCCCCAGCTCAGGAGTGTACTGGATAAATAGAAGACTGAACAAGGTAGCTAGACAGGAGACCCAAGTACAGAAGTTCACTGGATGAATGGTGGGCCGAACCAGGCAGCAGGACTGCGGAGCCCACCAGAGCAGACTGCAACACTGCAGAGATGAACCAGAATACAGGCCAGAGGTCAGGGCAGGCAGCAGGACTGCGGAGCCCACCAGAGCAGACTGCAACACTGCAGAGATGAAGGGCCAGAATACAGGCCAGAGGTCAGGGCAGGCAGCAGGACTGCGGAGCCCACCAGAGCAGACTGCAACACTGCAGAGATGAAGGGCCAGAATACAGGCCAGAGGTCAGGGCAGGCAGCAGGACTGCGGAGCCCACCAGAGCAGACTGCAACACTGCAGAGATGAACCAGAATACAGGCCAGAGGTCAGGGCAGGCAGCAGGACTGCGGAGCCCACCAGAGCAGACTGCAACACTGCAGAGATGAAGGGCCAGAATACAGGCCAGAGGTCAGGGCAGGCAGCAGGACTGCGGAGCCCACCAGAGCAGACTGCAACACTGCAGAGATGAAGGACCAGAATACAGGCCAGAGGTCAGGGCAGGCAGCAGGACTGCGGAGCCCACCAGAGCAGGCTGCAACACTGCAGAGATGAAGGGCCAGAATACAGGCCAGAGGTCAGGGCAGGCAGCAGGACTGCGGAGCCCACCAGAGCAGACTGCAACACTGCAGAGATGAAGGGCCAGAATACAGGCCAGAGGTCAGGGCAGGCAGCAGGACTGCGGAGCCCACCAGAGCAGACTGCAACATTGCAGAGATGAACCAGAATACAGGCCAGAGGTCAGGGCAGGCAGCAGGACTGCGGAGCCCACCAGAGCAGACTGCAACACTGCAGAGATGAAGGGCCAGAATACAGGCCAGAGGTCAGGGCAGGCAGCAGGACTGCGGAGCCCACCAGAGCAGACTGCAACACTGCAGAGATGAAGGACCAGAATACAGGCCAGAGGTCAGGGCAGGCAGCAGGACTGCGGAGCCCACCAGAGCAGACTGCAACACTGCAGAGATGAAGGGCCAGAATACAGGCCAGAGGTCAGGGCAGGTAACAGGACTGCAGACCCCACCAGAGCAGACTGCAACACTGCAGAGATGAAGGACCAGAATACAGGCCAGAGGTCAGGGCAGGCAGCAGACAAGCAAATCCAGAAGATGGAGGGGAAATAAATAGCCATTACTTGGGGATATGGGGAGCATTGTGACTTCCCTTCCTTCATGTGCTGGTCCATGCGGTGACACCACAGGGACAATGTATATCTTCTATTCTCCACGTTTCACTGGCAGTCTGCTATAAGGTCTCTGATTCGTCTGCCATGACTCCTGTAAGTGTGTGACTTGATGTTCTCCAGGTGACCCGCCACTGGCGCTGTCCCCACCATAGTGACACTAAGCAGCAGTTGGCCTTATTGATGGCCGGTATCAGACACAGATCACTGTCACAGGGAACACACGGGTTATGTATGTTTATATAATCTGTCATGTTAGAGAGGCCAGACATACCTGGATAATGTCCGGTGTTATAATATATTCTCTGTTAGAGATATGTTTCCATGGTCTCTGATGTGTGTGGTGTCACAGAGAGAGTCCTGGAGATACAGGAGCGTACATAAGGCTGCATGGAAGACACCGGTGTCACAGGAAGTCACAATGGAAGCACAGAAACAATGGAATCCGGAGACGGGGTCACTGGGAGTGCTCGGGGGTCACAGAGTCACTGAAGGAATAGGAGTGCGGGGGGGGGGGGGTCACTGGAGTGGACAGGATTTACCAAGTCACCAGAGGCACGGGGGCGAGGAGAGAACTGGGGTCACGGGGGTGGACAGGGGACACAAGTGCTGGGATCACTAAAGTGGATGGAGTTCAAAGAGTCACTAGAGGTTCAGAAGTGCTGGGGTCACTGGAGTGGACAAGCGACACGGTCACTGGAGGAAGAGGAATGCTGGAGTGGACAGGGATCATGGAGGCACAGGAGTGCTGGGGTCACTGGAGTGTACAGTTTTCATGGAGACACTTGGGGCCACTGAAGACACTGGGATCACTAGAGGCACTCTAGACACTGGGGTTCCCTGGAGTGTACAGATTTCATGGGGACACTGGAGTCCAGGGGTCACTCTGGACACTGGGGTTCCCTGGAGTGTACAGATTTCATGGGGACACTGGAGTCCAGGGGTCACTCTGGACACTGGGGTCACTGGAGTGTACAGATTTCATGGGGACACTGGAGTCCAGGGGTCACTCTGGACACTGGGGTCACTGGAGTGTACAGATTTCATGGGGACACTGGAGTCCAGGGGTCACCCTGGACACTGGGGTCACTGGTGTCATTGGAGTGCACAGGTTTCTTGGAGGCACAGGTGTCCTGTGCTCACTCTGGCCACTGGGATAACTTGGACAGTGGAAACAATGGGGTCACTCGAGAAACTGGGGTCAGTCTAGACCAGTGATGGCAAACCTTGGCACCCCAGATGTTTTGGAACTACATTTTTCATAATGCTCATGCACTTTGCAGTGTAGTTGAGTATCATAGGAAATGTAGTTCCAAAACATCTGGGGTGCCAAGGTTCGCCATCACTGCTAGACATTGGGGTCACTGGAGACAATGGGGTCACTTTAGTCACTGGAGACAATGAGGTCACCTTAGTCACTGGGGTCACTCTAGACACCAGAGACACTGGGGGTCACTCTGGACACTGGGGTCACTGGGGACAGGGGAGACTTTGGGGTCACTCTGGACACTGGGGTCACTCTAGAATATGGGGTCACTCTACTCACTGGAGGCACTTGGGTCACTCTAATCACTGGAGATACTGGGGTGTCTCTAGACACTAGGGATGCTGGAGTCACTCTGGATGCTGGGGTCACTCTGGTTGCTGGGGTCACTTTGGATGCTGGGGACACTAGGGGGTCACTATGGACACTGGGGGTCACTCTAGAAGCTGGGGTCACTCTAGTCACTGGAGACACTGGGGTCACTCTAGTCACTGGAGACACTGGGGTCACTCTAGTCACTGGAGACACTGGGGTCACTCTAGTCACTGGAGACACTGGGGTCATTGGAGACACTGGGGTCACTCTAGTCACTGGAGACACTGAGGTCACTCTAGTCACTGGAGACACTGGGGTCACTCTAGTCACTGGAGACGCTGGGGTCATTGGAGACACTGGGGTCACTCTAGTCACTGGGGTCACTCTAGTCACTGGAGACACTGGGGTCACTCTAGTCACTGGAGACGCTGGGGTCACTGGAGACACTGGGGTCACTCTAGTCACTGGAGACGCTGGGGTAATTGGAGACACTGGGGTCACTCTAGGGGTCACTGGAGACACTGGGGTCACTCTAGGGGTCACTGGAGACACTGGGGTCACTCTAGTCACTGGAGACACTGGGGTCACTCTAGTCACTGGAGACGCTGGGGTCACTGGAGACGCTGGGGTCACTGGAGACGCTGGGGTCACTGGAGACGCTGGGGTCACTGGAGACACTGGGGTCACTGGAGACACTGGGGTCACTGGAGACACTGGGGTCACTCGAGACACTGGGGTCACTCTAGTCACTGGAGACGCTGGGGTCACTGGAGACACTGGGGTCACTCTAGTCACTGGAGACACTGGGGTCACTCTAGTCACTGGAGACGCTGGAGACACTGGGGTCACTCTAGTCACTGGAGACGCTGGGGTCTGGGGAGACACTGGGGTCACTCTAGTCACTGGAGACACTGGGGTCACTCTAGTCACTGGAGACACTGGGGTCACTCTAGTCACTGGAGACGCTGGGGTCACTGGAGACGCTGGGGTCACTCTAGTCACTGGAGACGCTGGGGTCACTGGAGACACTGGGGTCACTCTAGTCACTGGAGACGCTGGGGTCATTGGAGACACTGGGGTCACTCTAGTCACTGGAGACGCTGGGGTCATTGGAGACACTGGGGTCACTGGAGATGCTGGGGTCATTGGAGACACTGGGGTCATTGGAGATGCTGGGGTCATTGGAGACACTGGGGTCACTCTAGTCACTGGAGATGCTGGGGTCACTCTAGTCACTGGAGACGCTGGGGTCATTGGAGACGCTGGGGTCATTGGAGACGCTGGGGTCATTGGAGATGCTGGGGTCATTGGAGACACTGGGGTCACTCTAGTCACTGGAGATGCTGGGGTCACTCTAGTCACTGGAGACGCTGGGGTCACTGGAGACGCTGGGGTCACTCTAGTCACTGGAGACGCTGGGGTCACTGGAGACACTGGGGTCACTCTAGTCACTGGAGACGCTGGGGTCTGGGGAGACACTGGGGTCACTCTAGTCACTGGAGACACTGGGGTCACTCTAGTCACTGGAGACACTGGGGTCACTCTAGTCACTGGAGACGCTGGGGTCACTGGAGACGCTGGGGTCACTCTAGTCACTGGAGACGCTGGGGTCACTGGAGACACTGGGGTCACTCTAGTCACTGGAGACGCTGGGGTCATTGGAGACACTGGGGTCACTCTAGTCACTGGAGACGCTGGGGTCATTGGAGACACTGGGGTCACTGGAGATGCTGGGGTCATTGGAGACACTGGGGTCATTGGAGATGCTGGGGTCATTGGAGACACTGGGGTCACTCTAGTCACTGGAGATGCTGGGGTCACTCTAGTCACTGGAGACGCTGGGGTCATTGGAGACGCTGGGGTCATTGGAGACGCTGGGGTCATTGGAGATGCTGGGGTCATTGGAGACACTGGGGTCACTCTAGTCACTGGAGATGCTGGGGTCACTCTAGTCACTGGAGACGCTGGGGTCACTGGAGACGCTGGGGTCACTCTAGTCACTGGAGACGCTGGGGTCACTGGAGACACTGGGGTCACTCTAGTCACTGGAGACGCTGGGGTCACTGGAGACACTGGGGTCACTCTAGTCACTGGCGACGCTGGGGTCATTGGAGACACTGGGGTCACTGGAGACGCTGGGGTCATTGGAGACACTGGGGTCACTGGAGACGCTGGGGTCACTGGAGACGCTGGGGTCACTCTAGTCACTGGAGACGCTGGGGTCATTGGAGACACTGGGGTCACTCTAGTCACTGGAGACGCTGGGGTCACTGGAGACGCTGGGGTCACTCTAGTCACTGGAGACGCTGGGGTCACTGGAGACGCTGGGGTCACTCTAGTCACTGGAGACGCTGGGGTCACTGGAGACGCTGGGGTCACTCTAGTCACTGGAGACGCTGGGGTCATTGGAGACACTGGGGTCACTCTAGTCACTGGAGACGCTGGGGTCACTGGAGATGCTGGGGTCACTCTAGGGGTCACTGGAGACACTGGGTTCCCTGGAGTCATTGGAGTGGACAGGGGACATGGAGGCACAGGAGTGTTGGGGTCAGTGGAGGAGACAGGTGAGTCCAGGGTAACAGCAGCAGGTTGCCCCCCTTAGGCGTAGATGCCTCAGGACATCGCTTGGCCGTTTGAATCCGGTATCAGAAGAGCTGTTTCCTGATTAGTCATGGCGCTGATGCTCCAGAAGAAACAGGGATGTGCCGGTGGCCATGGGCCAGAAAGGATTCCTTGGTGTGTCTACCAGGCGTGACGGCTTCTTCTTTCTGGAATGTTTCTCAGCTGATGAACGTTCCCTCCAGACCTCCGACACGGGGGGGGGGGGGGGGGGGGGGATTATAGAGCTCAGTGTCGGGAATGTGAGCGGCTCAGGGCCGTAAATCAATAAATGACGCAAATTCTGCCAAGGATAAGATGGCCGAATTCTCTGCAAATCTCCCCCATAATTTCTACCTTTTGGCTTTGAGGGACTTCCAGTCTCGGCGTGCTTGAAGTTCTTAAAGGTGAAGTTTTATTTCCTTGTCCCCCCCCCCCCCCCCCCCATCAATATAACGACATTCTTAGCAATATACCTTATTATAGTCCCTATGATGTCATCACTGGGACTCTGTACTTCTCTTAGCAGTGCACCCAGATCATGGCTGGTGGGAGGGGCCGGCGGGGGGGGCTGTACATAGCTTCCTGAAAACATCACAGCACCCTCCCTTAGTACGTCTCTCCAGAGCCCTCAGTTGTGATGCAAGCAGTGGGAGGAGTTATGCAAATGCCTTGATGGATGGGTATCAGACTGTCTCGGTGTATAGACTGACCTCTGTGATGTACACGGACTGTCTCGGTATAGATTGACCTCTGTGATGTACACGGACTGTCTCGGTATAGACTGACCTCTGTGATGTACATGGACTGTCTCGGTGTATAGACTGACCTCTGTGATGTACACGGACTGTCTCGGTATAGACTGACCTCAGTGATGTACACGGACTGTCTCGGTGTGTAGACTGACCTCTGTGATGTACACGGACTGTCTCGGTGTATAGACTGACCTCTGTGATGTACACGGACTGTCTCGGTGTATAGACTGACCTCTGTGATGTACACGGACTGTCTCGGTGTGTAGACTGACCTCTGTGATGTACACGGACTGTCTCGGTGTATAGACTGAGCTCTGTGATGTACACGGACTGTCTCGGTATAGACTGACCTCTGTGATGTACACGGACTGTCTCGGTGTATAGACTGACCTCTGTGATGTACACGGACTGTCTCGGTATAGACTGACCTCTGTGATGTATACGGACTGTCTCGGTGTGTAGACTGACCTCAGTGATGTACACGGACTGTCTCGGTATAGACTGACCTCAGTGATGTACACGGACTGTCTCGGTGTGTAGACTGACCTCTGTGATGTACACGGACTGTCTCGGTGTATAGACTGACCTCTGTGATGTACACGGACTGTCTCGGTGTATAGACTGACCTCTGTGATGTACACGGACTGTCTCGGTGTGTAGACTGACCTCTGTGATGTACACGGACTGTCTCGGTGTATAGACTGACCTCTGTGATGTACACGGACTGTCTCGGTATAGACTGACCTCTGTGATGTACACGGACTGTCTCGGTGTATAGACTGACCTCTGTGATGTACACGGACTGTCTCGGTATAGACTGACCTCTGTGATGTATACGGACTGTCTCGGTGTGTAGACTGACCTCAGTGATGTACACGGACTGTCTCGGTATAGACTGACCTCTGTGATGTACACGGACTGTCTCGGTATAGACTGACCTCTGTGATGTACACGGACTGTCTCGGTATAGACTGACCTCTGTGATGTACACGGACTGTCTCGGTATAGACTGACCTCAGTGATGTACACGGACTGTCTCGGTGTGTAGACTGACCTCTGTGATGTACACGGACTGTCTCGGTGTATTGACTGACCTCTGTGATGTACACGGACTGTCTCGGTGTATAGACTGACCTCTGTGATGTACACGGACTGTCTCGGTGTGTAGACTGACCTCTGTGATGTACACGGACTGTCTCGGTGTATAGACTGAGCTCTGTGATGTACACGGACTGTCTCGGTGTATAGACTGACCTCTGTGATGTACACGGACTGTCTCGGTGTATAGACTGACCTCAGTGATGTACACGGACTGTCTCGGTGTATAGACTGACCTCTGTGATGTACACGGACTGTCTCGGTGTATAGACTGACCTCTGTGATGTACACGGACTGTCTCGGTATAGACTGACCTCCTGTGATGTACACGGACTGTCTCGGTATAGACTGACCTCTGTGATGTACACGGACTGTCTCGGTGTATAGACTGACCTCTGTGATGTACACGGACTGTCTCGGTGTATAGACTGACCTCTGTGATGTACACGGACTGTCTCGGTGTATAGACTGACCTCTGTGATGTACACGGACTGTCTCGGTGTATAGACTGACCTCTGTGATGTACATGGACTGTCTCGGTATAGACTGACCTCTGTGATGTACACGGACTGTCTCGGTATAGACTGACCTCTGTGATGTTCACGGACTGTCTCGGTGTATAGACTGACCTCTGTGATGTACACGGACTGTCTCGGTATAGACTGACCTCTGTGATGTACACGGACTGTCTCGGTATAGACTGACCTCTGTGATGTACACGGACTGTCTCGGTGTATAGACTGACCTCTGTGATGTACACGGACTGTCTCGGTGTGTAGACTGAGCTCTGTGATGTACACGGACTGTCTCGGTATAGACTGACCTCTGTGATGTACACGGACTGTCTCGGTATATAGACTGACCTCTGTGATGTATACGGACTGTCTCTGTGTGTAGACTGACCTCAGTGATGTACACGGACTGTCTCGGTGTATAGACTGACCTCAGTGATGTACACAGACTGTCTCGGTGTATAGACTGACCTCTGTGATGTACACGGACTGTCTCGGTATATAGACTGACCTCAGTGATGTACACGGACTGTCTCGGTATATAGACTGACCTCAGTGATGTACACGTGCTGTCTCGGTATAGACTGACCTCTGTGATGTACATGGACTGTCTCGGTGTATAGACTGACCTCTGTGATGTACACGGACTGTCTCGGTATAGACTGACCTCTGTGATGTACACGGACTGTCTCGGTATAGACTGACCTCTGTGATGTACACGGACTGTCTCGGTGTATAGACTGAGCTCTGTGATGTACACGGACTGTCTCGGTATATAGTCTGACCTCAGTGATGTACACGGACTGTCTCGGTGTGTAGACTGACCTCTGTGATGTACACGGACTGTCTCGGTATAGACTGACCTCCTGTGATGTACACGGACTGTCTCGGTGTGTAGACTGACCTCTGTGATGTACACGGACTGTCTCGGTGTATAGACTGACCTCTGTGATGTACACGGACTGTCTCGGTGTATAGACTGACCTCAGTGATGTACACGGACTGTCTCGGTGTGTAGACTGACCTCTGTGATGTACACGGACTGTCTCGGTGTGTAGACTGACCTCTGTGATGTACACGGACTGTCTCGGTGTATAGACTGACCTCTGTGATGTACACGGACTGTCTCGGTGTGTAGACTGACCTCTGTGATGTACACGGACTGTCTCGGTGTATAGACTGAGCTCTGTGATGTACACGGACTGTCTCTGTATAGACTGACCTCTGTGATGTACACGGACTGTCTCGGTATAGACTGACCTCTGTGATGTACACGGACTGTCTCGGTATAGACTGACCTCTGTGATGTACACGGACTGTCTCGGTGTATAGACTGAGCTCTGTGATGTACACGGACTGTCTCGGTATATAGTCTGACCTCAGTGATGTACACGGACTGTCTCGGTGTGTAGACTGACCTCTGTGATGTACACGGACTGTCTCGGTATAGACTGACCTCCTGTGATGTACACGGACTGTCTCGGTGTGTAGACTGACCTCTGTGATGTACACGGACTGTCTCGGTGTATAGACTGACCTCTGTGATGTACACGGACTGTCTCGGTGTATAGACTGACCTCTGTGATGTACACGGACTGTCTCGGTGTGTAGACTGACCTCTGTGATGTACACGGACTGTCTCGGTGTGTAGACTGACCTCTGTGATGTACACGGACTGTCTCGGTGTGTAGACTGACCTCTGTGATGTACACGGACTGTCTCGGTGTATAGACTGACCTCTGTGATGTACACGGACTGTCTCGGTGTATAGACTGACCTCTGTGATGTACACGGACTGTCTCGGTGTGTAGACTGACCTTTGTGATGTACACGGACTGTCTCGGTGTGTAGACTGACCTCTGTGATGTACACGGACTGTCTCGGTGTGTAGACTGACCTCTGTGATGTACACGGACTGTCTCGGTGTGTAGACTGACCTCTGTGATGTACACGGACTGTCTCGGTGTATAGACTGACCTCTGTGATGTACACGGACTGTCTCGGTATAGACTGACCTCCTGTGATGTACACGGACTGTCTCGGTGTGTAGACTGACCTCTGTGATGTATACGGACTGTCTCGGTATAGACTGACCTCTGTGATGTACACGGACTGTCTCGGTATAGACTGACCTCTGTGATGTACACGGACTGTCTCGGTAAGCTCTATCGGTTGCACGTTGTGGCGCCACCTGTCCCTCGCGCCTCTTCAAAAAAGCGTTTTTTATTGTAATTTTCCGCTGTCGCCTCTTTTTTTTTTGGTTTTTAATTTACATTTTTGTTTCATTTTTATAATTTATTCTGATTCGGGGCGCTGCGAGGAGACGGCAAATTGCTTTGAAGGTACATTGCGTTGTGGCGCGGCGTGCCGCTCTTTCGGTAATGGTAATTTTCTGAGCAGCTGTTACATCCCATTAAGACTCGGCTCTGAAATTGCTCGCGCTATTTGCCGCCGTTTTCATGTCCGTACCTTTTTATTATTTTTTATGTTTTCGCTCGTACATTGACCTTGTGGATCCCCATCGCAACCCCCCCCCTCCCCCTTTCTCATTGGCGCGTTTCGGCATTTGACGGGATAATGGCGGCGTTTTTTTTTTCCGCGTGTCAGAAGTCAGGCCGGACCGAAATCAAACTCATTAATAAAGTTATTAAACCGGCGTTGTTTTCACGGCGTTTAGCGTGCGTTCGTCTTGCGAGCGCAGTAATTAACCTCCGAGGTCGGAAGCGCTGGCCTTGGATGCGGTCCTGGGACCGTTGCCGGCGATTTTACGAGGTGGATAATTATTAGCATTAAACCTCGTGTCCGTTCCGCCTCCTCGCTGTGACCCCCGCGTTTAACCCTCCGCTCGCCGTCTGATAGGAAGACGTTTCTTTGCGTACTTTGCGGCGGGTTATTTGGCAGGCGATGGCGGCGTGTAATGAGAACCATCTGTATTGTGTAACCTGTGATTAATTTACGCTATTGTTCGGCATCGCGAAGCGTTCCCCCGGGGGGAGCCGCCGTCCCGGAGATGGAGGCGAGAGCTCAGAATACGCTCTTTGTGTTCTAATCTGCGCGGCGAGATAGCGAGCGCCGCGGCGGGCAGAAAACAGCTGAGCCGGGGGTTGTATTGTGCAATCCCAGCCAGCCATTGGACTCTTAAAGGACTACTCCACCCAGCGGGCATGCTGGGTTCTTGTACCCCCCCCCCCCCTCCCCGATAGAATCCCACCCGATTCTGGTGATGGTGTCACTTCATCAGAAATGCTCTCAGGACCCCATTTAGTAGGTAGATGGTAAGCTCCTGGGCCCAGGCTTTCATTGTACTGGTAGATGGTAAGCTCCTGGGCCCAGGCATTCATTGTACTGGTAGATGGTAAGCTCCTGGGCCCAGGTGATCACTGTACTGGTAGATGGTAAGCTCCTGGGCCCAGGTGATTATTGTACTGGTAGATGGTAAGCTCCTGGGCCCAAGTGATCACTGTACTGGTAGATGGTAAGCTCCTGGGCCCAGGTGATTATTGTACTGGTAGATGGTAAGCTCCTGGGCCCAAGTTATCATTGTACTGGTAGATGGTAAGCTCCTGGGCCCAGGTTATCATTGTACTGGTAGATGGTAAGCTCCTGGGCCCAGGTGATTATTGTACTGGTAGATGGTAAGCTCCTGGGCCCAAGTGATCACTGTACTGGTAGATGGTAAGCTCCTGGGCCCAGGTGATCATTGTACTGGTAGATGGTAAGCTCCTGGGCCCATGTGATCACTGTACTGGTAGATGGTAAGCTCCTGGGCCCAGGTGATTATTGTACTGGTAGATGGTAAGCTCCTGGGCCCAGGTGATCATTGTACTGGTAGATGGTAAGCTCCTGGGCCCAGGTGATCATTGTACTGGTAGATGGTAAGCTCCTAGGCCCAGGTGATCATTGTACTGGTAGATGGTAAGCTCCTGGGCCCAGGCGATCATTGTACTGGTAGATGGTAAGCTCCTGGGCCCAGGTGATCATTGTACTGGTAGATGGTAAGCTCCTGGGCCCAGGTGATCATTGTACTGGTAGATGGTAAGCTCCTGGGCCCAGGTGATCATTGTACTGGGAGATGGTAAGCTCCTGGGCCCAGGTGATCATTGTACTGGTAGATGGTAAGCTCCTAGGCCCAGGTGATCATTGTACGGGTAGATGGTAAGCTCCTGGGCCCAGGTGATCATTGTACTGGGAGATGGTAAGCTCCTGGGCCCAGGTGATCATTGTACTGGTAGATGGTAAGCTCCTAGGCCCAGGTGATCATTGTACTGGTAGATGGTAAGCTCCTGGGCCCAGGTGATCATTGTACTGGTAGATGGTAAGCTCCTGGGCCCAGGTGATCACTGTACTGGTAGATGGTAAGCTCCTGGGACCAGGTAATGATTGTACTGGTAGATGGTAAGCTCCTGGGACCAGGTTATCATTGTACTGGTAGATGGTAAGCTCCTGGGACCAGGTTATCATTGTACTGGTAGATGGTAAGCTCCTGGGCCCAGGTGATCATTGTACTGGTAGATGGTAAGCTCCTGGGCCCAGGTGATCATTGTACTGGTAGATGGTAAGCTCCTGGGCCCAGGTGATCACTGTACTGGTAGATGGTAAGCTCCTGGGACCAGGTAATGATTGTACTGGTAGATGGTAAGCTCCTGGGACCAGGTTATCATTGTACTGGTAGATGGTAAGCTCCTGGGACCAGGTTATCATTGTACTGGTAGATGGTAAGCTCCTGGGCCCAGGTGATCATTGTACTGGTAGATGGTAAGCTCCTGGGCCCAGGTTATCATTGTACTGGTAGATGGTAAGCTCCTGGGCCCAGGTGATCATTGTACTGGTAGATGGTAAGCTCCTGGGCCCAGGTGATCATTGTACTGGTAGATGGTAAGCTCCTGGGCCCAGTTGATAATTGTACTGGTAGATGGTAAGCTCCTGGGCCCAGGTTATCATTGTACTGGTAGATGGTAAGCTCCTGGGACCAGTTGATAATTGTACTGGTAGATGGTAAGCTCCTAGGCCCAGGTGATCATTGTACTGGTAGATGGTAAGCTCCTGGGCCCAGTTGATAATTGTACTGGTAGATGGTAAGCTCCTGGGACCAGGTGATGATTGTACTGGTGGATGGTAAGCTCCTGGGCCCAGGTGATCATTGTACTGTTAGATGGTAAGGCTGCATTAGCATAGGCGATGCGGAGCCTTCATGAACTGAAATCCAAGGAATGAAAGGGGCGGGGCCAGGGACAGTCAGTCCTCCAGCCAGCAAAAGAGGCGGGGCTCTGTGACTTGCTGCAGTTTCTAATGCACACTGTGAGAAGCTCTCAGTGTGCGGTGAAATCAGAGGAAGCCGTTTCCGCCCAGGAGAGGAGCGTGTACAGCTGTGGTAGTCTGGAGGAGGAGGGTGGAGTTCTCCTTTAGGAGGGTTGATTGCCCCAGGCCATGGATCGGCTTGGTGTGGGGGGGGGGGGAGATGTTTTTCTCGCACTTGTTGTCGGGGCTCAGAGAGATCAGCGCGAGGCGATAATTGAATGGAGGAAATGAGCTCCATATTTCAGAGCCGTGTGTCTGCAGACCGGGTTTATGGTTGGTATGGCAACAGAGCCCCGCCGTACTTCTCGCAATTAGGTCAGCGCGGCCTTCGCTGTCAGCAGCGCCACTCCTCGCGGGTTCTGACCTAATTTGTCGCTTTTTGTTCTGAGGAAATCTAGAAAGATGAACGACGGCATGAACATGCAGAACCCTCTTCTACTTACCCCCCCTCCCCCCACTGTGCTGTGTGGCTGCAAGGGGGGGCAACAGCGCTTCACAAATCTGCAAACTCCACACCTCCATCCAGGTGTTCCTCTGACTCCGCCCCCATGGCCCCACCTACTTCCTGTTACTCAAATTCCACCCCCAAAGTGCTCCCTAGTCTCCAACACCCACAGTCCCACCTCGATCCTGGTGTCCCCCAGACTCCACCCCCTACCCTCCTCCTTTCTTGTGTGCCGCAGGCTTCACCCTCATGGTTCCACCCCCTTTATGGTGTTCCCCACACAGTCCCACCTCCGCCCTGGTTTTCTCCAGACTCCACCCCTATGGGTCCCACCTCCATCCTTGTGTTGCCCAGACTTCACCCTTCCAGTCCCACCTCCATCCTTGTGTGCCGCTGACTCCACCCCCATGGTTCCACCCCCTTTTTGGTGTTCCCCAGACTCCACCGTTCCTGTCCCACCTCCCTCTTTATGGTGTTCTCCAGACTCCACCCTTCCAGTCCCACCTTTATCCTTGTGCTCCACCCCAATGGTTCCACCCGGCTTATGGTGTTCCCCAGACACTACCCACACAGTCCCACCTCATTCCTGTTTTTTTTTTTCTCCAGACTCCACCCCTATGGCCCCTACACCTTCCTGGTGTTACCCAGACTCCACCCCAGTGGTCCCACTTTGTTACTGGTGTTACCCAGACTCCAGCCCACAGTCCCACCTCTGTCCTGGTATTCCCTAAACTCAACCCCCATGGTCCCTCCTTGTTCCTGGTTTTTCCCAGACTCCACCGCACAGTCCTACCTCCGTCCTGGTATTCCCCAGACTCAACCCCAATAGTCCCTCCTCGTTTCTGGTGTTCCCCAGACTCAACCCCCTTGCTTCCTCCTCGTTCCTGTTATTCCTTAGACTCAACCTACATGCCTCCCCCCTTAGTTCCTGGTGTTACCCAAACTCCACCCCTACAGTCCCAATTCCATCCTTGTGTGCTGCAGACTCCACCCCCATGGTTCCACCCCGTTTATGGTTTTCCCCAGACACTACACATACAGTCCCGCCTACGTTCCTGGTTTTCTCCAGACTCCACACCTACGATCCCTCAACCTTTCTGGTGATACCCAGACTCCACCCGCATGTTTCCACCCCGTTTATGGTGTTTTCCAGACACAAAACCTATGGTCCCACCTTATTCCTGGTGTTCCCCAGACTCCACCCTCTACAGTCCCTCCACCTTCCTGATGTTACTCGGACTCCACCCCATGGTCCTACCACCTTGCTGGTCGCACCTATTTCCCTGTATTACCCTGATGCCACTCCCATAGTTCCACCCTCTTATGGTGTTTTCTAGACACTACCCTTGTGGTCCCACTTCATTCCTGGATTTACCCAGACTTCACACCCATATTTCTAACACCTTCCTGGTATTCCCCTGACTCCGCCCCATGGTCCTACCACCTTCCAGGTATTCCCCAGCTTCTCTCCCCCCCCCCCCCCCAAAAACAGTCCCACCTCCATCCTGAATTTACCCAGACTCCAGGATGGAGGTGGGACATGGTTCCTCAGACTCCTCCCCTACAGTCCCACCTCCATCCTTGTGTGCTGCAGACTCCACCCCCTTTATGTTGTTCCCCAGACACTACCCCCACAGTCCTACCTCCTTTCTGGTGTTTTCCAGACTCCAATCCCACCTTCTTTTGTGTTCTACATACTCCATGCCCATGGTTCTATCCCCTTTATGGCATTTCCCGGACACAACCCTCACAGTCCCATCTTGTTTGGTGTTTCTCATACTCCACTTGCACAGTCCTACTTCCTTCAAGGTGTTCCCCAGACTCCACACCTCCATAGTTCCACTTCCTTCCTGGTCTTCCCCCACAATCCCACCTTTTTCCTGATGTTCCCCATACTCCACCACAATGGTCTCACCTCCTTCCTGGTTTTCCCCAGGCTTCACCCCCACGGTCCCACCTCCTTCTTGGTTTTTCCCAGACTCCACCCCCATGGTCTCAACTCCCACCCCCACAGTCCCACCTCCTTTCTCATGTTTCCCATTTTCTGCCCCCACAGTCCTACCTTCTTTTTGGTGTTTTTCAGTCTCCACCCCCATGGTCCTGCCTTTATTCTTGGTTTTCCCTAGCTTCCACCCCAGCTAGACCCGAGTGCTGCCAGCATGTGAGTGCCCTTAGCTCAGTCTGACTAGCGCAACGCTGGCTGTCAGTAGGAGGAGAAGGGCTCTGTGGAAGTCGGTGGGTGGAGAAGGACGCTGAGGAAGTTGGTGGGAGAAGGACGCTGAGGAAGTCTGTGGGAGGAAAAGGGCACTGAGGAAGTCTGTGGGAGGAGAGGGGATCTGTGGGAGGAGAAGGGCGCTGTGGAAGTCGGTGGAAGGAGAAGGGCTCTGTGGAAGTCGGTGGGTGGAGAAGGACGATGAGGAAGTCGTTGGGAGGAGAAGGGCACTGAGGAAGTCTGTGGGAGGAGAAGGGCACTGAGGAAGTTTGTGGGAGGAAAAGGGCGCTGAGGAAGTCTGTGGGAGGAAAAGGGCACTGAGGAAGTCTGTGGGAGGAGAAGGGCGCTGTGGAAGTCGGTGGAAGGAGAAGGGCGTCGAGGAAGTCGTGGGAGGAGAAGGGCGGTTTCTAGTTCTGGGTGAGATTTGCCCTGGCCTGACCCGAGTGACTGCCCCGTGTATGGACATCAGTGGGCTGTGGGCCAGTCTGAGCGTTGCCCTTTGTATGGACATCAGTGGGCTGGTCTGAGCGTTGCCCCGTCTCTAGACATCAGTTGGCTGTGGGCCGGTCCGAGCATTGCCCCACCTATGGACATCAGTTGGCTCTGGACCGGCCTGAGCGTTGCCCCGTCTCTGGACATCAGTTGGCTGTGGGCCGGCCTGAGCGTTGCCCCGTCTCTGGACATCAGTTGGCTGTGGGCTAATCATTGAGATTTATAACTGTCGCTCTGCATAGCTTTATAGGATGCGGCCAGGAAAGGGTAAAGCGGGACTCCATTCTCCCCATTACAGTACGCGGCGGCCCCTGGAACGCCATCTGCGAATCTCTTTGTACTGGCGCTCGGGGCCTGGAGGAGCTGTTAGTTTTTCCGAGCTGATACAACTCAAAGGGAATGTGTAATACTCTGTACTTTCAGCCGCTCTGCCGCACGCTTCTTCTTCCGGAACACTTTGGTCTCCGCGCCGGATAATTGGTGTCTTTCGTGTACTAACCTAAATCTGGATAACCCTTCACCGTCAGCACTGGGTGTGCGGGCCTTCGGGGGAGCTCACAGGAGCTCCGATAATTGGCTTCTCTGCGAGTTGGTCGTCTTTTATTGTAGACTCCGGGGTCAGAGCTTGCAGTCTGGGGGGCGGTAATGTATGCTGAGGCTCCAGACCGAAGCTGAAGGTTTCCATTGGCTAATGCTCGGAAGAGGTGCCGGTTGGGGATGGTACGTGGTAGGTCATGTTTCAGCCCTGGAAGAATTACCCCTGCTTGGGGTTCCAGAGCCTTGCCTGTGTTGGGTAACAGCTGTCCTCCCGAAGGTTCTCTTTATGGAGGCTGAGCCAATGCTCTCAACTTATTGGCTCTGGATGATCTCGTGACCTGAACCAATGCTCTTTTCTGGTTGGATCTGGATGATCTCGTGACCTGACCCAATGCTCTCACTTGGCTAGCTCTGAATGATCACACATTCTGACCCAATGCTCTCACCATGCTGGTTCTGGGTGATCACATGACCTGTCCAAATGCTCTCACCATGCTGGTTCTGAGTGATCACATGACCTGACCAAATGCTCTCACCATGCTGGTTCTGAGTGATCACATGACCTGACCAAATGCTCTCACCATGCTGGTTCTGAGTGATCACATGACCTGACCAAATGCTCTCACCATGCTGGTTCTGAGTGATCACATGACCTGACCAAATGCTCTCACCATGCTGGTTCTGAGTGATCACATGACCTGACCAAATGATCTCACCATGCTGGTTCTGAGTGATCACATGACCTGACCAAATGCTCTCACCATGCTGATTCTGAGTGATCACATGACCTGACCCAATGCTATTTTCTGGTTGGCTCTGGATGATCACATGACCTGACCCAATTCTATTTTCTGGTTGGCCCTGGATGATCACATGATCTGACCCAATGCTCTCATTTGGTTAGCTCTGAATGATCACATGACCTGACCCAATGCTCTCATCATGCTGGTTCTGAGGGATCACATCACCTGACCCAATGCTCTTTTCTGGTTGGCTCTTGATGATCACATGACCTGACCCAATGCTCTCACTTGGCTAGCTCTGGATGATCACCTGACCTGACTCAATTCTTTTACATCATTGGCTCTCAGTGATCATATGATGTTCCTCTACAGCAGGGATGTCAAACTCCATTTCATCGCGGGCCCCATCAGCATTATGGTTGCCTTCAAAGGGCCGATTATATCTGTAAGATTGGATGTCCAGAGCACCCCACGCCCCCTTACACCCTTACATGAGATGTCAAGAGCCCCTCACCATCATAAGTCAAGAGTCACCCACCCTTCCTTACATCACAATGCAGACCCTTACCCTGTGCTGCGGCCAGGAAGAAGATGTGGGTGGATCTGAAAGAAGTGCAGGGTCTGGAGGAGACCCAGAGGAGGGCTGGAGCCAGCTTCCAGAGTCTGCTGAATGCTGAGACCAGGGGGGCAGAGAGCAAGGTGATGTGGCTGCACAGAGATGTGCAGGATCTGTAGGAGGAGTTCTGCCCTCTTCTCTGCTGTGGTCTGCTGGGAACGGGGAAAGGGGTTGGGCAAAGATGAGCCTTTCTGCAGCTGCAGGATCTGGCAAAGGAGTTCTGTCCTCTCTTCTGCTGACCACAGAGCCAAGTTGGGGGCAGAGACCAGGGGGGTGCTGCAGCTGCAGGAGAGGTACGAGGGCCACATGCAATGGCCTTGGGGGGCCGCATTCGGCCCGCGGGCCTTGTGTTTGACACCTGTGCTCTACAGGGTCAGTACTCCCTACATCCCCTCCCCCACTGTCCCTACCTAAAACTGATTGCACCATCCTGCCAACAACTATCAGTGAGTTAGGCTGTGACTGGCTGAGCTTTTCAGACATCCAATCTGCTACATGGGGCCTATTAAATGTCGATCCTGGGGGACCAATGATCCCTCTGGGGCCTCAGACATCCAATCCGCTCCATGGTGGCTATAAATTGCCGATCCCGGGGGACCAATGATCCCTCCGGGGGACCAATGATCCCTCCGGGGCACCAATGATCCCTCTGGGGCCTCAGACATCCAATCCGCTCCATGGTGTCTATAAATTGCAGATCCCGGGGGACCAATGATCCCTCCGGGGGACCAATGATCCCTCTGGGGCCTCAGACACCCATTCCGCTCCATGAGGCCTATTAATTGCTGATCCTGAGGCATCAATGATCCCTCTGGGGATATATTTTTAATTTGTATGTTCATTGGGGAGGGAAGGAGGGTTAAAAAAAAATCCCTTCGAGGAAAGATCCTGTAGAAAGATAAAACATTTTTTTTTTATTTGTATATAATGATGGGAGGAGCCAGGGTGGAATAAAATCTATCCCTTCCAGGAATGATCCTGTAGAAAATAAAAATACTTTTTCAGTTGGTATGTTGCTAAGTGGGAGGAGCCAGGGAGTGCTAAAAAAAATCCCTTCGAGGAATGATCCTGTAGAAAATAATTTTTTTTAATTGGTATGTTGATAAGGGGGAGGAGCCAGGGAGGTTTAAAAAAAATCTCTGAGGAATAATCCTGTAGAAAATAGTTACAATGTACAGTCTGATCACTGGGGGAGGGGAGACTGAGGAAATGCCCCCTCCTGCCTGCAGCAGACTGATGACATCATCTCAGCCTGGGCGGAGTCATAGTATTCGGAATCTAATCGCCTTTTTAGCCTAAATTGTTCCTTTTAAACTGGTGACAAATCTAAAAAAATGTCAGTTGGCTTCCCAGGAGGAGGTTCTGTGTGGGAATAGTGGGGGAGGTTCCTGTGTGGGGGAGGTTCCTGTGTGGGGGAGGTTCCTGTGTGGGAATAGTGGGGGAGGGGTATATTGCAGGCAGGGATGGAGGTGACAGTGCGATCCCTCCCCTCACCCCTCTCTTCTCTCTTTCAGCGTCTGGAGCGCTGCATGGCGATCGTCACCTCCATGACTACCGGCGTCTCCGAGAGGGAGGCCAACGACGCGCTCAACGCTTACGTAAGTACATTCAATGTGCAGCACCAATGTGGGAGGGGCAGAGACACAAACTACTGGGGGGAAATCTCCCCATTGTGGGAGGGGCAGAGACACAAAATGCTGCAGGAAATCTCCTCATTGTGGGAGGGGCAGAGACACAAACTACTGGGGGGAATCTCCCCATTGTGGGAGGGGCAGAGAGACAAACTACTGCAGGGAAATCTCCCCCATTGTGGGAGGGGCGGAGACACAAACTACTGCAGGAAATCTCCCCATTGTGGGAGGGGCAGAGACACAAAATGCTGCAGGGAAATCTCTCCATTGTGGGAGGGGCAGAGACACAAACTACTGCAGGAAATCTCCCCATTGTGGGAGGGGCAGAGACACAAACTACTGCAGGAAATCTCCCCATTGTGGGAGGGGCAGAGACACAAACTACTGCAGGGAATCTCATCCTTGTGGGGGCGCTGTAATACAGGAGGTGTTACTGGCCAGATCATCAGGTGAAAACCGAGGGGGGGAAAAGCCTAAAAAAAGAAAATGAATGCAGCCGTCACTTGGAATGATTGCTAAGCAGCACTTTTTTATAACGTGTAGCATTGCAGTGTGGCGGCCATGTTGTTGTAGCACCTGCAAGAATAGCGCAGTGAAGTCTGATGGTCGGAGAGATAGGGGGGGTCCCGGCTGCGGGGGCCTCTCTTCCTTTCTACTATTTTTATGAGAAATTCCCTCTCTTTCTTATCTCCTCCAATCTGCTTCTGGGACATTCTGGAATAGAAACGAGGGATGGTAAAATAAGAGCCGGGGGAGGGGGAGGCGCCGCGTACATTCAACGCTCCAAATAAAGATTTCTTCTGGGATTGAAAAACAAAAGTTGGGGCAGCCGGGGCAGGTGAATGTATCACACATTCCTTCCTAGCCAGCTCCACCTGCGGGGGGCGCTCTGCCCCGGACTGATCTACAGAGGAAGAGCGACCCTGACCATGCAGAGGAAGAGCGACCCTGACCATGCAGAGGAAGAGCGACCCTGACCATGCAGAGGAAGAGCGACCCTGACCATGCAGAGGAAGAGCGACCCTGACCATGCAGAGGAAGAGCGACCCTGACCATCCAGGGGAAGAGCGACCCTGACCATCCAGGGGAAGAGCGACCCTGACCATCCAGGGGAAGAGCGACCCTGACCATGCAGCGGAAGAACGACCCTGACCATCCAGAGGAAGATCGACCCTGACCATGCATTAGTCGTGGATATTACCTTGTAAATGTAGCGTTGATGTCATTAATGTGCTGTAGGTAGCTTAGATGTGGGAGGGGCCTGGCAGACCCCACCCAGTACAAGCTGCCTGCAGGACAATACGGAAGGGGGGCAGAGACCAGACCTGTCACCCTGCAGGAGGAGAGAGCAGAGCTGTGGGAGGCGCCTAGCAGACCCCACCCACTACAAGCTGCCTGCAGAACGATACAAGAGGGAGGGGCAGAGAAGACCTTTCACCCTGCAGGAGGAGAGAGAGCAGAGATGTGGGAGGGGCCTAACAGGCTCCACCTACTACAGGCTTCCAGCAAGGAAAAAGACAAGACCTGTCACCCTGCAGGAGGGGAGAGAGCAGAGCGGTAGGAGCGGCCTAGCAGACCCCACCCACTACAAGCTGCCTGCAGAAAAATAGAGGGGCGGAGACAAGACCAGTCACCCTGCACAAGAAGAGCAGAGCTGTGGGAGGAACTCGGAATGCTCCACCTACAATAGAAAACTTTAGTAAGGGGGCGGAGACAAGACCAGAAGCCCTGCACGAGGAGAGAGAAGAGCTGTGGGAGGGGTTCAGATAGCTCCACCCACTAAAAAGAAAAAATGCAGGAGGTTGTGGAGACCAGACCATTCTCCCTTCACAAGGAGAGAGAGCTGACCTGTGGGAGGGGCTTAGCAGGCTCCACCCACTATAGAAAACGACAGGAAGGGGGAGGAGACAAGACCAGTTACCCTACACAAGGAGGGAGAACAGAGCTGTGGGAGGGGTTCAGAATTCTCCACCCACTATAGAAAACTACAGGAAGGGGGCGGAGACGAGATGAGTTCCACTGCACAAGGAGGGAGAACAGAGCTGTGGGAGGGGTTCGGAATGCTCCACCCACTATAGAAAACTACAGGAAGGGGGTGGAGACAAGACGAGTTCCACTACACAAGGAGAGAGGGCAGCAGTAAGCAGGAAGCTCCGGAACGGAGGCAGTGGATTGGTCCTCTGCAGGATAACACTTTTTTTTATTATGGAGTCATTTATATTTTTCTCTTTTTCCTGTTTTAGGTTTGCAAAGGACCCACTCAGCACGAGGAGGTGTGCCTGGGACTGTTCACTGTGGTGCTGTCTGAACCCACCCAGGCCCAGAAGGTGAGTGCTGCCGTGTGTCGGGGGTGTGTCATACAATGCTTCATAAACCAATTAGATTGTGAGGTGAAGGTGGACGAGCCAGTGATGGCAACGTTCCCGTCTCAGTACGTGGGAGGAGACCTGGGTTTGTAGGGATGATCCTGCCGTCCAATAGCAGGCATCTCCAGCTACATGGTACGGCCCCTGAGGAGCCCTCAGACCCAAAAATCTGGTCAAACTTGGTCACCAACTACAAGAAACGTCTGACCTCTGTGCTTGCCAACAGGAATTTCTCCACCAACTACTTAGTCAGCTTTTGTTTGGGGATCAAATACTTATTTTACTGTATTTACTGTATAACTATTTTTATTTTTGTTTTATATGTGTTTATTTTCTGGATTTTTGGTTGATATTCTGTCTCTATCATATAAAATACACCTATGATAAAAATTATACACCCGCCATTTCTTTGTAAGTGGGCAAATTTTCACAATCTGCAGGGATCAAATCATTATACAGGTACTGACCCCAGCATTGTGGGAGGGAGCATGCAGTCTAACACAGGAAGATCACAGCAGGTCGGCACGCTCAGTGCCCCATGTAAGAGTAACAGGTTTTCCATTCGCTTTTCAGGTTTATTTCACAGAGGCGGGGGGGCATCGCTCTGCTACCATATCTGGGGCACCCTTTAATTAGGAGGCACGCGATTGGTCCGGCAAGTCCAGCGCCTCCCCCATGCGGTTTTTATAGACGATCGCTCAGTGTGTCATCGACTGCCCATTCGACGCTTCTTGTTTTTTCCAACATTCCGAAGTTGGCGCGGGCAGGAGGGGGGGGGGGACATCTCTCTGCTTCCATATCAGGGGCACCCTTTAATTAGGAGGCACGAGATTGGTCCGGCAAGTCCAGCCCCACCCCCATGTGGTTTTTATAGACGATCGCTCAGTGTGTCATCGGCTGCCCATTCGACGCTTCTTGTTTTTTTCCAACATTCCGAAGTTGGCGCGGGCAGGAGGGGGGGGGGGGGGGGGGACATCTCTCTGCTTCCATATCAGGGGCACCCTTTAATTAGGAGGCACGAGATTGGTCCGGCAAGTCCAGCCCCACCCCCATGTGGTTTTTATAGACGAGCGCTCAGTGTGTCATCGGCTGCCCATTCGACGCTTCTTGTTTTTTCCAACATTCCGAAGTTGGCGCGGGCAGGGGAGGGGGGGCGGGAGGCACCCTCTCCGATATTTCGGGAAACTTAAAGCAAACACACTTACCCTGGGAGAGGGCGCGACCTCTGGCTCGTCCTTTGTTTTCACACCGAGCCGTTGGCATTTCTCTGGGATAATTACAAGGAAAGCAGCAAGCCGTCCCAACAAGCTGAAATAAAGACTGTCCGGAGGGAATCAAACGCGCCCCCCCCACCCCACACACACACCCCTCCCCCGGGTGACTGCGGACAATAAACTGCTTCCTGACCCAGCATCGCATTCACTGTCAGCTGGGATTCTGTGTTCAGGTTTATTTTTTCCCCCAGCCATGTCCTCGCTTTCCTTCGTTAACCACCTGCTGTCCGGGGCAAGTTTTTAATTTTTCACACTTGTTAAGATCAGCAAACCAAACATTCATTGTTTTCTGGAAGTAGACACCCTGGAGAATAAAATGGTGGCTGTTAGCAATTTGTCGTTCATTGACGGTCACAGCTCCCGTTCTTCTTGACCGTTGGGTTATACTGCCCCCCACAGGAGTAGGACACTAGGCAGAAAAAGAACTTGACTACGCCTATGGGCGGTCCCAGGAGGTATACTCCCACGCTCTGCTATAGGTACTATAGTACCTAGTCATGAGTAAGGATCTACTTCCTTGCTGGGATCTCTGGCAATTGTGTCCTTTTAGATAGACTTTTTTTTTTTTTCTCCTGCGAGATCTACAATCAACTGCCGGACTGGGCGACGGGCTGGATAATCTAGACCCAGTCTGGCCAGCAAGCACGCTCAGACCTCAGCTCCGCGATAGATCAGCCATGACATAGTCCCACTGGACGGGGGCTGGCCTGCGAGTTAAATGCTTCATAAGGTCACATATGACCAGGTCTCGGCCTGCGTTGCAGCATTCCTACTGGCTGAGTTTAGGAGCTGCTGGTCATTCCCTGACTGTTACAGCCAGGGAAGCAGCTGACCAAGCAAGATCTGTGTTTGGTTAGCTGCTTTGGAGAGCAGATAAGACGTCGGGGTTCCAACCCCAAAAAGCTGATCGCAGAGAAGATGGGGTACAGATGTTCTTGTTTCCCACCTCAGAGGAAAGGGAAAGCCTGGGTTGTGGTAAGCGTCTAGGTCAGCTGTCCACAGAGGAGATGGAGGAACATCTCTTCTCTCATCTCCTGCTGAAGTGACCAAATCCTTGCTGCTTCCGGGTTCATTCATCACAGAGGAGCTAGGAGAACCAATGTTCTTGGTTCCTTCCTCAGAGGAAAGGGAAAGCCCGGGCCTGTGATAAGCGATCAGGGCAGCTGCCCACAGAGGAGATAGAGAAACATCTCTTCTCCCATCTCCTCCAGAAGTGACCAAATCCTTGCTGCTTCCAGGTTCATTCATCACAGAGGAGATGGGGGAATGGATGTTCTTGGTTCCTCCAGTGGAAAGGGAAAGCCTGGGCCTGTGGTAAGCGACCAGGGCAGCTGCCCACAGAGGAGATGGAGGAACATCTCTTCTCCCATCTCCTCCAGAAGTGACCAAATCCTTGCTGCTTCCAGGTTCATTCATCACAGAGGAGATGGGGGAAATGGATGTTCTTGGTTCCTCCCTCAGTGGAATGGGAAAGCCCGGGCCTGTGGTAAGCGACTAGGTCAGCTGCCCACAGAGGAGATGGAGGAACATCTCTTCTCTCATCTCCTCCAGAAGTGACCAAATCCTTGCTGCTTCCAGGTTCATTCATCACAGAGGAGATGGTGGAATGGATGTTCTTGGTTCCTCCTTCAGTGGAAAGGGAAAGCCTGGGCCTGTGGTAAGCGACCAGGGCAGCTGCCCACAGAGGAGATGGAGAAACATCTCTTCTCCCATCTCCTCCAGAAGTGACCAAATCCTTGCTGCTTCCAGGTTCATTTGTCAGAGGAGATGGTGGAATGGATGTTCTTGGTTCCTCCTTCAGTGGAAAGGGAAAGCCCGGGCCTGTGGTAAGCGACCAGGGCAGCTGCCCACAGAGGAGATGGAGAAACATCTCTTCTCTCATCTCCTCCAGAAGTGACCAAATCCTTGCTGCTTCCAGGTTCATTCGTCACAGAGGAGATGGTGGAATGGATGTTCTTGGTTCCTCCTTCAGTGGAAAGGGAAAGCCGGGCCTGTGGTAGGTGACCAGGGCAGCTGCCCCACAGAGGAGATGGAGGAACATTCGTTCTCCAATCTCCTCCAGAAGTGACAGTTACGGTCACACTGCAGCCCCATCAGCCTGAGATATGGGAAGAATCACCATGATGAGAAGATAGTTAGAAGTAAATCTTTTCCCTTTTAGCTCCAGAATCCATGTGTGCGGAGGGCGGCCGTTTCATCTTTTTTGGGTTCAATCCATCAGAAAGACTTTATTATAAATAACGATGATCCCGACGGAGCCGGAAAGCATCTGCCGGCTTCTAATAAGTGAAGGGAGATTGTTTCAAGTAGCTAATTACTTTCTGCAGACTACGGAGTCCTCTGATCCGTGATTGAGAGCTGTTCTCGGCGTGCCGGCTAATGAAGCGTTGGTTATGGGGGGGGGCTCCGTCACCCTCCCTGAGGAAGCCCCCCCTCTCCGGGGACCAGAGCCGATCCTCAGGCTGTGTGTTGTGGAAGTGCAGGCAGTAATTACGCCTTCAAGACCGACGCGCGGCGGCGGCTGAAAAATAAACGTCATTAAGGTCCCAATCACATCCCAGCGTTCTGAAGATCCAAACCACCGGAGGAGAAAAAAATAAATGATTCTCTATGGAGACGGTTCAAATCTCCACTACAAGTCCCCCGAACCCAAACACCTGGAGCCCCCAAATGTTCTGGAGATTTTCTGGTAGCTCAGATTGGTAAATGTGTGTTGGGAAGGAGTAATGATCAGGTTGTGATATGGGGGGGGGGGGTGTAAACGTGTTTGGAAGGAGTAACGATCAGGCTATGGTATGGGGGGGCAGGTTATAGGGGGGGGGGTGTAAATGTGTGTTGGGAAGGAGTAAGGATCAGGCTATGATTTCGGAAGGGGGGGGCAGGTTATGTGGGGGAGGGGTGTAAATGTGTGTTGGGAAGGAGTAACGATCAGGCTGTTATGTGGGGGGGGCAGGTAATGGGGGGGGCGGGCGGGTAAATGTGTGTTGGGAAGGAGTAACGATCAGGCTGTGATATGGGGGGGGGCAGGTAATGGGGGGGGGGGGGGCGGGTAAATGTGTGTTTGGAAGGAGTAACGATCAGGCTGTGATATGGGGGGGGGCAGGTTATGGGGGGGGGCTGTTGGGAAGGAGTAACGATCAGGCTATGGTATGGGGGGGGGGGGCAGGTTATGGGGGGAGGGGGGCGGGTAAATGTGTGATTTCTGTTGCATTAAAAGCTGACATAGCCCCCCTCTCCCCCCCCCCCATATAACTGAATTATTGGTGCCCCGGGGGCGGAGGAGACCGGTACACCTTGCACCCATGGCCGCCTTTCTTCCCGCTCCTCATTACTTCTCCTTCCTGACGCGGCGTTTGATCCGACGCTCCGGATTTGCCGCTCGCTCCTCGGCTGCTGATAATTAGAGCTGCCACTTTGATGGTGGAGGTGACATGGCGCCGGGACCCCGAGCAGTCACATGATCCGTCCAACACCTGTGCCTGAACCCCCCCTCCCTCATTAACCCGCTCCACGCCACCACAGAACCACCGCACCAAATCCACAGCTACGTCTCTGCACCGAGCCTGGAGGGGCTGCTCGCCAGAAGAGCTGACAATCAGTCATGGATGTTAGCCTAACCCCCCCCCCCCCCCCCAAGTCACTCATCGAGAGCCCCCCCCCCGACTCATCGAGAGCCCCCCCCCCCGACTCATCGAGAGCCCCCCCCCCCCGACTCATCGAGAGCCCCCCCCGACTCATCGAGAGCTCCCCCCCCCCCGACTCATCGAGAGCTCCCCCCCCCGACTCATCGAGAGCTCCCACCCCCGACTCATCGAGAGCTCCCACCCCCGACTCATCGAGAGCCCCTCCTGAGAGGAAGAACTGACATTTCTCACCGATCCGATATTCCTTTCCATACATAACGGGGCGCTCGGCTGTCAATCCGCTAATTAATCATTTAATTATTTAGTTTATTATATAAATATACTAATATAGGAGTAATAAAGTATTAAATATTATCATAATTCAATTGATTTATTATTTTAATATAATTTATACTAATATAGTAATATTAAATAATATATAAAAATTACAATTCTTTGACTAATTAAACAAAATTAGTAATAAAAATGTAAATACAAGTAAAGAATATGTTCACCTTTAGTAACATGTAACGTGTTACACCCATGCTTCCCCCCTCCCCCACTGTACGGAAAATAATAGCTAATAAAAATTTTATATCATTTATTATTTATAATTTAATTATATTAATATAATTATACTAATCTAGTCATTTTAAAATGATTATAATATTATTAAAATATGAATTAAGCAATTAAAATGTAAATCCATTTTTTGAAGGATAATTTATACTAATATAGCAATATTAAATAATATATAAATATTAAAATTCTTTGACTAATTAAAATTAGTGATAAAAATGTAAATAAAATTTAAAGAATGTGTTTACCTTTAGTAACGTGTAACGTGTTACACCCATTCTTCCGCCCCCTCCCCCACTGTATGGAAAATAATAGATTATAAATAATAAATTATATAAAATATTTATTTAATTTAATTGTACTAATATAGTCATAATAAAATTTGATTATATTAATAATAAAATTATATTAATTAAGCAATTAAAACATAAATAAAATTTTTAAAGGGCATGTTCACCTATAGTAACATTTTACATGTTACACCCATATCCCTCCCCCCCCCCCCCCCCCCTCCCCAACCTCACGGGAAAATCCAGACTAATAAATAAACTGTAATAAATATTTTTTTGTTAGAATTATTGTTTTATTCTATTATTATAAAATTCAACAATAATTATAACAAAAAATATTTAATAATTTAAACAATTTAAATGTAAATAATATTTTTGATGTATATGTTTACGTTTAGTAACATTTTACATGTAACAAACCCATTTCCATTTCCCCCCCCCCCCCCCACAAACCAAAAATTCTAGACGATAAATAAATTGTATTAAATAATTTTTATTATAATTATTATTGAATTATATTATTATAGTTATAGTAATATTAAACTGATTATGTTGATATCAAAATATTAATAATTTCATCAATTTAAATGTAAATAACATTTTTGAAGTACATGTTCACCTTTAGTGACATTTTACATGTTACAAACCCATATCCATCCCCCCACCGCACAGAAACGACTAGATTATAAATAATAAATTATATATAAATAATAAATTATATTAAATATTTATTATTACTATTATTGAATTTTATTATAAGTATAGTAATACAATTATATTAATATCAAAATATATTAATAAACTAAAATGAATAATACAAATGTAAATAAAATTATTAAAGGATGTGTTCACCTTTTGTAACCTATTGCATATTATATCCATATCCCCCTAACTACACGGAAAATAATAGATTATAAATAATACATTATATGAAATATTTATGATTAATTATTTAATTATAATATAATTATACAAATATAGTCATATTAAAATATATTATCAAATTGTATTAACAAACAAATAAATTTGTAATAAAAACATAAATTAATTAAAGGATATGTTCACCTTTAGTAACCTGTTACACCCGTATCTCCTTCCCCCCCCCCCCGGGCAGACGGCAGGGGAACCTCACGCCCATTACTGGGATCTGGGCCCCTGATTTGGACAGTCACTGCCGCGCCCATTACCGGGATCTGGGCCCCAGATTTGGACAGTCACTGCCACGCCCATTACCGGGATCTGGGCCCCAGATTTGGACAGTCACTGCCACGCCCATTACCGGAATCTGGACCCCAGATTTGGACAGTCACTGCCACGCCCATTACCGGAATCTGGACCCCAGATTTGGACAGTCACTGCCACGCCCATTACTGGGATCTGGGCCCCAGATTTGGACAGTCACTGCCGCGCCCATTACCGGGATCTGGACCCCAGATTTGGACAGTCACTGCTGCGCCCATTACTGGGATCTGGGCCCCAGATTTGGACAGTCACTGCCACGCTTATTACTGGGATCTGGGCCCCAGATTTGGACAGTCACTGCCGCGCCCATTACCGGGATCTGGGCCCCAGATTTGGACGCTCACTTCCGCGCCCATTACCGGGATCTGGACCCCAGATTTGGACGGTCACTGCCACGCCCATTACCGGGATCTGGGCCCCAGATTTGGACGGCCACTGCGACGCCCATTACCGGGATCTGGGCCCCAGATTTGGACGGTCAAGGCCACATCCATTACAATATTGGCCCCAGATTTGGACTGTCACGGCCACACCCTTTACCATGATATGGGCCCCAGATTTGTACGGCCACTGCCACAACCATTACCATGATATTGGCCCCATATTTGTACGGTCACTGCCACACTAGTTATCGGGATCCGGGCCCCCCAGTTATCGGGATCTGGGGCCCTGGATTGGGTCACACGGGGTATACAGATATATAGGTTTGGTGTTTTCCATAGAGAGGGATATTGGTATTTATAAATGAACGCCCAGCAGAGTTCTCTCTCCCCTTCCTGCTTGTTATCGCATTCCTCCCTCCGCTGCGACTTCACATACATCTGTAATCTTTTATTCATAGGGTTGCCGGCGTGCGCTCAGGTCGTTAGCGAGGCCGCCTTCCTCGCTTGCCAGCCGATATCTGTCCGCCGTGGCTTCTGAAATCTCTCTACCTGCTCACACACTGTAAATCCCCCAGGGGGGGGGGGGGGGGGTTTATGCTAATCCCCCCTCTGCACAGCTCGGGGCTGTTATGGCAGAATGGCTGACGGAATGCCTAGTAAACAAATCCTCAAAACGCAATTACCAACTCGAAGAATAAATAGAACTCGGAGAAAGTTCTGATATCTTCTGACTGCCGCAAACGCCTGGAGATGAAAGCCACCGAAGTGCCTCAGATAGTGTCTGATATGGAGGGACCGCTCCTGCTGGTCCTTTGGGGTTTGCTTCTGAATGAAGCACCTTGTGATTAGAGATTTGGGTTTCAATGTTCTTATTTCCCAGCGTGGGGGGGGGGGGGGTAGCGATGGGGTCTCAAACGCCTTTCACTGCATGTGAAAACACAGAAGTGTTCACTTAGGGGCATGTCTGTAGCCCAATAGTCCCCCTCCGGAAGGAGAGGGACTCTATTCTGATCTCCCTCCTCCCCAGGGGCAAGGCTCAACTTTGTCCACCTAGTCAAAAGGCCTGGCGGACCCCTCTCCTGGTCAGCCGAAGCCAACCAACAAGTTCTAGGTGAGGGGCTCCCCCAAGGAAGGAACCTGATGGCCACACATCTTCCTCTTAGACTTCAGGGTAGGACCAAGAACCCGAAGAAGGAACCTGATGGGCACACATCCTCCCCCCTAGACTTCAGGGTAGGCCGGAGAACTCACAACCTCCATCCAAGACAAAAATGCAAAGTGACAAAACTTGTGTGGCCTGGTAACAAAAATGTCCCCAGTTTTGACAAAAGGGGGGGGGGGGTTAGCGATGGTGTCTCTAGCTCCTTTCACTGCATGTGAAAATAAACACAAGTGTGCACTTAGGGGCATGTCTGTAGTCCAATAGTCCCCCTCCCAAAGGAGTAGGACTCTATCCTGATCTCCCTCTTCTCCAGGGGCAAGGCTCAATTTTGTCCACCTAGTCAAAAAGCCTGGCGGACCCCTCTGCTCCTGGTCAGTCGAAGCCGACCAATGAGTACTAGGTGAGGGGCTCCCCCAAAGAAGGAACCTGATGGCTACACATCCTCCCCTTAGATTTCAGTGTAGGCCCGAGAACCCAAAGAAGGAACCTGATGGCTACACATCCTCCCCCTAGACTTCAGGGTAGGCCGGAGAACCCACAACCTCCATCCAAGGAAAAGAAACCCAGACAAAAATGCAAAGTGACAAAATTTGTGTGGCCTGGGTAACAAAAATTGCCCCGGCTTCGACCAAAGGGTGAGGGGGGGGGGGGTAAGCGATGTGGTCTCAAACGCCTTTCACTGCACGTGAAAATAACACAAAAGTGTGCACTTAGGGATATATCTGTAGTCCAATAGCCCCCCCTCCCAAAGGAGTAGGTCTCTATCCTGATCTCCCTCCTCCCCAGGGGGAAAGGCCCCTGACGGACAAGGCTCAACTTTGTCCACCTAGTCAAAAAGCCTTCCAGACCCCTCTACTCCTGGTCGGTCGAAGCCGACCAACGAGTACTAGGTGAGGGTCTCCCCCAAAGTAGGAACCTGATGGCCGCACATCCCCCCCCTAGACTTCAGGGTCGGCTGGAGAACCCACAACCTCCATCCAAGGAAAAGAAACCCAGACAAAAATGCGAAGTGACGAAACTTGTGTGGCCTGGTAACAAAAATTGCCCCGGTTTCGACCAAAAGGCCTAGCTCTGGAGGCACGGTGTAGAAAAAATGATCGGTGATGTGATCTTGTGCACTATACTGGCAGTGAGTTTCCAGACACCTAATTATACTAAGAGTACCCTGGGGGCCCAGCTTTCCCTTCAGCCTTCCTAGCCCATGACCAAACCAGGAGGCACTGGGCCCTTCAGCTCCCTCCACGCCAAGGGAGAACTCCCAACCCACACCTTGCGTGGTCAACGCTCATTTGGAGGGTTCCTGAGGATCCCCATCATATCAGTAGAAGTACCGTACAGTCGGCCATTCCTGCCAAAAGGCCAGAACGATGGAGTAGTACCCCTACCGGACATTGATGAGAACAGATACCACACTTGATCTTAGCCAGAAGGCGGAATACTCCCATAGACATAGCTGGACTGAGAGCTAGGCAGAAGAGGTGGTGGCCATGGGGGCTTCAGCATGGGTGGAGTGGGTAGGACTGGCATCCTATGCTGGTGAGTACAGAGGAACTTGGGCATTCTCAGAACTCCTCTCTAGCTAAGCTATGGGTCTGGTCCTTCTCGTCCTACACCCTGTTTTTGTTTATCAGTGACCAGTGGGGTGGAAGGAACCCGCCTGCTGCTCATTGGAGCAACAAAAGAGGACAAGTTCTGAAGTTGGCTAGGGATGACTTCGGAGGACTTGGCTCATGAAGGTGGGGGCTCACTTTCACCCTTGGCAGCTGAAGGAACCTGTTCCCACACTGCCGGTAGATGCATTTTGAAGGGGATTAATGCTCTTGGCAGCGGGTTTGATGTGCCATTCAGAGTTCCTTCCTGGAAAGTTCCGGATGGATTGTGCGCTCCCCCGCCGTGCGGCATCGTTTCCGATTAAACTTTGGTCCTTGTTCATCATCAGACCGGCTGACAACCCATTTGTATCCCGTCACCGCGCTCTCCTCTCATCATCTCTTCCTTGTGGAAGATTTCCGACACTTTGAAAGTCTTTCTGGTCTCCATCTCCGCGCTCGCTTTTCTCACCGCTGATTTATCCTCCCCCCATCGTTAGTTTTCTTGTATTGTGTGTGGTGGATTGGTGCCGCAGGTGGCTTTGTGCGTCATCCTGTGCCGCGCTCCTCTTTATAGTTCACCTGTCAATTTGTAGGGGAAATCCGGCAACCGAAGAACTGTAAGCCAGGCCCCTCCCCCTTCCAAAAATATTAACGTTCAAATACCTGTTATAATGCAACTTTTATTTCATTTGAAACGGCGGCCCGGTGGCCAGATTCTACCCTTTGCTTCCTTTTATTGGACTCCTGGGGCGTTATTCCCCCACCGATACCAACAATGGGGCATCATTTCCCCACTGACACCAATGATGGGGCTCTATTCCTCCCTCTGACACCAATGATGGGGCACTATTCCTCCCACTGACACCAATGATGGGGCACCATTCCTCCCACTGACACCAATGATGGGGCACTAGTCCTCCCACTGACACCAATGATGGGGCACTAGTCCTCCCACTGACACCAATGATGGGGCACTATTCCTCCCACTGACACCAATGATGGGGCACTATTCCTCCCACTGACACCAATGATGGGGCACTAATCCTCCCACTGACACCAATGATGGGGCACTAATCCTCCCACTGACACCAATGATGGGGCACTATTCTTTCCACTGACACCAATGATGGGGCACTATTCCTCCCACTGACACCAATGATGGGGCACTATTCCTGCCATTGATACCAATGATGGGGCACTATTCCTCCCACTGACACCAATGATGGGGCACTAATCCTCCCACTGACACCAATGATGGGGCACTATTCTTTCCACTGACACCAATGATGGGGCTCTATTCCTCCCACTGACACCAATGATGGGGCACTATTCTTTCCACTGACACCAATGATGGGGCACTATTCCCCCCACTGACACCAATGATGGGGCACTAGTCCTCCCACTGACACCAATGATGGGGCACTATTCCTCCCACTGACACCAATGATGGGGCACTATTCCTCCCACTGACACCAATGATGGGGCACTATTCCCCCCACTGACACCAATGATGGGGCACTAGTCCTCCCACTGATACCAATGATGGGGCACTATTCCTCCCACTGACACCAATGATGGGGCACTATTCCTGCCATTGATACCAATGATGGGACACTATTCCTCCCACTGACACCAATGATGGGGCACTATTCCCCCCACTGACACCAATGATGGGGCACTATTCCTCCCACTGACACCAATGATGGGGCACTAGTCCTCCCACTGATACCAATGATGGGGCACTATTCCTCCCACTGACACCAATGATGGGGCACTATTCTTTCCACTGACACCAATGATGGGGCACTATTCCTCCCACTGACACCAATGATGGTGCACTATTCCTCCCACCGACACCAATGATGGGGCACTATTCCTCCCACTGACACCAATGATGGGACACTATTCCTCCCACTGACACCAATGATGGGACACTATTCCTCCCACTGACACCAATGATGGGACACTATTCCTCCCACTGACACCAATGTTGGGGCACTATTCCCCCCCACTGAGACCAATGATGGGGCACTATTCCTTCCACTGACACCAATGATAGGGCACTATTCCTCCCACTGACACCAATGATGGGACACTATTCCTCCCACTGACACCAATGATGGGACACTATTCCTCCCACTGACACCAATGTTGGGGCACTATTCCCCCCCACTGACACCAATGATGGGGCACTAGTCCTCCCACTGATACCAATGATGGGGCACTATTCCTCCCACTGACACCAATGATGGGGCACTATTCCTGCCATTGATACCAATGATGGGACACTATTCCTCCCACTGACACCAATGATGGGGCACTATTCCCCCCACTGACACCAATGATGGGGCACTATTCCTCCCACTGACACCAATGATGGGGCACTAGTCCTCCCACTGATACCAATGATGGGGCACTATTCCTCCCACTGACACCAATGATGGGGCACTATTCTTTCCACTGACACCAATGATGGGGCACTATTCCTCCCACCGACACCAATGATGGTGCACTATTCCTCCCACCGACACCAATGATGGGGCACTATTCCTCCCACTGACACCAATGATGGGACACTATTCCTCCCACTGACACCAATGATGGGACACTATTCCTCCCACTGACACCAATGATGGGACACTATTCCTCCCACTGACACCAATGATGGGGCACTATTCCCCCCCACTGAGACCAATGATGGGGCACTATTCCTTCCACTGACACCAATGATAGGGCACTATTCCTCCCACTGACACCAATGATGGGGCACAAACCAAATTCCCAGCCGTTGTTGGACCACCATCATCTCTTGTGTGTCAGCCAGTGACAGCTGCAGGGAAGAAGAGGAAGCGCCAATGACACCTGAGTCTACATTAGTCTTCGCCAATGTAATGTGGGTGTCAGTCCGCAGTGGTGGGTGTGGGAAACTGCATTGCTAGTAACGCCCATTTGCCGCATCAGGATGGAGATTGCCGCGCCCCCGTTAGGGTTAGGACTACAGCTGCTGAAGCAGTCACCACTAGCAACTCTTTAAGAACCCTTTCCTCATTCCAAATGTGATTGGCTGCCCTCTATTGTTGGCTGTAAAGTCTCCTCCCACTTTCCTGTGATTTGCAGCAGAATGAGTGACCCCTCCCCCTCCTCTCTCCCGCAGTGTTACCGCGATCTGGCGCTGGTCAGCAGAGACGGGATGACCATCATCCTCAACAAAATCAACCAGATCCTGATGGAGAAATACCTGAAGCTGCAGGACACCTGCCGGACGCAGGTAGGTGCATCCAACCCCCGGAGATTTGGGGGTTCATTTACCAGAATTGGGGAGTGCAAAATTCAGCTGCAGCCAATCAGCTTCCAGATTTAAACATATTTTTAGCAGGACTGCGACATTGCGGTGGACAGATCGGACCCCTAACTGACACTTTTGGGGGGACCAGTGACATTACTACAGTAATCAGTGCTAAAAATATGCACTGTCACTGTACTAATGACACTGGCAGGGAAGGGGTTAATACTGGGGGTGATCAAAGGGTTAAATGTGAGCCTAATTGTGCTTACTAACTGTGTGGGGGGAGGGGCTCTGGCAGGCACACAGAGAGCGGAGAGCTTAGCTGAGACACACAATCTCTGTGTCCCTGTCTGACAGGAGAGCCGCCTGCTTTGTTTACATAGGAAGTCGGCTCTTCTGTCAGTTTCTGTGAAGATCGCAGGAGACCGGCGGCGATCGCGCCCCTCCTCCCGCGGTCCGGCTCCCGTTGTGTCTAATCACAAGGGGAGCGTGCACATAATCCTGTACATGTACGTGATTATGTGCAGCAGAGTCGCCCTGCCGCAGTAAATCTGCGTGGGGCGGTCGGCAAGTGGTTAATTAAAAAAGAAAAAATTCTCTTTCGTTCATTGAGGGACACAGCTCATGATCTTCTAAACCATTGGGTTATACTGCCCCCTACAGGATGAGGGCTCTAGGCAGAAAAAGTCTGGCTACGCCTATGGGCGGTCCCTGGAGGTATACTCCCACTCTCTGCCTAGTCAGTTGTAAGGACCTCCTTCCTTGCTGGGATTTCTGGTCCTGGCAATTTTTTCCTTTTTATATCGATTTTTTTCTCCTCTATTTTTCCTGTGAGATCTACAATCAACTGGCAGACTGGGGCATGGGCTGGATAATCTAGATCCAGAGGGTCCCCCCATCCCCCTAATCTGGCCAGCGCGCACGCGCAGACCTCAGCTCCGCGCTAGGTCAGTCGTGACATAGCCCCACCTGACGGGGGATGGCCTGCGAGTTAAATGCTAATGCTCTTCTCAGCTCCCCCGCCGGCGGTCCTGGCTTCTCCCCCTTGACCAGTGCCCCCATAGCAAGCCACTTGCTATGGGGGTAACTGGTGCGTGCTCGCTCCCAAGCCCCAATCTATGCGTCCATAGCACACATAAGCAACGGTATGGCTCCTCCCCGGCTATCTCCTTATTGGCTCACTGGCTGTGATTGACAGCAGTGAGAGCCATTGTCAAAGCCAATGAGGAGAGATAGAGGAGGCTCAGATGAGTATTAGGGGGTTGGGGGGCGTAGGGGAAGCCGCACACGGAACGTTTTTTACCTTCATATATAGATATTAGAAGCTGATTGGCTGCCATGCACAGCTGCACCAGATTTTGCACTCTCCCGTTTTAGTAAATCTCCCCTTTATGCAAGAGTCAGATATTACCCAGACAAGTGTATGGATGGCTCTTCGACAACATGGCAGGAGGTCATGTGACCTTATGGACACTCCTCCCTCTGACCTTATGGACACTCCTCCCTCTGACCTTATGGACGCTCCTCCCTCTGACCTTATGGACACTCCTCCCTCTGACCTTATGGACACTCCTCCCTCTGACCTTATGGACACTCCTCCCTCTGACCTTATGGACACTCCTCCCTCTGACCTTATGGACACGCCTCCCTCTGACATTATGGACACGCCTCCCTCTGACCTTATGGACACTCCTCCCTCTGACCTTATAGACACACCTCCCTCTGACCTTATAGACACACCTCCCTCTGACCTTATGGACACTCCTCCCTCTGACCTTATGGACACTCCTCCCTCTGACCTTATGGACACTCCTCCCTCTGATCTTATGGGCACGCCTCCCTCTGACCTTATGGACACTCCTCCCTCTGATCTTATGGGCACGCCTCCCTCTGACCTTATGGTGGACACGCCTCCCTCTGACCTTAAGGTGGACACGCCTCCCTCTGACCTTAAGGTGGACACGCCTCCCTCTGACCTTAAGGTGGACACGCCTCCCTCTGACCTTAAGGTGGACACGCCTCCCTCTGACCTCAGGGTGGACACGCCTCCCTCTGACCTTAAGGTGGACACGCCTCCCTCTGACCTCAGGGTGGACACGCCTCCCTCTGACCTTAGGGACACGCATGATGGCTTTTCTCTTGGTGCTAACTGATGCGGTGTCCTCTCTCTGCAGCTGATCTGGTTGGTGCGGGAGCTGGTGAAGAGCAGTGTGCTGGGAGCCGATGGCGTTTGTATGACCTTCATGAAACAGATCGCAGGTGAGTTTTCCATGTCCCCGCAACTATGTTCACAGAAAACATGACTGTCTGGTATATGTTGGTGCAATCTGCCACAAGCTTATCCAACTAAATTGGGAAGTTCTGTGTCAGGTTTGCTTGATGTGCAGACCAACAGCTGTCTACATGGGCCTTATTTATTTATGTGAACGATGTGTGGCCCCTTAGCAGCCAATCATATTCTCCATCTGTGACATGAGTTACTTGTGATCAGGGAGGAGCTCAGATGTGTTCAGATCCTAGTCCAATCCCACCTGATCTATCCCACCAGAAAGCTGGCACTGTTCTCCGCCATTCCTCAGGGATGAGCTTCAGGTGTCTTCAGATCCTAGTCCGATCCCACCTGATCTATCCCACCAGAAAGCTGTCACTGCCAATCCTTAAAGGCCAAGACATTCCCCTCCCTGCAGCTATACGCGCCTCTTATACACATGCAAGGCTGGGAATGCCTCTGCTTCCTATGTTTGGAGGTGAGCAGTGATGGCTTTCTGGCGGGATAGCTCAAGTGGGTTTGGACCAGAATGTCAGCATGCCTGAGCTCATCCCTACTTGTAATTGGCTTACACCGCTCTCAAAGTGACCCTGACTTGATGCTACAAACTGCATTTAAATTATGTATCTAGGAAAACGAAAGCACATGGGTATCTCTGCTACTGCCGAATGCCATTTTAACTTTTTGGGACTTTGTGGGAGGAGTTTGTGGATTGCCCCTTTCATGTTCCAACTTGACTGCGCACCAGTGCACAAAGCAAGGTCCATAAAGACATGGATGAGCGAGTTTGGGGTGGAGGAACTTGACTGACCTGACCTCAGCCTGATAGAACACCTTTGGGATGAACCGAGCCAGGCCTTCGCGTCCAACATCAGTATCTAACCTCACAAATGCGCTTCTGGAAGAATGGTGAAACATTCCCATAGACACTCCTAAACCTTGTGGACAGCCTTCCCAGATGAATTAAAGATGTTAAAGCTGCAAAGGGTGGACCAACCCAATATTGAACCCTATGCACTAAGACTGGGATGCCATTAAAGTTGACGTGTGTGTAAAGGCCGGCGTCTCAATAAGTTTGGTAATATAGTCTATGTGTGCGGCCAGCGTCTAGGGGTTAATGACCCTTTTTCTTTGACCCTCACATGGAATCGGACAATGCGCCCGTTCTTCTCATTGCTGGAATCATCAGGATGAAGGAAAATAACAATCCAGCCACGTCTGTAAGCATTCTAATCCTCCCCGGCCCTCTGAGGTGCGCTCCATCCATTACTTTCCATGGAAGAGGAATGCCGGCATTGTTAGTCTACAGCCAGCGGGAGAACCTCATCAGCCGGTGTTCTCCTTTTATTATCGGAGTATAAGAGGAGTTTAACGATTCTGAATGATGAAGCACGATGGTGGGGTTGGGGATCAGACAGCCGCAGATGTAAAGCAATGAGCTCCCAGCAAACGGCGCTTGCAGGAGGACGTGCGCCGAGGCTGCTGCTGCGTAGAAGTAGGCGTCCGCTGGGATCCTCCTCAGTATGCTGCTCAAGATGTTCCTGGTCCCCTGGTAATCCCTGCCAGACGCTCCTGAGGAGGGATCATTGGAATGGAAGACAGAGATGTCACCTTTCATATCAATGATTTCACAGAGCGCCGTGTGTGACTTTTAGGAAATAGACGCTAATTGATACTGGCGGGACCCTTGATGAACTCATCACCATCCTCAGATCTGGGAGGAAAGCGGTGATGTGTACAGATTTGCTTTTGCTTCTTTTAATATCTTCAGGCAAACTTTATACCACTCACCACCACCACCATCTCTTCAGCCTATTCCAAGCCCCGTTTTAACATGTCAGGTGACCCTTTATGACGCCTCTTCTGGGAGGGGAACACCTGTGATCTTCCAAAGTGGTCTAGGCCCGCCATCGACCGGTCTTGTCCCTGCCCCCCTTGACCGGTCTTGTTCCTGCCGCCCTTGACCGGTCTGTTCCCTGCCCCCCTTGACCGGTCTGTTCCCTGCCCCCCTTGACCGGTCTTGTCTCTGCCCCCCTTGACCGGTCTTGTCTCTGCCCCCCTTGACCCGTTTTGTCCTTGCCCCCCTTGACCCGTCTTGTCCCTACCCCCCTTGACCGGTCTTGTCCCTACCCCCTTGACCGGTCTTGTCCCTGCCCCCCTTGACCGGTCTTGTCCCTGCCCCCCTTGACCGGTCTTGTCCCTGCCCCCCTTGACCCGTCTTGTCTCTGCCCCCCTTGACCCGTCTTGTCTCTGCCCCCCTTGACCCGTCTTGTCTCTGCCCCCCTTGACCCGTCTTGTCTCTGCCCCCCTTGACCCGTCTTGTCTCTGCCCCCCCTTGACCCGTCTTGTCTCTGCCCCCCTGACCCGTCTTGTCTCTGCCCCCGCTTGACCCGTCTTGTCTCTGCCCCCCTTGACCCGTCTTGTCTCTGCCCCCCTTGACCCGTCTTGTCTCTTCCCCCTCTTGACCGGTCTTGTCTCTTCCCCCTCTTGACCGGTCTTGTCTCTTCGCCCTCTTGACCGGTCTTGTCTCTTCCCCCTCTTGACCGGTCTTGTCTCTTCCCCCCCTTGACTGGTCTTGTCCCTGCCCCCCTTGACTGGTCTTGTCTCTGCCCCCCTTGACTGGTCTTGTCTCTGCCCCCCTTGACCGGTCTTGTCTCTGCCCCCCTTGACCGGTCTTGTCCCTGCCCCCCTTGACCGGTCTTGTCCCTGCCCCCCTTGACCCGTCTTGTCTCTGCCCCCCTTGACCCGTCTTGTCTCTGCCCCCCTTGACCCGTCTTGTCTCTTCCCCCTCTTGACCGGTCTTGTCTCTTCCCCCTCTTGACCGGTCTTGTCTCTTCGCCCTCTTGACCGGTCTTGTCTCTTCGCCCTCTTGACCGGTCTTGTCTCTTCCCCCTCTTGACCGGTCTTGTCTCTTCCCCCTCTTGACCGGTCTTGTCTCTTCCCCCTCTTGACCGGTCTTGTCTCTTCCCCCCCTTGACTGGTCTTGTCCCTGCCCCCCTTGACTGGTCTTGTCCCTGCCCCCCTTGACTGGTCTTGTCTCTGCCCCCCTTGACCGGTCTTGTCTCTGCCCCCCTTGACCGGTCTTGTCCCTGCCCCCCTTGACCGGTCTTGTCCCTGCCCCCCCTTGACTTGTCTTGTCCCTGCCCCCCCTTGACCTGTCTTGTCCCTGCCCCCCCTTGACCTGTCTTGGCCCTGCCCCCCCTTGACCTGTCTTGGCCCTGCCCCCCCTTGACCGGTCTTGGCCCTGCCCCCCCTTGACCGGTCTTGGCCCTGCCCCCCCTTGACCGGTCTTGGCCCTGCCCCCCCTTGACCGGTCTTGTCGCAGCCCCTTGTGATGTTATTTCTCCATTCCTGGAGTCTTCAGGAGCGCACTGATGGACCCAATAGGAATTTTTCACATCACCAGGCAGCAACATGGACCCCCCTAGAGGGACCCACCCCCTGCAGTCAGGACCCAGCAGGTCCCATGACCATGCATTTAAATGAAGGGAAGAAAAAATTCCTTGAGCCGCACATCACACAAAAAGCTCACGTAAGAAGTAGAAGCAGCCGCAGCTTAGACTCTGTCCAGGCCACACTCACTACGCATTTCGCCCCAATCATAGGGCAAAGTCATTGGGCGAAATGCTTTGGAGGTGTGGTCTGGGCAGAGTCTAGGCTGAGGCTTCTTCCCAGCCGTTGTCGAGTGCTCTCTTTCCTCCCCTCTGAAGCGACTGCCGGATGACACGGGATTGCGTGACCGGACCAAAGTATAGGCCAGTATATACATCATTTTTTTTTTTCACGGGTTGGGGGGGGGGGGGGGGAAAGGGACATTTTTAAGACTGGTTAGGTGCACATCTGGTTGACAACTGATAATGAAGGTCTGCCAGCACAGTGACAGCGTTTGTTATGGTAAACTCCCCAGCCCCCTCCTTAATATTACGTAAAAAGGGAACACCAAGTAAGAATGTGATGTGCGCGTTCCAGCACGTCGCATGTAGGGCAGGCCATTCATTTCAATGGGCTGGGGAAAAAAAGTCCCACACTTTTCCTGAGGTGCTCTGCACCGAAACCCGTGGTGTTGCGCATTTGTAGATGTGTGGGGTGCCCTTAAACTATGGCACTGCCACACGTCTGCTAAATGACAGCATGTGGGGAAAACATGCGATTTTCCTTGCATTCCCCCCATGCAAAGGTCTGAACCTGGGCTGAGATCAGCAAAGTTCTGAATGGATGGATGTAACCAATATGAAGGAGTTATCCCAAGGTGGGCGTACACTTTAAGGTGAGATTAGATTTGAAATCATTGATGCCTTCCTCAAGCTCCACCCCTCTCAGGCGGATAATATAGCGTGACCCGTAACGGGTGTCAGACTTTGGTCCATATCCATCAGCCATGCCTGTGCATCAGGTTTATTAATCAAATACCCATTGTGTAAAGGATTGTGGTGTCAGTGTGTGACGGTCTGACCGTGAATGGATTAAACCATGAATGGCGGCAGGTGATTGCTGTTCAGAGGGCCGTCACTTAGAAAGTTGGCTGTCACACGCTCTCCAGCACGGGCGCCATTCATCTCAGACAGGTGCGGGGATTATGCATTGCGCGCTCTGTACCCCGGTGACAGCGATATAATCCGCCGCGCGATCACTCGAACACAGACTGAGCCGGCGAGGCGGTCCGTGTCTAATGTGTGTGGAGAATATTATCACAGATCTGTCACCGGGGAGCTGCTGGGACACTCCGTAATGTAGGATGTAATTACTGAACGCCTTTCATCTCCCGAAAATGACATTCTTTGTGTCTTCTCCCTCTCTACCTCCTCCCTCCTCCTTCCTCCTCTCTACCTCCTCCCTCCTCCTTCCTCCTCTCTACCTCCTCCTTCCTCCTCTCTACCTCCACTCTACCTCCTCCTTCCTCTTCTCTACCTCCCTCTCTCACCCCTCCTTCCTCTTCTCTACCTCCCTCTCTCACCCCTCCTTCCTCTTCTCTACCTCCCTCTCTCACCCCTCCTTCCTCTTCTCTACCTCCCTCTCTCACCCCTCCTTCCTCCTCTCTACCTCCCTCTCTCACCCCTCCTTCCTCTTCTCTACCTCCCTCTCACCCCTCCTTCCTCTTCTCTACCTCCCTCTCTCACCCCTCCTTCCTCTTCTCTACCTCCCTCTCTCACCCCTCCTTCCTCTTCTCTACCTCCCTCTCTCACCCCTCCTTCCTCTTCTCTACCTCCCTCTCTCACCCCTCCTTCCTCCTCTCTACCTCCCTCTCTCACCCCTCCTTCCTCTTCTCTACCTCCCTCTCACCCCTCCTTCCTCTTCTCTACCTCCCTCTCTCACCCCTCCTTCCTCTTCTCTACCTCCCTCTCTCACCCCTCCTTCCTCTTCTCTACCTCCCTCTCTCACCCCTCCTTCCTCTTCTCTACCTCCCTCTCTCACCCCTCCTTCCTCCTCTCTACCTCCCTCTCTCACCCCTCCTTCCTCTTCTCTACCTCCCTCTCACCCCTCCTTCCTCTTCTCTACCTCCCTCTCTCACCCCTCCTTCCTCTTCTCTACCTCCCTCTCTCACCCCTCCTTCCTCTTCTCTACCTCCCTCTCTCACCCCTCCTTCCTCCTCTCTACCTCCCTCTCTCACCCCTCCTTCCTCCTCTCTACCTCCCTCTCTCACCCCTCCTTCCTCTTCTCTACCTCCCTCTCACCCCTTCTTCCTCCTCTCTACCTCCCTCTCTCACCCTCCTTCCTCTTCTCTACCTCCCTCTCTCACCCCTCCTTCCTCTTCTCTACCTCCTTCTCACCCCTCCTCCCCCCTTCTCCACCTCCCCCTCTTCTCCACCTCCCCCTCTTCTCCACCTCCCCCTCTTCTCCGCCTTCCTCTCACCCCTCCACTCCCTTCTCCACCTCCCTCTCACCCCTTCTCCCTCTTCTCTACCTCCCTCTCACCCCTCCTTCCTCCTCTCTACCTCCCTCTCACCCCTCCTTCCTCCTCTCTACCTCCTCCTCACCCCTCCTTCCTCCTCTCTACCTCCTCCTCACCCCTCCTTCCTCCTCTCTACCTCCTCCTCACCCCTCCTTCCTCCTCTCTACCTCCCTCTC
The DNA here is from genome assembly GCF_965119305.1 of Pelophylax lessonae. Taxonomy (NCBI): domain Eukaryota; kingdom Metazoa; phylum Chordata; class Amphibia; order Anura; family Ranidae; genus Pelophylax; species Pelophylax lessonae. The sequence continues at coordinate 3,199,679 of NC_138780.1, forward strand.
ACCCCTTCTACCTCCTCCTCCTCTCTACCTCCTCCTCACCCCTCCTTCCTCCTCTCTACCTCCTCCTTCCTCCTCTCTACCTCCCTCTCTCACCCCCCCCTTCCTCTTCTCTACCTCTCCATCTCACCCCTCCTTCCTCTTCTCTACCTCTCCATCTCACCCCTCCTTCCTCTTCTCTACCTCCCTCTCTCACCCCTCCTTCCTCTTCTCTACCTCCTTCCCACCCCTCCTTCCTCTTTTCTACCTCCCTCTCTCACCCCTCATTCCCCATCTCTACCTCCCTCTCACCCCCTCCTCCCCCAACTCTACCTCCCTCTCACCCCCTCCTCCCCCTTCTCCGCCTTCATCTGTCCCCTCCTCCCCCTTCTCCGCCTCCCTCTCACCCCTCCACTCCCTTCTCCACCTCCCTCTCGCCCCTTCTCCCTCTTCTCTACCTCCCTCTCATCCCTCTTCTCTACCTCCCTCTCACCCCTCCTTCCTCTTCTCTACCTCCCTCGCACCCCTCCTTCCTTTTTCTCTAACTCCCTCCCACCCCTCCTGCCCCTTCTCTACCTCCCTCGCAACCCTCCTCCTTCTCACCCCCCCTCGCAACCCTCCTCCTTCTCACCCCCCCTCTCACCCCTCCTTCTCACCCCTCCTTCCTCCTCCCTCTTCCCCCTCCTTCCTCTTCACTATCTCCCTCTCACCCCACCTTCCTCTTTTCTACTCTCCTCTTCTCTACCTCCCTCTCACCCCTCCTTCCTCTTCTCTACCTCCATCTTTTTCCATCTACAGGGGGTGACATTTCCTCCAAGAATATTTGGCTGTCTGAAGGTGTGCTTGATATCCTTATGGATCAGAGGTAAGTCTACTAACAGATGGTTCCCCCACAGGAATTCTACCTACCAGGCTGCATCCTCAGTAATATCACCGGTCTATAGTGAATGGATAGGCTGCATCCTCAGTGATGTCACCGCTCTCTAGTGATTGGATAGGCTGCATCCTCAGTAATATCACCAGTCTCTAGTGATTGGATAGGCTGCATACTCAGTGATGTCACCGCTCTCTAGTGATTGGATAGGTTGCATTCTCAGTGATGTCACCGCTCTCTAGTGATTGGATAGGCTGCATTCTCAGTGATGTCACCGGTCTCTAGTGAATGGATAGGCTGCATTCTCAGTGATGTCACCGGTCTATAGTCAGTGGATAGGCTGCATTCTCGGTGATGTCACCCGTCTCTAGTGAATGGATAGGCTGCATTCTCAGTAATATCACCGGTCTATAGTGATTGGATAGGCTGCATCCTCAGTAATATCACCGGTCTGTAGTGAATGGATAGGCTGCATTCTCAGTGATGTCACCGGTCTATAGTCAGTGGATAGGCTGCATTCTCGGTGATGTCACCGCTCTCTAGTGAATGGATAGGCTGCATTCTCAGTGATGTCACCGCTCTCTAGTGAATGGATAGGCTGCATTCTCAGTGATGTCACCGCTCTCTAGTGAATGGTGGCTTTACAAAAATGATCTTTAGTTGATTTCTGCTTTTAATAATGTCACCTCAGAGGGGCGCTCCCGCCCTGCATGCCTCGCTGACTCTCTTCTTCATCATTTTAGAATAGAACTGGCTGGTACACTGGTTGTGTTTTTATTTGGAAGGGAATGTTCATAATTCTTCATATAATTGTGTTTTATTAAGCAGCCCCAGACGTCCCAGAAATAGTTTTAATAGCATTCACTGCCTTCCAGCCGGGTTATATCGGGCAGAATTCTGTCCTGTGTGCTCAGAGCTCTGTGCCGTTCACAAAAGGAGTCCAAATATGTGCATATAGGCTCACCGCAACTCAAGACTGATCAGTAACAGGCACACTAACCTTTTCCTGCCTATGATCTCTGGAAAACCATTCCTAAACACCATGCTCATAGCTGTCCGCTAGAAAGAGCCCCCCCCCCCTTCCTAGTTGACAGCTTCCATTCACCCCACTAATGATTGGGAAGCAATTGGAGTGGTTCCTGATCATGTGGCCACTATTTTAGCTATGCAAGATAAAGGGGAAAAAATATTTCACCTTGCAGAGCTCACCACAGCCTGTAAATGGCAATGTGCCTCTATTTAATACTGTCATTGACTTATACAGTTATAGTATTAAAAAGAATATAAAAAAAATGACTTGAAGATTTCACCTTGCAGAGGTCACCACAGCCTGAAAATGGCAGTGTGCCTCTTTTTAATATTTTCATTGACTCATACAGTTATAGTATTTAAAAGAATAATTAATAAAAAATTTGGCTTGAAGTGGTCACCACAGCCTCAAATTGGAAGTATTTAATGCTGTCATTGACTCATACAAGTATAGTATTAAAAAGAAAAATATATTTAAAAAAAAAATAAACTTAAACTTTTTACAACAGTCTTTAGATGGCAGTGTGCCTCAGTTTAATATTGGCATTGACTTGTATAGAGAGTACTAAAAAGAATAAAAAACAAAAAACAAAACTTGAAGTAGTCACCACAGCATGTAGATGGCAGTGTCCCTCTGTTTAATACTGACATTGACTAATACAGGTATAGTATTAAAAAAAATAATGTAACGCAAATCCCCTTAAAGTAGTCACCACAGCCTGTAGATGGCACTGTGCCTCCTATTTATTGCTGTCATTGACTCATACAGTTATAGTATTAAAAAGAAACATTTTTTAAAGAAATTCAGCTTTAAGTGGTCACTACAGCCTGCAGATGGCAATGTGCCTCTGTTTAATACTGTCATTGACTCATACAGTTATAGTGTTACAAAGGATAAATAAAAATCGGCTTGAAGTGGTCACCACAGCCTGTGGATGGCAATGTACCTCTGTTAAATACTGTCATACAGTTATAGTATTAAAAAGAACAATAAAAAATTGGCTTGAAGTGGTCACCACAGCCTCAAAATGGCAGTGTGCCTCTATTATAGAATTATATATAGGTAACTACGCTGAGTACTTAAAAGTTCCAGCCATATAAGTATAAAAATGTGGAAAAATATCATATAGCAGCTACACTGGTCATATACTGATAATATAAAAGCAAGATAAATATAAGTATGTAGCGCTTAATCAAGATTTAAAAGAAAGTCCATAAATAGTCCATAAAAGGAGAAATATCCAGAGATCCTCGTGGAAGAGTGTAATCACACTGCAACCAACACTGAGTAGGAGGGTGAGACAGATCCGCCACCAAGTGAAATGCCAAAACACGCTTACCAGACAGATGTAATAAACAAGCATTTAAGCAATAGCCATGGCAAACTGCAGGTAACTGTCAAAGGGTCGCCATCCCATTCCACTTCTCAGATGAGGATCTCACAGGTATAAGGTCAGATATCAGATCGGAAACCACTCGTAAAAGAGAAATAATACCCCTCATGGTGCAGTATGTAAGCATCAACCATTTATTCAAATAATAAGAGAAAAACTCACATTATAGCAGGGGAGTACAAGCATATAAACACCGATCAGCGTGGTTCCGATCCTAACCAACAAAATGGCCGCGGTCGTCCTTGGCTGCGCATGTGCGTCCAGGCGTCCACCAATAGGGAGCGGCCCAACGCGTTTCGTCATACGCAAATGACGTCTTCAGGGGCACATGACCAACACTGACCAATGAAAATCTTTCTGAGCTGTGGTGGAAGAAAGGGTGTTGAAGAGCGTGACTTTCAAATACCCAGAGATACTACACCAGCTAGTGTGGGAAGTGAAAAGTTGTCATTGGCTAGTGTGGGAAGTGAAAGGTTGTCATTGAAGGAGGGAAGTGCAGCGAGTACTAGGGTGCGGGAAAGGTGCTGCGAGTTTCATATTTTGTGAAAAATGGAACTAACACTTTAACTGGAGTTGAGTTTTAATATTGCATTGAGGAATGGAGGAGCGAGAGAAGGGGAAATGGGGAGCGATGGTTGTAAAGCTCTATGGTTTACGATTTTCGGGTATCATCCTGCAGGGAGTGGGTCATGAAGAGCACCATCCTGATCGCCATGTCGGTGTACACCTACCTGCGACTGATCGTCGACCACCACGGGACCCCTCAGCTGCTGGTTCTTAGACAGAAAGAGGTGGACTTCTGCATCATGCTGCTACGAGAGCGGGTAGGTGCTCCCTCCTCCATCTTACTTCAAACTCTTTACATAAAAGCAGGAGGTGCTGAGACTAGAGAACAGGACCGGTGTCCGCTTTTATCAGGACAGGAAGTGAGAGTAAATCTCCTCCATAGTAAATCAGTAGCACGGCATGAAGAGCCAGTTTTTTTCTTTACAGACGGTGAGAAGCTTTAGAAACCCTTTAATTCCTCTTGTCTCTTTTCCCTGCAGTTTATGGACTGCTTTATAATTGGTCGGGACCTGGTCCGCCTCCTGCAGAACGTTGCACGGATCCCGGAGTTTGACCTGCTGTGGAAGGATATGCTTCACAACCCGCAGGCCCTCAACCCCCAGTTCACAGGTATGCCCTCCTCCACGCCTAATCCTTCATTTTTTTAAAGGGAAGCTGCACAGTGGGCGGTACTTTTAAAGAGAAGTTGAAGGGTGGGTGGTACTTGTGCAGGAAAGCTGCATGGAAGGTGTTACTTAGGAATACAAAGGTGCGGGGGGGGGGGGGGGGGCAGTATTATTAAAGAAAAGGTACAGGATGGGCATTACTTATAAAGAGATGGTGCAAGGTGGGCGTTATAAAGAAATGGTGCGGGATGGGTGTTGCTTCTAAAGAGAAGGGGCACAGTGGGAGGTGCTTCTAAAGAGAAGGGGCACAGTGGGAGGTGCTTCTAAAGAGAAGGGGCACAGTGGGAGGTGCTTCTAAAGAGAAGGGGCACAGTGGGAGGTGCTTCTAAAGAGAAGGGGCACAGTGGGAGGTGCTTCTAAAGAGAAGGGGCACAGTGGGAGGTGCTTCTAAAGAGAAGGGGCACAGTGGGAGGTGCTTCTAAAGAGAAGGGGCACAGTGGGAGGTGCTTCTAAAGAGAAGGGGCACAGTGGGAGGTGCTTCTAAAGAGAAGGGGCACAGTGGGAGGTGCTTCTAAAGAGAAGGGGCACAGTGGGAGGTGCTTCTAAAGAGAAGGGGCACAGTGGGAGGTGCTTCTAAAGAGAAGGGGCACAGTGGGAGGTGCTTCTAAAGAGAAGGGGCACAGTGGGAGGTGCTTCTAAAGAGAAGGGGCACAGTGGGAGGTGCTTCTAAAGAGAAGGGGCACAGTGGGCAGTACTTAAAAAGGGAAGGTGCACAGTAGACAATACTTATAGAAGGAAGCAGGACAGTGGGAAGTACTTGTAAAGAGAAGGTTCGGGGTGGGCGGTACTTATAAAGGGAAGCTGCACTGTGGGCGGTACTTTTGAAGAGACGGTGTATAGTGGGTGGTACTTATAAAAGAAGGTGCAGGGTGGGAGGTACATGCAAAGAGAAGGTGCAGGTGGGCAGTACACTATAAAGAGCAGGAGCACATTGGGCGTTACTTATAGAGAGAAGGTGCACAGTGGGTGTTACTTATAAAGAGCAGGAGCACAGTGGGCGGTACTTATAAAAGAGCAGGGGCACAGTGGGCGGTACTTATAAAAGAGCAGGTGCACAGTGGGCGGTACTTATAAAGAGGGTGGGCGGTACTTTTGAAGAGAAGGTGCAGGGTGGGAGGTACTTGCAAAGAGAAGGTGCGGGGTGGGCGGGACTTATAAAGAGCAGGTGCACAGTGGGCATTACTTATAAAGAGAGGGTGTATAGTGGGCGTTACTTATAAAGAGAAGGTGCACAGTGGGTGTTACTTATAAAGAGCAGGGGCACAGTGGGCGGTACTTATAAAGAGAAGGTGTGAGATGAGCGGTAATTTTAAAGAGAAGGTGGGCAGGAGAACCGCTCCCGTAGCATAGTGACGCGCTCTCTGCATCAGTTGCATGCTCAGGGTTGTGTAATGTGTTGGCTCTGTGCTTAAACGGGCCATGCAATGTGTCCCTTGAATGGTGTTGGCTCTGTGCTCGGACGGGTTGTGTATTCCCGGTAGTGCCGGGGTCACACCATGAAGGACATTAGCTATGGTCCTCCGCTCCCCCATCTCTCCATAGTTAACGCTCCTCACCCTCTGAGTGCTGGAAATGATTTTGCTGCCTTGTCAGCTGTTGAGGAGTGGATTGGGGGGGGGGGGGGGTTACACGCTAATGGTGCCCCTAGGACCCCCCCTGTTCTGACAGGTTGCAATTAGCCAGCTTCCTTCCCTGGAGCTGTAGAACATCTATTTATAGCCGCGCTCCCATCACCCGCTGCCTCCCTTCTCACCAATCCGCCAGTTCCCTTGTGTCAGCCTCATCCCCCCCAACCCCCCCCCCCCCCTCCACTTCACGCACTGCCAGTCGGAGGTCCGGGGATTGGGGGGGGCACTGGAGGTATACATATGAGATAAACGTTGAGATGGTCTTGATTACTGCGCCAAGCCTGAGCATAATGAGATTATTGTCAAGTTTAATCGAAGATGTGAAACGACCCGATCCGGGGTGGAGGGGGATGGGCGCACCATTGGTGCTTCTATAGTCTGTGTTTGCATAATGTGCCCCCCCCCACCAAGTGCAGAGAATTACCCATTCAAACCAATACATCACTATAGTGTGACTGTGGGGGAGGGGACATTAGAGTGTAAGCTCCTCTGGTACAGAGACTGATGTGACTGTGGGGGAGGGGGCATTAGAGTGTAAGCTCCTCTGGTACAGAGACTGATGTGACTGTGGGGGGAGGGGACATTAGAGTGTAAGCTCCTCTGGTACAGAGACTGATGTGACTGTGGGGGGAGGGGACATTAGAGTGTAAGCTCCTCTGGTACAGAGACTGATGTGACTGTGGGGTAGGGCACATTAGAGTGTAAGCTCCTCTGGTACAGAGACTGATGTAATTGGCTCAGTGATCTCTGTACAGCGCTGCATTATATGTCAGAGATATATAAATATTTTATTGGCTCTTCTAGAGAATTCTTCCTTCTCTCTCCCCCGTAGGAATCCTCCAGCTGTTACAGTCTCGCACCTCCCGCAAGTTCTTGGCATGCCGCCTGACCCCCGACATGGAGACCAAGCTGCTGTTCATGACGTCTCGGGTAGGTGTTCATTGTTTCGGAGAATGTGATTGGAGGAGGTATGGTGGGATGGGCTACGACAGCGGAAAAGATGAGATGCCGAGTGTAACGGAACCTGCACCCACAATGTGCTTCTGTCCGAATACCGCTTCCTTCTAGCCTAGCCTTGAACATAGCTATCAAATATTACAGCCCCCCATACAAAACTAGCCGAGAATAGCTTGTATAAGATCTAGAACATTTATTGAACAAACTCACACCGAATATATACCCCACCAGGTCAGGTGCCTGATTACATTATCCTATGCAGCTGAAATTGTGTACAGAAACATAATTAACCTGAGCTAATTATCTAGCCACCTGGACAGAAACAATAGGTGAATGGGAATCCAGACCCAGACAATGTTATAATTAACATGCTAATTAACTCAGCACTGCAACAAGGCTAAAACAAAGTACATTACACATTATCCTAAGTATAAACACCGAACACCTTATTATACAGACGATAGCAGGAGACCCCAGTAGCAGACTGTCCATCTCCTTCACTGAAGTACAACACACATCATTATAAGTGTAAACACATCCCCATAGTAGACAATAGGTGAGTTAGTTAGCACAATTAATGTGTGGAAGACAGGCGGTTGAGCTGATATTAGCCTCTGCTATGAGTCTGACTGTGTTGAGCAGTCCTTCACTGGTAATAGGCAGCCAGGCCTTCAACATGGATCCCAGACTCTGTGTGTCTTGGGGAGACATGGACTTGAATACAAAGTAACATTACTCCAAGGGTCCCCCGCAGCACACACCCCACAAGGAGTAGTGTTCCCTTAAAAGCCAGAGCCCATAGTCAGCAGGCAAGAGGCTAGCCTGCATTTCCCTCCAAAAGCCCCTGTCCTGAGTGAGTTTGTCACACCGTGCATTCAGAAAGTCGCAGTTGGTCAAAGACAGGACACTACAGGAGGTGGTCAGAGACATGACACTACAGGAGGTGGTCAGAGACTGGGGACGCTACAGGAGGTGGTCAGAGACTGGGAACGCTACAGGAGGTGGTCAGAGACTGGGGACGCTACAGGAGGTGGTCAGAGACTGGGGACACTACAGGAGGTGGTCATAGACTGGCAACACTACAGGAGATGGTCAGAGACTGGGGACGCTACAGGAGGTGGTCAGACACTGGGAACACTACAGGAGATGGTCAGAGACTGGGAACACTACAGGAGATGGTCAGAGACTGGGGACACTACAGGAGGTGGTCAGAGACTGGGGACACTACAGGAGGTGGTCAGAGACTGGGGACACTACAGGAGGTGGTCAGAGACTGGGGACACTATAGGAGGTGGTCAGAGACTGGGGACGCTACAGGAGGTGGTCAGAGACTGGGGACGCTACAGGAGGTGGTCAGAGACTGGGAACACTACAGGAGATGGTCAGAGACTGGGGACACTACAGGAGGTGGTCAGAGACTGGGGACACTACAGGAGGTGGTCAGAGACTGGGGACGCTACAGGAGGTGGTCAGAGACTGGGGACACTACAGGAGGTGGTCAGAGACCGGGGACACTACAGGAGGTGGTCAGAGACTGGGGACGCTACAGGAGGTGGTCAGAGACTGGGGACGCTACAGGAGGTGGTCAGAGACTGGGGACGCTACAGGAGGTGGTCAGAGACTGGGAACGCTACAGGAGGTGGTCATAGACTGGGAACACTACAGGAGATGGTCAGAGACTGGGGACACTACAGGAGGTGGTCAGAGACTGGGGACACTACAGGAGGTGGCCAGAGACTGGGGATGCTACGGGAGGTGGTCAGAGACTGGGGACACTACAGGAGGTGGTCAGAGACTGGGGACGCTACGGGAGGTGGTCAGAGACTGGGAACACTACAGGAGATGGTCAGAGACTGGGGACGCTACAGGAGGTGGTCAGAGACTGGGGACGCTACGGGAGGTGGTCAGAGACTGGGAACACTACAGGAGATGGTCAGAGACTGGGGACGCTACAGGAGGTGGTCAGAGACTGGGGACACTACAGGAGGTGGTCAGAGACTGGGGACGCTACAGGAGGTGGTCAGAGACTGGGGACACTACAAGAGGTGATCAGAGACTGGGGACGCTACAGGAGGTGGTCAGAGACTGGGGACACTACAAGAGGTGATCAGAGACTGGGGACACTACAGGAGGTGACCAGAGACTGGGGACGCTACAGGAGGTGGTCAGAGACTGGGGACACTACAGGAGGTGGTCAGAGACTGGGGACGCTACAGGAGGTGGTCAGAGACTGGGGACGCTACAGGAGGTGGTCAGAGACTGGGAACGCTACAGGAGGTGGTCATAGACTGGGAACACTACAGGAGATGGTCAGAGACTGGGGACACTACAGGAGGTGGTCAGAGACTGGGGACACTACAGGAGGTGGCCAGAGACTGGGGATGCTACGGGAGGTGGTCAGAGACTGGGGACACTACAGGAGGTGGTCAGAGACTGGGGACGCTACGGGAGGTGGTCAGAGACTGGGAACACTACAGGAGATGGTCAGAGACTGGGGACGCTACAGGAGGTGGTCAGAGACTGGGGACGCTACGGGAGGTGGTCAGAGACTGGGAACACTACAGGAGATGGTCAGAGACTGGGGACGCTACAGGAGGTGGTCAGAGACTGGGGACACTACAGGAGGTGGTCAGAGACTGGGGACGCTACAGGAGGTGGTCAGAGACTGGGGACACTACAAGAGGTAATCAGAGACTGGGGACGCTACAGGAGGTGGTCAGAGACTGGGGACACTACAAGAGGTGATCAGAGACTGGGGACACTACAGGAGGTGACCAGAGACTGGGGACGCTACAGGAGGTGGTCAGAGACTGGGGACACTACAGGAGGTGGTCAGAGACTGGGGACGCTACAGGAGGTGGTCAGAGACTGGGGACACACTACAGGAGGTGACCAGAGACTGGGGACACACTACAGGAGGTGGCCAGAGACTGGGGACACACTACAGGAGGTGGCCAGAGACTGCAGAGATACGGGATACTCCTAGAGATCAAATTGATGACATTTTGATATAAATCCCTCTTGGCCGGCACCATGGTGGTTTGGAACTCTTCTGCTGCTCATCCAGTTTAATTGCTCAGAACTGGGAGACGGAGGACGCGGCGGGTGGTGGGTTGTTAACTTCTAGAAGGCTCGAGAACCACTGCGTGCGTCTGGCGTTCGTCTACCCTTTGCTCATCTCCATTCTTCCATGACGTTTGTTTTCCCACAATGCTCTGCACCTTACATCTCCCTTCCAATTATCCCGCCGTCGCAGCCCAGCGCACACACTTCGGGGCCCGTCATTGTGCGTTTGAAGAATAGTCCTCCACACTTCAGATCGATAGTCCTCAGCCGATCGCTGAAGCGGAACCTCGGCGTAGGAGACTAATTGTCATTGATTTGTAAAACGCGACAGAAACAATGTGCAGCGCGGCGGCCGGACAGAGAGAGAGGTGAAAATGAAGAGGCGCGAGGACTGGCGCTGCGTTTCCGCTGTACAGGCGAGACGTGATTCGGTGATCGCCGCGTCCTGCTCCGCTCTGACAGAAAGCAGATTGGATTTTCTGCGAGCGGCGAGATGCGACGCCTGCGATCCGAGAGCCCCGCTGCTTGTGAATTAATCAGACGTGGCGGAGGACGTTCTGCAATTACCGTCCGCTTGGCTTCCCGGGATGTCAGGTGCAAATTGGAAATCAAAGCCCTCCGAGACGGATTAGGGGGCGGAGCTCCGGGCGATGTTCTTTAATCACTTTATTTAGGAGAAGCAGCGAGTAACAAACATTTGTGTGCCGCAGCACCCCTCAGCTCCCCGTTTCTCTCCCTTCAGTGTCCCCCTTCAGGTCAGAGCCCTCCCACCAATTACACAATAAGTGCCCCCCTCCCACTTCAGGTCTGTGTCCATCATCAGGGTCCCCTATTTAGGTCAGTGTCCCCCTTCAGGTCAGAGCCCTCCCCCCAATTACACAAGTCTACCCCCCCTTTCAGGTCAGTGCCCCCCTGCATATTAGAGGTCCCCCTTTCTAGTCCGAGCCCTCCCACCAATTACACAATAAGTGCCCCCCTCCCACTTCAGGTCTGTGTCCATCATCAGGGTCCCCTATTTAGGTCAGTGTCCCCCTTCAGGTCAGAGCCCTCCCCCCAATTACACGCGTCTACCCCCCCCCTTTCAGGTCAGTGCCCCCCTTCATATCAGAGGTCCCCCCTTCAGGTCAGAGCCCTCCGCTCCCCCTAATTACACAATGAGTGCTCCACCCTCCCCCTTCAGGTCAGAATCTCTCTTCATGTCAGAGCCCCCCTCAGGTCAATGCCCCCTTCATATCAGAGGTCCCTTCTTCATATCGGAGCCCTCGGCTCCCCCAATTTCACAATGAGTGTCCCCTTCTGAGGTCAGAGGTCCCCCCTTCAGGTATTGAATGAGTCCCTTTTCAGGTCTGAGCCCCCCAAATTACACAATGAGCCCCCCCCCCCTTTCAAGTCGAGTCGCCCCCCCTTTCAAGTCGAGTCGCCCCCCTCCTTCAGGTCAAAGTCCCCCCCACTTACAGATCAAAGTCCCTCCACCTTTCAGGTCAGACCCCCCCCCCCTTCACGACAGAGGCCCCCATCATGTTAGAGGAACCCCTTTATGTCAGAGTTCCTCCTTCATGACATCAAAGTCTCCCCTATACATCAGGGCCCCCCCCATCACAGATCCAGAGTCGTCCTCATCACAGAGTCCGGGTTCAAATCATGTCCTTACTCCTGGGAGTCATACGGTTCTCCAATCACAAGCATGACTCTTAGAAGAAGTGTCCTGATTGGGTGTTTAGTCTGGTATGTAATGACCGGTCCCCTTGAATTTTTCTCTTCCAGGTGCGGTTTGGGCAGCAGAAGCGATACCAGGACTGGTTTCAGAGGCAGTACCTCTCCACCCCGGACAGCCAGTCCCTGCGCTGTGATCTGATTCGCTACATATGCGGCGTGGTGCACCCGTCCAATGAGGTGCTGAGCTCGGATATCCTGCCTCGCTGGGCCATCATTGGCTGGCTCCTGACCACCTGCACGGTAAGTAAACGGAGAGAACAGCCAGCAGGAGACCCTCAGATTTGCCCCTCTTCACATTTAGTGTTGTCTCTTTGTGGATACAGTGCTGTAAAAGGGCCAATTATCCACTCCGTAACCTGTCAGAGCCGTGACTCCGCCTTCATCGGGCTAAGTGGGAGGTTTCAGTAAGACTAGGGCAGCTGCAAAGCAAGCAGCATCTGCTGGGCTGTCTCTTTAACCCTTGGTGCTCTGGGAATCCTTTTTCATACATTAACTGTTTATTCATAAAATAAAGATTGTATACCTATAATAAAGAGGACCTGTACTGAGGAAGCAGGGAGATCCTGGCACTGCAGGTCCTCGGGTACAGCTTCCTCTCCAGCGAGGAAAACCATGGCATGGCAAAACATGGAAGTCCCCAAACTGTTCTACTTTACATTTGCTGCTGGCGGGCGGCTTCCTCATGTACCTTGATGTACCCGCATGTTGTGGTGCATATGTGCACTGCGTGCCTCCCCTGGGGAGCGCAGAGGCTTGTTCTGGACACAGCGGGTTGCAGTGCTCATACTGGGCCGCTGTCAATGGCCCAGATAACACATGATCGACGTGCAATCACATGATTTATAGTAAACGAGTTGTGACTGGAATCCATTCATGACATCATTGTTTATTACTGTGTGTAATCTGTGATTGGTCACCAGTGATCACATGGTGAATTGGGCTAATCACAGCACCCTGTACCATGTGATAGCTGTGGGTCAGTACCTTATAATAGCCGTGGGCCAATCAAGGCACCCTGTATCATGTGATAGCCATGGGCCAATCAAGGCACCCTGTATCATGTGATAGCCGTGGGCTAATCAAGGCACCCTGTATCATGTGATAGCCGTGGGCCAATCATGGCACACTGTATTATGTGATAGCCGTGGGCCAATCACGGCACCCTCTATTATGTGATAGCCGTGGGCCAATCACGGCACCCTGTATTATGTGATAGCCGTGGGCCAATCACGGCACCCTGTATTATGTGATAGCCGTGGGCCAATCACGGCACCCTGTATTATGTGATAGCCGTGGGCCAATCACGGCACCCTATACCATGTGATAGCTGTGGGCCAATGCAGCACCTGTACTATGCGATTGCCTTGGGCCAATCCCAGCACATTATACCATGTGATAGCTGCGGGCCTATAGCAGCACCCTATACCATGTGATAGTGTGGGCCAATCGCAGCACCCTGTACCATGTGGGCCAATCAGCACCCTGTACTATGTGATGGCATTGGTCCAATCACATCGCCCTGTACTATTTGATTGCCTTGGGCCAATCACAGCACCCTGTACTATATGTTTGCCTTGGTCCAATCAGAGCACCCTGTACTATGTGATTGCCTTGGGCCAATCACAGCACCCTGTACTATGTGATTGCCTTGGGCCAATCACAGCACCCTGTATGTGATTGCCTTGGTCCAATCACAGCACCCTGTACTATGTGATTGCCTTGGTCCAATCACAACACCCTGTACCATGTGATTGCCTTGGGCCAATCACAGCACCCTGTACCATGTGATGGCCTTGGGCCAATCACATCACCCATTCCGTACCATGTGATTGCCTTGGGCCAAACACAACACCCTGTACCATGTGATAGCTGTGGGCAAATCACTGCATGACAATAGTAAACAATGAGTCATGAAGGAAAGCCATTCACGGTGGTTCAAAAAATTGATGTTACAATGATCATCACTAAAACAAGCAATCACAGTGTAAAAAATAAAATCCCTGATCCCCCCCCCCCCCCAGAGTTAGTACAGTGTCACTATGGTGGACACTGACCTACTCACCTACTCTGACAATATGTAAAAAAATAAAACAAAATATGTATTTTCTGTTACATAATGTCACCGGTCACTGTCCCTGAACACTTCCACACCAGTCATATGCAGTAAAAAAAAAATAATACAATTTTGAAAAAAACAAAACCAATTTTAATAATTTCTTCATTTTCCAAAAATCAGTAATCTAAACCTATCTCTAACAAACGAAGACGTAGTCATGGGGTTCTCAGGCCTTATTAATCCATCTGTGTCTCTTCTTATTATTCGCAGTCCAACGTGGCCGCCTCCAACGCCAAGCTGGCTCTGTTTTACGATTGGCTCTTCTTCAGCCCGGAAAAGGACAGCATCATGAATATCGGTAAGCGATCTGTGGCATTTCTCCTCACATTGCTGGCATCTTGCGGAGATGTTTTATCTCTTATCGCACGTTATCTCTGTATCCTTCACCCTCCGCCAGGCGTTTCATCCCTCCGCTTTACCTTCACCCCGGCATTCCTGCCTTTGTGAGATGTGCGGCGCACACGTCGCTTTAAATAATTTACAGCTCCCCTTATCAGAATGATTCATGAAAACAGCCTGGAATGTTGTCTGGAAAATAATGGAAACCACCAATCGAAGCGGGGCCTGCGTGAAAAGGATTGGAGGGAGAACAACGGCTCACAGCAAATAAATAGATCTAGAGATACATATAAAACAGGCCATCCATCATCTGCTGCCGCTGGGGCTCAGGGTGGGATTTGAGGACAAAACGCGTCAAAGGTGGAGTCGTGCTCAATAGGAGTAACCGAATGAATATAGAAATACAGTTGTTTTAATAAAGTTTGTTGAAATAAAAACGGGTGAGTGGCGTTTGCTCACTCGTACATCCATCTGGATTTATCCCCACCTCCCCCCCTTGGGCAGTGCCACACTTCATCCCCAAGCTTTTTAACCAGTTATGAGGGACACGGCTCACCACCGATCCCCGCAGGAAGCTCCTCCTACCTGGTGGGCGTCATATGATGCCCTCCTGGTCGCACATGAGGCTATTGGTGGTGAGCCATGTCCCTTGGACACAGCGCATCACCGATCAGGCTAAAGAGCCAATGACATCCAGGGTTACCATCAGAGCCCCACATTAGAGTCCCCTTACATAGAGTCTCCTCTTACATAATGATCCTTATCAGAGTCTCCCTTACATCAAGGTCCCCGTCAGAGTCCCCCTTACATCAGGGTCCTTATCAATGTCTTCCCTTATATCAGGGTCCCCATCAGAACCCCCCTTACATCATCTTTACCGTGTGATCAGCTGTGTCCAATCACAGCTGATCCCATGTCAACAAATGCCGGTTAGTACAGGGGACATTTACACTAATAATCAGAGCACTGATCATCAGTCCGGCCTCATCGTTGCCCACCAGTGCGGCCTCACTGTTGCCCACCAGTGCGGCCTCACTGTTGCCGGCCAGTGCGGCCTCGTCGTTGCCGGCCAGTGCGGCCTCGTCGTTGCCCATGCTGGCCAGTGCGGCCCTCGTCGTTGCCGGCCAGTGCGGCCCTCGTCGTTGCCGGCCAGTGCGGCCCTCGTCGTTGCCGGCCAGTGCGGCCCTCGTCGTTGCCGGCCAGTGCGGCCCTCGTCGTTGCCGGCCAGTGCGGCCCTCGTCGTTGCCGGCCAGTGCGGCCCTCGTCGTTGCCCATGCTGGCCAGTGCGGCCCTCGTCGTTGCCGGCCAGTGCGGCCCTCGTCGTTGCCGGCCAGTGCGGCCCTCGTCGTTGCCGGCCAGTGCGGCCCTCGTCGTTGCCGGCCAGTGCGGCCCTCGTCGTTGCCGGCCAGTGCGGCCCTCGTCGTTGCCGGCCAGTGCGGCCCTCGTCGTTGCCGGCCAGTGCGGCCCTCGTCGTTGCCGGCCAGTGCGGCCCTCGTCGTTGCCGGCCAGTGCGGCCTCGTTGTTGCCGGCCAGTGCGGCCTCGTCGTTGCTGGCCAGTGCAGCCTCCTCAGCGCCCATCAATGCAACTTCATCATTGAAGCCTCATTACTGCAGCCTATCCATGCCCGTCAGTGCAGCCTCATCAGTGCCCGTCAATGCAGCCTATCCATGCCCGACAGTGCAGCTTCATCAGTGTCCGTCAATGCAGCCTATCCATGCCCGACAGTGCAGCCTCATCAGTGTCCGTCAATGCAGCCTATCCATGCCCGTCAATGCAGCCTATCCATGCCCGTCAATGCAGCCTATCCATGCCCGACAGTGCAGCCTCATCAGTGTCTGTCAATGCAGCCTATCCATGCCCGACAGTGCAGCTTCATCAGTGTCCGTCAATGCAGCCTATCCATGCCCGTCAATGCAGCCTATCCATGCCCGTCAATGCAGCCTATCCATGCCCGACAGTGCAGCCTCATCAGTGTCCGTCAATGCAGCCTATCCATGCCCGACAGTGCAGCCTCATCAGTGTCCGTCAATGCAGCCTATCCATGCCCGACAGTGCAGCCTCATCAGCACATCAAATAAAGTTTTTTGTTTTTTCCCAAATTTTCAATCTTCTTTTCATTTGTTTAGCAAAATAATAAAACCGTGGTAATTAAATATCACCAAAAGAAAGCTCTATTTGTCTGAAAAATAATAAAAATGTCATCTGGGTACAGTGTTGCATGACCGTGCAATTCTCATTCAAAGTGTGACAGCGCTGACAACTGAAAATTGGGCTTGGCAGAAGGGGGTGAAAGTGCCCGGTATTGAAGTAGTTAATTATTGGTCATTATGTTGGTCCTGCGCGTTATTCAACATCTCCTGTTATCAGCTCCTCCGTTAACCACTGTGATGAAACAGCAGCCATATTTACTGATCCCTTTGTCAAGTAGGTGGCAAGCTTTGTGTTAGATGTCAAGGAAACCTGTCACCAATCGGCACACAGGAAAAGTAGTGACAAGTCTTCTGAAAGCGGGATACGCTGTTATGCTCCAAGCGTTCTGAGAAAGGCTGAATAGATTCAGTGCCCAGAAATGTGCAGACCAGGGATGGCGGCTGCTTCTTTAACCACCTCAATACCGGGCACTTAAACCCCCTTCCTTCCCAGACCAGCTTTCAGCTTTTAGCGCTGTTGCAATTTGAATGACAATTGCGCGGTCATGCAACGCTGTACCTAAACCAAATTTGTGTCATTTTTTCCCCACAAATAGTTTCTTTTGGTGGTATTTGATCACTGTCAGGTTTTTTCTTTTTTGGTGCACAAATAAAAGACTGAAAAGTTTGAAAAAAAAAAAAAAGTTTTTTCGTTTAGGTTATAAAATTTTGTAAATAGATACGTTTTTTCCTGCACTGATGAGCACTGACGATGCCGCACTGACAGGCACTGATGAGGAGACACTGATTGGGTGGCACTGATATGCAGCATTGGTGGGCACTGATAGGCAGCGCTGATGGGCACTGATAGGCAGCACTGATGGGCACTGATTGGCGGCACTGATGGGCACTGATAGGTGGCACTGTTGGGCGGCACTGATCGGCACTGATGGGGGCACTGATAGGCAGCACTGGTGGGCAATAATGGCACTGGTGGGCAGCACTGATAGATGGCATTGGTGGGCAACACTGATAGGGAGGGCACTGGGGGGCTCTCTGAGCCCTGCTTGCCATCCCTGGTGGCCATAGTGGGCATCCCTGGTGGTCATGGGTGGGCATACCTGGTGGCTTAGTGGCACCCCTCCCCCCCCCCCCCCCCAGGGCTGCACTGGTAATCAATGTTCTGATTTCCAGCACAAACCCCCCCTGTGATCAGTGAGTAATTAGAAATACTCACTGATCACCCCCGCAGCAGCACCGATCATCCCTCTTCTCCTCACTGACAGGATCTGTCAGGAGGAGAAGAGATCGAAGCCGTTACAACGGCTCTATTTACATTACATGACGGCTGTGATTGGACACAGCCGTCATGTGATCAGGAGGGCCAATCACAGGGCCCTCCTGCCGAATGATGTTGCTCTGTGTCCTAGGGACACAGGCACATCGAGATCGCGCCGCTGCGCATGCCCGCGGCGGCGCAATCTCTCTCCTTCTGAAGGACGTTCCGGAACGTCCATTCAGAAGGACGAGACTCCCGCCCGGCCGTATATGTACAATGGCCCGGGTGGGAGGTAGTTAAAGACCTCTGGGTTTGTAGAGCAAGAATCAACTTTGGTGGCCAGAAATATGAGGACCAGGGGTCAACAGAGGAAAGCTGCCGTCAGTGGATGAGTGCTGCTTCTTTGGGGACCTCCAGACTGGTGGCGCAAGATTCGACCTCAGTGACCAGAAATGTGTGGACCAGGAGACCTCAGAGGACGGCTGCTGTCAAAGGGTGGTCACTGCCTCTTTGAAGACCTCTGGGCTGCTGGAGCAAGATTCACCACCAGTGACCAGAAATGTGCGGACCAGGAGACCGCGGAGGACGACTGCTGTCAAAGGGTGGTCACTGCTTCTTTTGGGATCTCCAGACTGGTGGAGCAAGATTCAACCTCAGTGACCAGAAATGTGCAAACCAGGAGACCACAGAGGATGTGCAGTGCTTCTTTGAAGACCTCTGGGCTGGTAGAGCAAGATTCATCCTCAGTGTCCAGAAATGTGCGGACCAGGAGACCACAGAGAACGGCTGCTGTCAAAGGGTGGTCACTGCCTCTTTGAAGACCCTTTGGCTGGCGGAGCAAGATTCAACCTCAGTAACCAGAAATGTGTAGAGCAGGAGACTGCAGAGGACGGCTGTTCTCAGAGTGGTCACTTCTTCTTTTGGGACATCCAGACTGGTGGAGCAAGATTCAACCTCAGTAACCAGAAATTTGCAGACCAGGAGACCACAGAAAATGGCTGCTGTCAAAGGGTGGTCACTGCTTCTTTGAAGACCTCTGGGCTGGTGGAGTAAGATTTACCACCAGTGACCAGAAATGTGAGGACGTCTGCTCTCAAAGAGTGGTCACTGCTTCTTTGGGGACCTCCAGACTGGTGGAGCAAGATTGAATACTGATGGCCAGAAATGTGTGGACCAGGAGACCACAGAGGATGGGCACTGCTTCTTTGAAGACCTCTGGGCTGGTAGAGCAAGATTCACCACCAGTGACCAGAAATGTGTGGACAAGGAGACCGTGCAGGACGGCTGCTCTCGAAGGGTTGTCACTGCCTCTTTGAAGACCTCTGGGCTGATAGAGTAAGATTTATCACCAGTGACGAGAAATGTGCAGACTAGGAGACCACGGAGGACGGCTGCTATCAGAGGGTGATCGCTGCTTATTTGAGGATCTCCAGACTTGTGGAGCAAGATTCAACTTTGGTGACCAGAAATGTGTGGACCAGGAGACCACAGAGGGTGTGCAGTGCTTGTTTGAAGACCTCTGGGCTGGTGGAGCAAGATTCATCCTCAGTGACCAGAAATGTGCAAACCAGGAGACCACAGAGAACGGCTGCTGTCAAAGGGTGGTCACTGCCTCTTTGAAGATCCTTTGGCTGGTGGAGCAAGATTCACCACCAGTGACCAGAAATGTGCAGACCTGGAGACCGCGGAGGACGGCTGTTCTCAGAGTGGTCACTTCTTCTTTGGGGACCTCCAGACTGGTGGAGCAAGATTCAACCTCAGTGACCAGAAATGTGCAGACCAGGAGACCACAGAGAACGGCTGCTGTCAAAGGGTGGTCACTGCCTCTTTGAAGATCCTTTGGCTGGTGGAGCAAGATTCACCACCAGTGACCAGAAATGTGCAGACCTGGAGACCGCGGAGGACGGCTGTTCTCAGAGTGGTCACTTCTTCTTTGGGGACCTCCAGACTGGTGGAGCAAGATTCAACCTCAGTGACCAGAAATGTGTGGACCAGGAGACAACAGAGGATGTGCACTGCTTCTTTGAAGACCTCTGGGCTGGTAGAGCAAGATTCAACCTCAGTGACCAGAAATGTGCAGACCAGGAGACCACAGAGGACGGCTGCTGTCAAATGGTGGTCACTGCCTCTTTGAAGACCTGTGGGCTGGTGGGGAAAGATTCACCACCAGTAACCAGGAATGTGCAGACCAGGAGACTGCGGAGGACGGCTGCTCTCAAAGGGTGGTCACTGCCTCTTTGAAGACCTCTGGGCTGATAGAGTAAGATTTATCACCAGTGACCAGAAATGTGCAGACTAGGAGACCGCGGAGGACGGCTGCTATCAGAGGGTGATCGCTGCTTCTTTGAGGATCTCCAGACTTGTGGAGCAAGATTCAACTTTGGTGACCAGAAATGTGTGGACCAGGAGACCACAGAGGGTGTGCAGTGCTTGTTTGAAGACTTCTGGACTGGTAGAGCAAGATTCCCCACCAGTGACCAGAAATGTGCGGACCAGGAGACGACTGTTCTCAGAGGGGTCACTTCTTCTTTGGGGACATCCAGACTTGTGGAGCAAGATTCAACCTCATTGACCAGAAATGTGCAGACCAGGAGACCACAGAAGACAGCTGCTGTCAAAGGGTGGTCACTGCCTCTTTGAAGACCCTTTGGCTGGTGGAGTAAGATTCACCATCAGTGACCAGAAATGTGAGGACAGCTGCCCTCAAATGGTGGTCACTGCTTCTTTTGGGACCTCCAGACTTGTGGAGCAAGATTCAACACTGGTGACCAGAAATGTGTGGACCAGGAGACCACAGAGGATGTGCACTGCTTCTTTGAAGACCTCTGGGCTGATGGAATAAGACTCATGGACCGGTGACCAGAAATGTGTGGACCAGGAGACCATGGAGAATGTGCACTGCTTCTTTGAAGACCTCTGGGCTGGTAGAGCAAGATTCATCCTCAGTGTCCAGAAATGTGCGGACCAGGAGACCACAGAGAACGGCTGCTGTCAAAGGGTGGTCACTGCCTCTTTAAAGACCTCTGGGCTGGTGGAGCAAGATTTACCACCAGTGACCAGAAGTGTGTGGACCAGGAGACCGTGGAGGACGGCAGCTCTCAGAGTGGTCACTGCTTCTTTGAAGACCTCTGGGCTGGTGGAGTAAGATTTACCAACAGTGACCAGAAATGTGAGGACGGCTGCTCTCAAAGGGTGGTCATTATTTCTTTGGGGACCTCCAGACTTGTGGAGCGAGATTCAACACTGGTGGCCAGAAATGTGTGGACCAGGAGACCAAGGAAGACAGCTGCTGTCAGAGGATGGGCACTGCTTCTTTGAAGACCTCTGGGCTGGTGGAGCAAGATTCACCACCAGTGACCAGAAATGTGCGGACCAGGAGACGGCAAAGGACGACTGTTTTCAGAGTGGTCACTTCTTCTCTGGGGACATCCAGACTTGTGGAGCAAGATTCAACCTCAGTGACCAGAAATGTGCGGGCCAGGAGACCTCAGAAAATGGCTGCTGTCAATGGGTGGTCACTGCCTCTTTGGGGACCTCCAGACTGGTGGAGCAAGATTCAACACTGGTGGCCAGAAATGTGTGGACCAGGAGACTACAGATGACAGCTGCTGTCAGAGGATGGGCACTGCTTCTTTGAAGACCTGTGGGCTGGTGGAGCAAGATTCACCACCAGTTCCCAGAAATGTGCGGACCAGGAGACCACAGAGAACGGCTGCTGTCAAAAGGTGGTCACTGAATCTTGCTTTACCAGTCCAATCACAGGCTGGGGGAGGGACGAGACCTGTAAGTGCCATAGCTGTATAAATCTCAGGAGTGAATGGACAGAACTATGAATTCTTTCTAGTTTCCATCTCTGTATTCTTTCTGTGCGTTTTATCTGCAGTTCAGCTTTAATGTGTTTGGAAATTTCCGGATTGCATCCTAATTTATTTATTTTTTCTTTCACTCCCACAGAGCCGGCAATCCTGGTGATGCACCATTCCATGAAGCCGCATCCCGCCATCACTGCCACCCTGCTGGACTTCATGTGTCGGGTATGATATTGGGTATATGGCGGGAGGGGTTAATGGAAGCTGTGGCTCCCATCCTCCGTGTTGTGTGTTGATTAGTAGGCCCCCCGGGTCAAGATATGATTAGAGCCGCCGCAGAGAGAAGAAACCGAGCGCGCTGAATGATAGATATCCCGCTAATGATGACATCTGCACCTCGCTCTGAGGGGGTGGGGGAGGGGGGGATTGTACTGAGCCGCGGCACCCTACATCAGCCGCCTAATAAGATCACATTGACAGACGATGGCAGACAGATTTATATATCCTATCCTATACACACCGCCTCCCTGTCAGCCTAACGCCCCATCCTATACACACCGCCTCCCTGTCAGCCTAACGCCCCATCCTATACACACCGCCTCCCTGTCAGCCTAACGCCCCATCCTATACACACCGCCTCCCTGTCAGCCTAACGCTCTATCCTATACACACCGCCTCGCTGTCAGCCTAACGCTCTATCCTATACACACCGCCTCCCTGTCAGCCTAACGCTCCATCCTATACACACCGCCTCCCTGTCAGCGCAACGCTCCGTCCTCTACACACCGCCTCCCTGTCAGCCTAACGCTCCGTCCTCTACACACCGCCTCCCTGTCAGCCTAACGCCCCATCCTATACACACCGCCTCCCTGTCAGCCTAACGCTCCATCCTATACACACCGCCTCCCTATCAGCCTAACGCTCCGTCCTCTACACACCGCCTCCCTGTCAGCCTAACGCTCCATCCTATACACACCGCCTCGCTGTCAGCACAGCGCTCCGTCCTATACACACCGCCTCCCTGTCAGCCTAACGCTCCATCCTATACACACCGCCTCCCTGTCAGCACAGCGCTCCGTCCTATACACACCGCCTCCCTGTCAGCCTAACGCTCCATCCTATACACACCGCCTCCCCGTCAGCCTAACGCCCCATCCTATACACACCGCCTCCCTGTCAGCGCAACGCCCCATCCTATATACACTGTCTCCCTGTCAGCGCAACGCTCTGTCCTATACACACCGCCTCCCTGTCAGCGCAACGCTCCGTCCTATACACACCGCCTCGCTGTCAGCGCAGCGCTCAGTCCTATACACACCGCCTCCCTGTCAGCACAGCGCTCCGTCCTCTACACACCGCCTCGCTGTCAGCGCAACGCTCTGTCCTATACACACCGCCTCCCTGTCAGCGCAACGCCCCATCCTATACACACCGTCTCCCTGTCAGCGCAACGCTCTGTCCTATACACACCGCCTCCCTGTCAGCGCAACGCTCCGTCCTATACACACCGCCTCGCTGTCAGCGCAGCGCTCAGTCCTATACACACCGCCTCCCTGTCAGCACAGCTCTCCGTCCTATACACACACCGCCTCGCTGTCAGCACAGCGCTCCGTCCTATACACACCGCCTCGCTGTCAGCACAGCGCTCCGTCCTATACACACCGCCTCCCTGTCAGCACAACACCCCATCCTATACACACCGCCTCCCTGTCAGCACAGCGCTCCATCCTATACACACCGCCTCCCTGTCAGCACAGCGCTCCATCCTATACACACCGCCTCCCTGTCAGCACAGTGCTCCATCCTATACACACCGCCTCGCTGTCAGCGCAACGCTCCGTCCTATACACACCGCCTCCCTGTCAGCGCAACGCTCTGTCCTACACACACCGCCTCCCTGTCAGCGCAACGCTCTGTCCTACACACACCGCCTCCCTGTCAGCGCAACGCTCTGTCCTACACACACCGCCTCCCTGTCAGCGCAACGCTCTGTCCTACACACACCGCCTCCCTGTCAGCGCAACGCTCCGTCCTACACACACCGCCTCCCTGTCAGCGCAACGCCCCATCCTATACACACCGTCTCCCTGTCAGCGCAACGCTCCGTCCTATACACACCGCCTCGCTGTCAGCGCAGCGCTCAGTCCTATACACACCGCCTTGCTGTCAGCACAGCGCTCTGTCCTATACACACCGCCTCCCTGTCAGCACAGCGCTCCGTCCTATACACACCGCCTCCCTGTCAGCACAGCGCTCCGTCCTATACACACCGCCTCCCTGTCAGCACAGCGCTCCATCCTATACACACCGCCTCCCTGTCAGCACAGCGCTCCATCCTATACACACCGCCTCCCTGTCAGCACAACGCTCCGTCCTATACACACCGCCTCGCTGTCAGCGCAATGTGTCCTATACACACCGTCTCCCTGTCAGCACAGCGCTCCATAATATACACACCGCCTCCCTGTCAGCACAACGCTCCGTCCTATACATACCGCCTCCCTGTCAGCGCAATGTGTCCTATACACACCGCCTCCCTGTCAGCGCAATGTGTCCTATACACGTGTGGATACATGTGCAGTTCAAGCAGTAAAGATGAGCTCATGTAACATCCCGAGTGATTGTTTACCAAACGAATGTCAATAAATCACCCTAAAGACACCCAATATGGGGGACGGGTGAAAGAAGAGATCCTCCTGATAATGTTGCGCCAGACTGGGGTGGGGGGGTCTTTGTCTGCTAGGGATGCAGCGATACCAGTTTTTTAAGACCAAGTACTGATACTTTTTCACAAGTGCTCGCCAATACCAATTACCGATAACTATTTTTAGTGTCTATTGGATAAAAACATGTAAAGGGCCTCTTACACCCAAGAAATAGAGCAAAACCACAGCCCCACATGTGACCAGGTTATGGTGTAGAGAAATACCATCTGTGCCACCAGGAAAGCAAAGGATGGAAATACGGATGAACCAGCTGGGAGGAGAGATGTGGATGGTGATGTGACTGGAAATGTTACGGGAAGTGGCTTCTCGCCAAGCAGATCACTAGAACTGGGGACTCTGCTGGAAGGCATAACTGTCTGTCTCATTTCAAGCCACTGTGGATGCTCTATTTCCTGAGACCACCAGGAAAGCAAAGGATAGGAAGATGGATGAACCAGCTGGGAGGAGACATGTGGATGGTGATGTGCTGTGTATCCTCCGTATCTAGGAAGAGCCACTGAGCATCACCAGTCACGGCGGACCGGAAATTATTTTACCGGAAGTGACTTTTTGCCAACCAGATCACTATAACTGGGGACTCTGCTGGAAGGCACAACTGTCTAGGTCTAGTTTCAAGGCACTGCCTCATTGTCAAGCCACTGTGGATACTCTCTTTCTTGAGACCACCAGGAAAGCAAAGGTTAGGAATATGGATGAACCAGCTGGGAGGAGATATGTGGATGGCGATGTGCTGTGTATTTCCGTATCACCGGAAGTGACGTCTCGCCAACCGGCTCACTAAAACTAAGGACTCTTCTGGAAGGCACGACAGTCATTTCAAGGCAATGCCTCTTTGTCAAGCCACTGTGGATGCTTTATTTCCTGAGACCACCAGGAAAGCAAAGGATAGGAAGATGGATGAACCAGCTGGGAGGAGAGATGTGGATGGTGATGTGCTGTGTATCCTCCGTATCTAGGAAGAGCCACCGGGCATCACCAATCATGGCGGACCAGAAATTATTTTACCAGAAGCGACTTTCGCCCAACCAGATCAATAGAACTGAGGACTCCCGCTGGAAGACACAACTGTCTAGGTCTAGTTTAAGGCAATGCCTCTTTGTCAAGCTACTGTGGATGCTCTATTTCTTGAGACCACTAGGAAAGCAAAGGATAGGAAGATGGATGAACCAGCTGGGAGGAGAGATGTGGATGGTGATGTGCTGTGTATCCTCCGTATCTAGGAAGAGCCACTAAGCATCACCAGTCACGGCGGACTGGAAATGATTTTACCGGAAGTGACTTTTCGCCAACCAGATCACTAGAACTGGAGACTCTGCTGGAAGGCACTGCTTCTTTGTCAAGCCACCGTGGATGCTACATCTCCTGAGACCACCAGGAAAGCAAAGGATATGAAGATGTGGATGGTGATGTGCTGTGTATCCTCCGTATCTAGGAAGAGCCACTGGGTATCACCAGTCATGGCAGACTGGAAATTGTTACCGGAAGTGACTTTTCGCCAACCAGATCAATATAACTGGGGACTCTGCTGGAAGGCACAACTGTCTAGGTCTAGTTTCAAGGCACTGCCTCTTTGTCAAGCCACTGTGGATGCTTTATTTCCTGAGACCACCAGGAAAGCAAAGGATAGGAAGATGGATGAACCAGCTGGGAGGAGAGATGTGGATGGTGATGTGCTGTGTATTTCCGTATCACCGGAAGTGATGTCTCGCCAACCGGCTCATTAAAACATGGGGACTCTTCTCGAAGGCACGACAGTCATTTCAAGGCAATGCCTCTTTGTCAAGCCACTGTGGATGCTCTATTTCCTGCCTGTAGGTGGCACTTTACATGTTTTTAATAAAACTTGCGGGTATCAGTTTTAGTATCAGGGCATTAGTACAAGTACTCGTCCAAATGCTTAGTATCGGCACCGATGCTGGTATCAGTGCAATGATACTGCCTGCTTGAACTGCAAATGCATCCTTGATGAAGTTGACTTTATTTGAAGAAATGCGTTGGATAGAAATCAGTGTATGAAGGATAGTCTGTAACTATGAGATAAGTCTCCAGCACTCTATGGTGGAACCCAGAGAATCTGGGGATGTAAAAAGAAACTCTCTTATATGAAAACACAAAAACTGGAAAGTTTATAAGTTTGTGTTGATGAATATTTGCATATGATAAACAGCGCCCCCTTTCTTTCTTCCCTGGTGTTGGAGCTTTAGCTTACACAATGTTAGTTTTCATCTCGCCGTCTTTATAGGTTTTTTTTTTTCCTTTTACTTTGTAGATGAAAAAAGCTGCTCTTCTTTTTTTAATCTTCCTCTTTGAATAGAGCTGCATGCGCTGCTTATAGGAAGAGTTAAAACTGATCAAAGAGGGATTCAAACTGAAAAAGAGGAGTCTGGATTTCTTTCAGTCTTTATGCCTTTCAAGATGAAATTAAATTATTTGTGTGCCAGGAAACGGGTACAAAAAAACATGGCATTGGGTCCCCCCTCCCCCACACTGGAAGGGTTAAACATTTCTATATGAGTAAGGAAGTCCCGCTCCTATCGGATTTTGGGGGACTGTGAAACGGCCTCAGCCCCTCTCTGGCCACACGTCTGACGCGTTTAATCCTACACTGGGGCTTAATCATATCTTTACAATTAGGCTGCGTCGCAAAATGCATCAGGGCGTGGCCAGAGAGGGGCTCAGGCCGTTTGACTGTTACCTAAATTAGGAGTGCGGCTTTCTTAGAGTTCTATATATAATTGCTATCTTGGCTGTGTGTCTGGATGCCGGCACCCAACAGAGCTGTGGATCCCCAGGGCAGTTTGGGGGCGCTAAGAGCGGCACTCCAAGTTTGTTTACATGGGTCGCAAGGGTTAAACACTTGGTACGCAAACAGGGATAAAGGCGCTCAACCTCGTTCCACCCATATATCATGTTTCATCCTCAGGGGTACCGGTGCTCCTACTGGTTCCCGTCAGCCGCTCCATAATCTGGACAAAAGGGCAGCTGGTCTCTGTTCTTCTATATGTTTTTATTTATTTTCCTCGTTAAGCCAAGGGGGGTTTTTCAGAAGAGGCTGTATTACTTCCCGCTCCAGAAGGTTCTCTTGATGGCCTCCTCTTTAAACTGCTACTGTCTGTGGTCACACACTTGCCCCACCCTGTACAATATAGTGAGGGCCCTGCACTGTACATAACACCAAGACCCTGCCCACAGTCCAGAGCTTCAGGGAGAGGAGAAAAACCCTAGAGCCGGCTGGGGCAGGAATCCAGTAAGTAACGCAGCCTCCTCGGCAACCCCCCTAAACTTAAGTTTAACATTTAAGCCAGGGCCCCCCTGAAAGAGGTTTTTTTTTTGTGTCTGGAGCTGGACTTTAAGATGTAAATCCAGCAAAAACTGGCCTTGGTCTCGTTGGTCTTGTTGTGGTGTCATCTGATCTTGGTGTGGTCAAGGTCTTGGTCTGGTCTTGGTCTTGTCTTAATATAGTTTGGATATAGTCTTGGTGTGGTCTGGCTATGGTCTTGGCCTTGGTGTGGTCTGGCTATAATCTTGGCCTTGGTGTGGTCTGGCTATAATCTTGGCCTTGGTGTGGTCTGGCTATAATCTTGGCCTTGGTGTGGTCTGGCTATAATCTTGGCCTTGGTGTGGTCTGGCTATAATCTTAGCCTTGGTGTGGTCTGGCTATAATCTTAGCCTTGGTGTGGTCGGGCTATGGTCTTGGTCGGGCTATGGTCTTGGTCGGGCTATGGTCTTGGTCGGGCTATGGTCTTGGTCGGGCTATGGTCTTGGTCGGGCTATGGTCTTGGTCTAGGTCTTGGTGTGGTTAAGGGTCCAGGACTTGGTCAGGTTCTGGTCTTTGGTCCAGGTCTTGGTCTAGTCTGGCCAGTCCAAAACTAAAGCTGGATACACACTATACAACTTTTGTTGGTAGAATTCCTTTAGATTTACCTTCAACTGTGTAGTGCAAGGGTCTGCCTGATTGCATACAAATTGAAAGTGTTTAGGTCTGACCTCATATAAAGTTTAAGGAAAAAAATCTAGGACAATTGTATAGTGTGTATCCAGCTTAAGACCAGATTTTTATTTTGGATGGAGTGGGAGGAAAGATTAGCTTCCAAAATAATTTTTCTGTCAGTTCCCCTGTTGGGAAGATTTACACTCACTTCTTGTTCTGGTATCCAAACAGTAAGTGAGGGGCAGTTTCCCAGAGAGGGGACACAAACTTCAATATAAACCTCAGGATTGCCTCTTCCCTGTTCTATCCAAAGGTGAAAAAGTTCGGTCTTGGTATTAATGTTCCATCAAACATAGACACGCTAGTCTATGTCAGAGGTTTACTAACATTGTAGGAGGTGGATTGACTGTTGGTCCTAAATTGGACACCGTAGGGTAGGCTGTTAGTTATAGAAATGGTCTTTCTGGAAGTTGCCCTTTGCACCAAACTATACGACAACCTTCTAAAACTTACCTCTGGCAGGGGAATAAGGTAATATAGAAGGGACAGGTCCTCCTAATGTGGAACTAAACTCAGTAAAATGACATGGGATCAAGTCAGTCAGATACAGATCTACTGGCACGATCAACTGGTGGTGGCCAAACCCCCCCTCTGCAGTACAGGAATCAGTTATTCCCTAGCGTCTGAAGAAGTTGGGCTGAGTTCCACTTTAAGTTCCATTCAAGTCTGTAGCAGAAGAAGGAACGATCTTTAAATGTAATGCAAAAATGTCCTGAAGGTGTCCCAGTAGGAGCCAAGCTGTGGTGACAGGTCCTCTTTAAATTTTCGAGACCCCCAGCCCTGCCCAGTCCAGGTCTCAAGGTGTCCCCTACTTCCTATACTAATAGGTCATCAAATCTCAGAGCTGGTGGGCCCCTTATTTCCCCTCCTCCTGAGGGCCCCGGAGACCTCCAGAAATGCCGGGAATGTTTCCAGTTTTGGAGTTCGGTTCTCGGCGGGGTTCCCAGGAGACCCCGACTCTGATCCCCCTCCATACCAAGTCATTGTTTCTCTGCAGTCCAGGTTTTGTTCTTTCCAAAATATTTGTCTGTGCTATTATTGGCCCGTCAACCCGTCTCATATCCCCCCCCCCCCTTTATTTTGCTCCAGGGGGCCACAAATTATAGGGAACAGACAGAGGAGTGAATATGGGACAGCCTCGTGCTTTTTGTTTATGGCAATGTTCTCAGTGTACCTTGTGTAGCCTCCAACTGCGACACGTCAGTCTGCGATGCATCGGCGCTCCTTGTGGGGTTTTCTGATTCAGATGAATGTAAAATAAAATTTGCTCCACCAAGAGCTCCTTTACACTTGTAGTTGGGGGGGGGGGGGCCTAAAAAACGGGGGTTTACTGCTCCCCAGCCACTCCCCCTTAACCAGTTGTCCTCCCAGCTCTTCCGTTCCTCTGGGGAGCCCCGGGACTGTGGGGAAACTGGTCGTACAGTGAGAGCGGGAGGAACTCGGGGAAACGTCTGTTCTCTGATCCCTCCTGTGACTAATAACCCCGGACGTGATGTGTATTACGTCACTTTCGGGTCATAACTATCATTCCTCAACTAGCTGCTTTGATCTAATAGAGCCCTAATGTCTCCATAAATAAAGAGGACCTGCCCATGCAATTACATAGGGGCCCATTAGCCCCCTTTTAAAAATAAACCAGTATAAAATCCAACAAAAACACTACGGCCCCCGATGACGTAATTTTAGGACAAAACGCGTAGGGCGATTGCTTGGATAATGACATAACGTCATCATGCAAGCAACCGCGGCTTGTTTCCTGGATTTGTTTTTCCAGACTTTCGATATGCAAAGCTGATTTTATACCACGTGAGTGCTGCTTTATGTTTTAGTATATTTAGTTCCTTTATTGCTACACTGAGGCTTTTTTTTTTTTTCCCCTGTATTTTTTGTATGAGTGGACTACCTCCCTAGGAAAGGCGGAGCTTTATCTGATTGGGTTTCCTTGGAGAATGTATATACAAAGCGCTATTTGACCATATAAAAAGTGCAGCGTAGGGCAAGGTTGTGTATGTAACAAATTTATCGGCTGAAAATAGGGTTATCGGCGTGGTGCCAATAATGGCATGCTGCGTCCCATTGACTTGAATGCAAAACACCCCCTATTGACTTCAATGCAAAATCGCGTCCCATTGACCACAATGCAAAATCGCGTCCCATTGACCACAATGCAAAATCGCATCCTATTGACTTCAATGCAAAAATGCCATTTACATTTTTTTTTTTTTTTTATGGTCCGTCTGGATCCTAAACTTTTGTTTTCGGCACCGGAATTTTACTTTTTGGTGCACCACTACTGGTAACAGTAAACTTGTGACTGGTAAAGGCTCTTTAACGCTGCGCCCATGGAGGATTTTGGGTACGCATTTTTTTTTTCACGGATGTGCGCAATTTTTTTTATGGCTTGACATGTTTGGTATCTATTTACTCGACGTATCATTATCTTTTCATGTTTTACCAAAAAAAAATTGGGTATAAGATTGTCTTTGCACCAAAATTCATTTTATTGTATAATTTTCCTAAAAATATGCATTAAATTGAATTTGGGTGCATTGTAAAACACCATTTTATTCCCCGGGGTCCCTGCTTTCAGAATAGATCTACTTTTTATATGGGGGTTACAGTGATTTATAGCAAGCAAGGCAGATTTTACCAAAAATTGAGGGTGTGGAGGTTAAAACAGGAGGTGAGCAGGTGACACCCCCCACCTCCCCTGTAAATGCCCTCTGAAAAGTGATCCACTTATAGATATCTTTTGCTTTTACAGATCATCCCTAATTTTTACCCCGCTCTGGAGGGTCATGTCAGACAAGGTGTATTCAGCTCCCTTACCCACATCATGGAGAAGAGAGTCCTGGCGTAAGTATCCGGGTGTTTGTATTAGGTGTTATCCCTACCTTCCTATATCTGCTATGAAAGGAGGTCACCCCCCCCCCCAGTGATATTTAAAGGGGTTGCTGTTCTCTGAAGTAGATGTATGATGGGATATTCTCTCTCTTGCAGGCATCTGGCTCCATTGTTCCACAACCCAAAACTGGATAAAGAGTTACGATCGATGCTCAGAGAGAAGTTCCCGGAGTTCTGCAACCTCCCATCTCCAGCCTCAGAAAGTAAGGGGCTGCCCGTGAGTATGTGGTGATGCCGCTACCGTTTATTATTTGTCTCCAAGGATTTTCTCTCATTTCACATCATCCCCCCCCCCCCTCCCTCTCCTCCCCCCCCCTTCCCTCTCCTCCCCCCCTTCCCTCTCCTCCCCCCCCTTCCCTCTCCTCCCCCCCCTTCCCTCTCCTCCCCCCCCTTCCCTCTCCTCCCCCCCCCTTCCTCTCCCCCCCCCCCTTCCCTCTCCCCCCCCCCCCCCTTCCC